>NC_141770.1:322500-645000 GCF_051362555.1 Lingula anatina
GTCTATGTATTCTTCTACAAAGCTAAACAATTGTAATGCTCAAAATCTATAGAGCAGATACGCCTAGATGTATTAGTACACGTATGTGTTCTGGTATCAAAGATGAGAACTTCACAGCTGCGGGTAAATTATCGCAATGTGCAGCAGTAATCCATTGGATCTTAAATACTCTTATCCTACCACCGTCAGCAACATGATAGCGAGTATCAGCAGTCTCTTCCACTGCTGTAAACATCTACCAATCACACGTGTAGTTTAAATAGCGCACACGCTTATTTATTTTTTTTTCTGATTATATCACTCAGCGTACAGAGAGAGAGAGAGAGAGAGAGAGAGAGAGAGATCTAAGCTGACATAACTATTCTGTCCATATGACTGCTGAGTCACGGACCCCTTTGTTCTTCACAATATTCACATAAAATAGCTTCAAACAAATAACTACCCTACTGACTCCTACCCCCCCCCCCCCCACCCCCCACCCCCACCCCTCCCACCCCTTCCCTGTGTGCTCTCTCCAAGACTGGGAGAGGTGTTCCTTCCCACAGATTTGAGACACACAGAGTATTGTATTTAGAGCGGGTAGACATTTCTTTTATCCCGTCATTAACCAAAAGCCGTTCAGAAGCTACTGAGTGTAATAACAAGCAGGTGCCCGAGATATACACCAACACCACCACCTCGCACGCGTGGCGTCCTCTAAAATTTCTAATACAACAAACAGTCGTATTCAAGCTCAGACGATAGCTAAATGATTAATTAATAACTAAGCAAACTTAATTCTTACTGCGCAAATATATATTTTGTTTGACGTTGATTAAACCAGCGTCATAAAACCAACCATAAAATATTCAGAAATATTTTATATGCAGTAACGTAAGCGTAATTTCTTCTCTTTACAATGCTGTGCTTAACACTGACATGAAATTTAACTAGTTGATTAATATTTTTGTAAAATAATCTGGTCTTAAATTTTCATTTCATGAAATCGTAAAAATATCTTTCATAATAATCTTGTCATTTCAGGTTAAGGAACGCCAGTCGCCATTATGGAGGTAAATAATTTCCCTGAACTGCTTTTTGCTGACATCACGCAAAAATCTCTGAGTCTGTTAAAAACGAGCATTATGCATCCCCTACCTTTTACACGTTTCCTCTCTCAAATTTGAAGGTCCTTAAAATCCTTTTCCTTTATGCCGATCCAGAACAAAATTTTGTTTCGTAAAAAAGCCTCTGCCCACTGTCTGCTTTCTACATCTGATTATGCCTACTGTAAAAATCGTTTTCTGCATTTGTTGAGGGGGGATCGTAAGGGGAAATTGATCAGGCATCAATTAACTTGACGCATTTCTGATGTCTTCGCTACCGCAATGATACAGACGTGGAAGGATGATAATACACGCATGTCGACATTTAGCATTGACATGTGGTTACCGACAACAGGTTCCATTTCAATTCAATTATTTGCTTCTGGTAGGCCTATATGTATTTCTTTTGTTTGGTAATAGTTTTTCGTTTCTCAAAAATGGCGTTGAACATTAGTGTGAACTGTGGAAAGTTTCGCAAACATCACGATCAATGTTAATCGTATACAGGCTGACGTTGACAGAGAATTTTGTAAAAACTGTCTTAAAATATGTTGTAATTTCAAACTGCAAATTTGTGATTATACAGATTTGGAAGGATAAGTTAATTACCCTGTGTCTAGATGGGGTGCGCTTACCACACAACAACCATAGATGGCGCTCCATTACACGACATATTCATGGTTATATCAATGATATACATGATGAAGATTGAAGGAAGAGGAAGAAGAACAATAAAACACCTTTATCACCGACAGAAGTCTGCTGAAGCAAAGTTATATATCCTCGCTTGACAAATGGGTTGATTTGAATTGAAGTAACAATTCTTCTATAGCCTGTTGGCTCGTTAACTTTGTCGAAATCTACTCTTAACGGTAGAAATGTAATTTAAAAAGATCTCAAAAAACGGGTGCAACAGATATTTTCTCAATTATTATGTAAAGAACATACTTTGGTGATGCAAGTGGTATATGTTGACATTTTTTGTAAGTTCTCTTATTCTATCGCACTGCATTATGTATGTCCTTCAAGAAGATCAAGAACTTCTTCAGAAAGGATCAGGACGATATCACAATGGTGATTGTCGGAAAATGGATATTGGCTTGTAACAAAATCAGTATAAAAGCAGCGACTCTGATATTCTAAGTACCGTGAGTGTAACGAAACGGAGGGTCGGTGTAACAGAAAGTCCGCCCTCCATATAGTTATAATGGTTAGGGTTAGGTATTCTCTAAACCGGTGGAAGGTGTTCCCATTTAACCGTTTCGACTAGATGAAAGAGGATTCAAAGTCAATCAAGTGCCGACTAGATTGCCTCAAATGTCGACCTTCATGCTACGCGGGTAAGACCTCAAAACTCCCTGTGTTTAAAACTCCCGTGACGATATGTGACGACACTAATAAATGGCGCTAGTAAGTGTTTAACACTATACTGCATAGATGGAATAAAAACAGTTAAACGTATTATTCTGAAACGAGACAAATGACTTATTTTACGACTGATATGGTTCAAAGTGCGACGAAGGACACACTGCAGGATGTGAATATCTATAACCCCGGGCCGAGAATGTCAAGACAGAGTGTTACATATGTACGAGGTCCTACATGGGCAGGTCACCTGCGTAGCATGTAAGGCCGAAAACTGCGGTAATCTTGTCGATCACTGGATTGACCACACAGTCGTCCACAGTCAATTGTCCTGTCTTCACCCTCTACTTTTGTGTTTATATCGGCATCAAAGCATCCTTAAGGCAAAAAAAAGTTTAAATTTTGAAATAAACGTATCCCCTTAATACGGTTTCATAGACACTAAAGATTAAGAGTACGAAGGTCCGGTCCAGCCACATCACACACACACACACACACACGTGTTGAATTGCCCGATTTCAACATCCTTCCCTCGACAAAATAAAGAACTGATTTACGAGTATGAACACTCAGTGATTTATAAGTGTGAGCTGTCTTCACGAACACAAAATATTTAATTGGATCACACAGGTGAGATCAATGGCTCGTGTCCAGGGACATCAACACGTCTGAATAGTGAAATGTTTTATTCGTCAGAGAATTAAAATGATAACCATCATCTGCTCCAACGTACGAAGTATTCCATTGTTCATTACTTTTGCCATTATCACATGACATACCCGGTAGTTTATTGTTTCATAGTTTTTTCATTGTAACGTATTCATCCACCTGGATGGATAAAAATAAAAATATAAATGTAATTTTAAATGAGTATGCTATTAACTAATTACAATTGTTAGACTTCTCACTGAAGACAATTCTTTAAGCCAAGTTACTAGTACTAATACTCAGTTGTCGTTAGGGATGAATTATTATTGCATATCAAAGTGAATGCCGTGGACTCTATAGCTGAAGATGCACAGCAAACTACCCTGTAGCCGTATATCAGTTCATTTTCACTTCCCAAAAGATACTTTACAGCCAGAGACGAGAACATCGGACATAATTAAAGACAAGACTGAGCAAAGAAACACTGTTATACAAACAGCAGTTCTTTGATCATTTGTCTTTCTGATGTTTTTCGGTATCTTACTTCGTATTCTGCAAAAGAGAGTTCAGACAGGGCTGTTGACACCTACCCCCACCCCACACACATCCCCTCTAAATCTTCCCTGAATTACACTTACAGTATTAAAGGTGAGCACACACTTACGGCATAATTTATATCTTAATGCCCTCCCTCCCTCTCGTGATCGCGGTGACGATAACAGCGGGTAAACGACTAATTGTGTGTCATGGTGACCCAGGTGACGGTCAGCTCATTTACTGTGACAGACGGAGACGCTGCAGCACAATATACACATAGTTAACCAGGTGTCGTGAAGAAAACATTAGGAGCTTAAGCGTCGGTGTCGAGAAAGAACATCATTAACAGCCACAATACTTTTGTTTCATTAATAATAATACTACACCGGTAGGTGTAGTCTTCAACAGGACCACATGAAGCGGTGACTGTGTGCCAGGTAAACAGGCTTTTCATCACCTTTGATTGGGTCCCCCGTGTGATGACAGTAAACACGACAACCAGCTTGTATAAAAACTGCGCCAATGTTCGTCTCTGGCATCTTGCTGGCATAACACTAACTGTCCCAGTCGCCCCGTGGTCCTGCTGTCACACGTTCAAGATGATGAAGCTGGTAGTCCTCACACTCCTCGTGGCCGCAGCCACCGCTGTCTACGTGGACAGGATCGGCAGTTATGGTCGCCATGGATACGGGTACAACACCCGCGGCTACGCCAAGAAAGGCTACGGCTACCAGATTGCAGGCCGCCCTGAGGATTACATCTCTAGGTAAGTAATGAACATTGTGAATTTTTGAATTTTATGTTAAAATTATGCTGCCTGTGGATATCCCGTAAGATCTTTGTGGAAAATTTACTTTTTGGGCACGTTCTCCATTATTTGATTTATCATTTTGAATTCCTGAGATAAGTTCAGAGGAATAAGAGCGTGCAATATATTAAATTGCTCCGGAAAATGGTTAAAACTGTTTTCAAGACGTCTTGTTAAATACGTACTATACATGTAGTTATACGATACTGCCTATATGTTTCTCTCTCTCTCTCTCTCTCTCATCTTCAAAAGGGATAGTATTCTATCTTTAAAAAGACAGTAAGTATCACCATGTATTGCAACCCAGTATAGATTGGTCAGATACGTATTCATAACGTAACGCTTCTTTCTCCTCTAGCTGCGGCGGCAACGCTTACAGCACCTACAACGAGGACTGCTGTGGCGGAGTGATCTACAACAGACGCTACCAGGACTGCTGTGCTGGTCACCTGGTCATCAACAAGCCTGCCCAGTGTCCAGGTCTTCCCCGCGTCCACGTCAACTACGGCTACAACAAAGGTTACGACGCTGGTTACGCTCCCAGATACGACGCTGGTTACGCCCCCAGATACGACGCTGGCTACGGCTACGGCAAGAATTATTAAGAAACTCTGCTGCCTGTTGTGATAAGAGCTATAAAGAAACGCCTAACCAGGCTCCCTCTCTCCCCAGTTAAGACATTGAGCTGACTTTACAATAAGAGCATTGTGGAATTAAGCCTTATCATGTTGTTTTAGTTTTTAACTGTTCACCAGATTTGTGAATAAATGTGCTTTATATGAACATGTCGATTTCTTTGACTTTTACATTTGACTTTAAATTATTTTGTGGCGTTGTTTCAATGATTTTGAGCTTTGAAACTTAAAACAAATTGAGAAAATATTTCCAAAATACCATTGATATCATACCAATAACACTAAGACCCCATTTCCAGAGATTAGATCGATCTATTTTAGATCGACCTAACTCCCTGGGGGTTCACGCTAAATAGCTGTCAGCCGAGCGGAAACGAAAGTTAATTATCCCTTTACAGCTTATAGTAGGCGGGACGGACATTTAAGCCGGATTATCTGACAGTAATCTAGTGAGACTCCCCGCGGGGATAGATCGATCTAAAAGCTCTGGGAATACAGCCTAAAATATCAAATAACAATTTAATGAACATAACTGCATTTCTTATAGTTTTACGTTAAAACATTAATTATTCTGGAGTTCAATTATGCCAACAATGCAGTGCAATGCAAAGCTTTGAAAATGCAGGTACAAAAATTGTACAAAAAAATCTTTAAAAATGTTCAAGAAGATACCGGTCAAACCGTTATGGTGAGTACAGAAATGTTTAAATCATGGACGCTGTACACTCGCTAAGTAATTAAGGCTCTGTCACACCTAGCGTAAAGACGTATGCATCAGCATCGAATGTGGCATCGTTTAAGCGCGCAACTGTATTTTGCACGTAAACCATCACCCTGTGCCCAGCGTGGTAAAATGAAGATACAAGCAGCGTGTGAAATTGTAGTTTTTTGAACATGCTTTACACATTCTCTCTACGGGTGTGTGAACGTGCACCAAAGTCTGCTTGCGTACACGACGTAATGCTTGCGAATCCCCCTGCGCTTGCCTTTGCATTGGACGTTTTTTTCTGATGCGTTAGTGCTATACGATAGATGTGACATAAGGACGACCTTCAGGACCTCGACCTTGCATGCACACACGGGCAACGTCTAGCGCTAAAATGGCCATTAGACGGATGTAATCTTAAATCGTCAGGCAGCAAATGTTTGATGCAATGGACTCCATAATGTCTCCTTGAAAATACTAGTACGTTTAATTGCTAGCCGTATTTATGCAAGTTTAATGCGTCTTGCTTTTACAAGAAAAAACACCTGTAATTTCATGTGTTTCAATATGGCATCAAGAATATGTTCAGCACATTCTATATGCTCATAAAAGTTGTCGGGTGGATCTCTGTTGGTGGATCTCTGTTAAAATTCTCTGTTAAAATTCAGGGGCTGATCAATGATTATTCAAAGGAGGGGAGGGGATTTAGAATGACAGGCCTCGGATTGTGCCCCCCCCCCAACCCAACCTCCCCCACCCTCATTCCGTAACTGAATGGCGTATGACTGGTCTGTGCCGGTGTAACGAAACTGAGGGCCCGTGTGACAGAAGGTCTGTCCTCCATATAGGGTTAGTGTGACCTAAGTGGGTCAAAATCTAGGACGAGGCTCAACTGTACAAATGTATGGGAAGCGGACTCTCTTTCATTATCTGTCACATTCCACCGGATAAGTAGGGAATCACTAAGGAAAACGTCTTTTCAAGACAAGAACTCAAACCCAGACTGCCATCCAGCTTTTTCCTTTGGCTGAACTGTCGTACCCTCCCCTCCCCACTTCTTTAGTAGTTAGAGGACCTACCGGCAATAGCACTAAGGACAATAAACCTTGACCTTGGGTTTGAGTGACCAGTCAGGTTTGAGTGACCAGCCTTCTTTCAGGAACATAATTACACATAACAAAAGATAATCTAAGCCGCTGTTTATTTCTATTAGGAATGTGTGTTGTGTAACACAAAGTGGAAATCTGAAACTGAAAGTCCTTGGCAAAAGTCAGCACCGATGTAACGGATAAATGTGGCATTACATTTTACATCTATAACAAGAGCAAGAATATATGCGTTGACAAAGGATTTGATATTTTGAAGGTGCTAGCGTAGTTAATTCATGAGTTTGGTGAAAACAGGCGACTGGGATGTCATTCCCTATTCAGTCCAGGGGACTTTCTGTACGTAGCTTAAGCCTATTTTATTCTTCGGTTACGTCTTGCAGGCACAACTCTATTTCTTGCGGCACGCGCAGCGGTTTTATAGGCCTGGAAGGACTCGAACTCAAGGACGCAGCGTTTGGGCTTTATGTAACCAGGAATCCATAACCAGGATGCCATGTCATTTATTTCTGTCATGTTGGTATCGGGTCCCACGGCCACGACACAGATGACGATTCCTGAAACCGAACAACAGCACCAGTATCGTATAGCGTCATCTTTTATGATATATTGATAACAAAGTGAAGGAAAGGAACAACTTAATGGAACCCAATTTGACAATAGTCAGAACTGAATGTTGCCTAGAATAAAGAGAAAACCAAAAGATATCTGTGACTGATACATGTAGATGGATGATCTTTTGGTTTATTAGTCAAATGATACATGTATGTTTCCTTTTCCCTATTTTCTATGCTTCGAAACAAATTGAAATCTACCCGTGCTCTTCATAGCGTTTGCCTTTGGGACAGGGTTGCCCCCTTGATTAGATTTTCCGTCTGTTGTCATCCACACAAGTCGCTTGCCTTGAACGCCAAGTTCGTTCTGGCAGAGTTGCAGTCCTTTCTTAGTGTTTGTTTGAATTCCTGCAATCGCAAAGAAATTTTGTTGGTTTCAGTACCAATGAACAGCTTATCTTTAAGGTAAGGCCTTAGATCTTTTACGATCCTATCTTGTTGGGAGAATGCATCAAGTTAATATAAATGGTGTGCTTTCTGAACTCTCACAGCTTTTATTTGGTGTTCCTCAGGGGAGCGTGCTTGGCTCGCTTAAGTTTTGTGTTTACACGTTACCCCTTGGAGCAATTCTGCGTTATCATAAGATAGGTTACCACTTTTATGCCGATGATACCCAGGTGTACACATCTTGTAACATCCATGATCCAGCATTGTCTGTGAACACAATTGTTGATTGCATATCAGACCTCAGAGGTTGGCTCATTTTAAACAAATTGAAGATAAATGATGGAAAAACGGAATTTTTAGTCATTACTCAACCCCACAACAAGGGCCTTGCTCACAACTTGCAACTTAAAATTGGAGCTAGTATGGCATTTTCCTCCCCCCATGTAAAAAATTTAGGAGTATACTTTGATTCTACACTTTCAATGGACAAACAGATCTCCAACATCACAAGGTCTTGTTTATTCAACATTCGGAATATTGGCACCATAAGGAAACATATGAATCAATCATCTGCTGCTACTGTTATACACTCATTGGTAACTTCCAGGCTAGACTTTTGCAATTCTGTATTATATGGATGTCCAGATGATAAGATCAAAAGATTACAACGCATCCAGAATATCTCAGCACGGCTTTTAATGCTACAGCCTAGGGATTGCCATATCACTCCAATTTTAAAGCATCTGCACTGGTTACCAGTTAGGGCCAGAATTTTATTTAAGGTTTTAGTTTTTACACATGCTGCTTTTTATAATCTAGCTCCACCATATATAACTGATCTAGTCAAACATTATAGCCCTCAAAGATCCCTGAGGTCTGGTGACAAACTTTTACTGAAAGTTCCAAAATCAAGGTTAAAATCATATGGTGACATATCATTTTGTGTAGCTGCACCAGTAGAGTGGAATAAGTTGCCAATTTTTATTAAACAAATAGAATCACAAGAATCTTTTAAAAAGGAATTAAAAACTCATATTTTTAAGACATTTTATTCATGAATTTTAAATTTTACAATTTTAAAGAAACCTTGGATTTTTTACTTTTAATTACTGTTTATTACAATTTAGTTTAGCTCTTATTTATATAAAATATATCTTAACCATTTTTATCTATAAACTTCTTTGTATTTTATGTTGTATAGTCTATTGAACATTTTATGGATTTTAGACTTGAAATAAATATATTATTATTATATTATTATCTTTTATCCGTGCATTGTTTCTGTTCGGATATCATGTTCGCAAAATTATGCATATGCATATATAAAAAGTTACCTTTCATATTCCACGAGCCAAACGGTGGTGCATATGAATCTTCACGAAAATTAAAATGAAATATTATTAATCTCTCAATTTACAATTTACAGTTTACCCACTAGCTTCAGTGGGCGCGACAGACATTTAAGCAAATTAAACTAAACGCAATTTAGCAAGAGTCCCCTCGGAGTAAGATCGAAACTGCTAGTACGATAGGGTTTCGGAAACCCAGTCTAAGACTGTTTTTAATATCGTACCTTTTTTCGGCACACTTGCAATTGCCATATAGTTCTGTGAAAAGAGCCCATACGTGCCCAAACCGAAAATAACTTTAGTAACATCTTCGTCAGAGAATCGCACCAACCCGATCCTGTGTCTAATAGGATGGACGCTGTCCGCAGCTGGCGTGTTGTCAATTATGAAAAGGGTATCCTGAAGGAGAATGAATGTAGTAAAGGCTATATCAGCTTAGTAATTTTCAGCGACAGTATCACAGCAACGGTTCCTTGTCAAATTGTTAAAAAAAGCAATTATAAGTGGCAGTTTAACTGTGTCACCAACCTAGTTTATTTAGCATTTACAAGTGTAAGAATATTTTATTTCATTCTTCATGATCAATTTTCAATTAAAATTCATTCACAATTTCAAAGTATTTACAAGTGAAAATAAAACACAATGTTGATCAAAAATGACACAATATCAGTTTATGCTTTTCTGAATATATATATATATATATATATATATATATATATATATATATATATATATATATATATATGGCGCTAATGCCAGATTAATTACATTCCAAAAATATATCATTCCACACTACACATGGTACTCTTTCATTAAGCAATATTGGATTCTTCTGATTTATTCAAAGCAAGTTTTAATCTTACTTCTCTGGAAGTAATATCTTTTAGTTGCATTCCTTCAAAGGTTTATTTATGCTCTCCTGATTAACCATAATTTTTAATTAACTGATGAGTAATGCAATTTCTATTAATTTGATATATATTGATAAAGGTTATTCCTTTCTGCCCAACCACCTGTGAAATCTCTTCATAAGTACAAAGTCTATTTTCTTTAACTAAACCTCTAATATAAATGATTCCACTTTTATCCAACGAGTGAAACACAAAGGTAAATTATACTGCTTGATATAGGTATTGGTCCACAAAATAGATCCATCTTAAGGATATTGTATATCTTTAATATCATCCAGATACCGAAAATGAGTTTTTTTCCTGCATGCATCTAATTATTCAATAATGCGTCTTTCTTTGTGCTGATTTGGGGTAATATTACAACAAAATACACTTGAACTTTTTCCTAACTGCCCATACAAGTACTTCGGGATCACTCTCCAGTGACCATCCCCTTGAGAACATAACAACCCATTTAATGGCATTCTTCATGATCAAATCTGGCTGAACCGAAGTCAAATACGCAGTACCCATGATAAAATGATTCTGACGGTCATCTACAGACTTATACTGTTACTACATGCTCGAAACCTAGTAGGCTGAAACAGAGTTACCGTATTGTTGATACAGCGTCCAGATAAGAAAAAGATCTATTTAGCCAATAAACATTTTTAAAATTAATAATCAGAATCATTTACCCTGTAAAACAAAGGGCATTCGTAAAATTAAAGTTAATTAATTGCCCAAATGTAGAATAACCTACCAACGTCGCTTGTTTGGAATAGTACCACTCAGTAGTATTTATGCTTCCGCTGCTGTCAACGTCAAATATCACCTTCCAGTAGGGAGGAGAGCCGCCCATCAACAGTCCAATAATTTGGTCAATTGTAAGAGCGTCCACTCGCTGGTTTATACACGCCGCGCCCACGGCGGTCAACAGTAGCAATGCGGATAGGTTCATCTTCAGTGACGTCAGATGTTAGCTTCCTTTATCACCTACAGGAAGTTCATTGGTGCTTCACGGAGACTGGCGTCTTTTTATACCTACCTGTATCTACTTTTCCCCATTAAACAGAAATTAAACTATTTCCTCGTACCCTGGAGGTACACCGGGAACAGCGCCATTTTGAATGTTATTTCAGTAATTAGTCTCGAGAGAACATGTGTTGATGGACATTTAATTTTATTTCAGAATCAATTACTTTTTGTACATGTCAAAATTACCTTGTTTACCGAATATTTTTGAACCGTGCTATGTGCTTTATTGAGGAAGTCAGATTGAACCAATTAGAAACCGCCGTCAGGAATGTTTCGGCTCCTTATTTAAAAAATCCTGAATACGTGACCCAGAAAGACGTACATTTATGTAAGCATACGTGTATCTAAATTTTACTCTGATATTTCTACGTAAGTGAAGAAAATTGATTATTCCCTTAACCCTCAAGTGACCGAGTGGGGTCATTTACGACCCCAGCCATATGATTTAAAGTGCCATCTCTTTATTTTTTATTCAAATTTTCTTTCCTTGCATGAGTTTGTCAGTCTACTAATCCTACACACTTTCCCAGTTTTTTGTAGGGATCAACCAATTAGTGTGGCGTATACATCAAAAACTCTTGTGGGGTCATTTATGACCCCAAAGAGAACCATTGGCTTTTACATATTAGTTTTTAAATTTTATTCAAATGTTTTGCCCAAGCAACACTGACAGGAAAATGTCACATGCATGTGCTTCATGCAACCAGCCAGTGTGCCCAAAACATAGGCACAAATAAGTGATTTGTGAAGATTGTGCTTGAAGTGTTACTAATAGTGCATCGCTGAATCTAATTTCAGTAGCTTTGTTAGAACTTGTTCTCATAACTGGATCTCTCATTTTGACGTTACAATTTTCGGGTATTTCTGAAATCTAAATAATTCTGTCGATATCATATTATACATATATTAACAAATTGTTTGTGTGGATTTTTTTTTTATACACAGCTGTGGTAGTAACATACATGTAGGTTGATTGAATGTGTTCTGAGTAGTATGACTTCCTTACCAGCATTAGGGTATTCCCTACTCAGCAAGTCAGCTAATTATTCTTATTGAAGTTAGCAGGATGCTATCTCAACATAAATCAAAATATTTTTACTCAAAGTAATTTTGTAATGTACTTTTTTCATTTAGTGTGGCAAATAAAAAGAGAAATATTTCTGCAAGTGGAAACTGACAATGACTGTCTAAATACCGGTGTAATGTTGTTCTTAAAATCTGTGCTCGGTTATTTCATGCAATAAAAGTATTATTACCAAATACTTATTACATTAGATCATTATAAAATACTTGTCTTAAATCCTGGGAGTAGTATAGGTGTGATAAAGCCTCAACAGCCTTTTATAATAAGGATCCCTGTACAGAGCACAATGGGGTCATAGATGACCCCACTTGGTCATTTCAGTCAGTAAAATAGCTTGGTCTCTTGAGGGTTAAAGCCTCCAAATGCGGCATATACTGCATTGTCAAACATTTCCGGAAGAGCACGTGCCCCAACTACATATCCATCTTTGGAAGTTGTGTGTTTGCCACACTTCCTTCATGTGGTTGACTAGGGAAGCAAAAAACGCAAGCATATTCAATTTGTATGATCCCATTTTTTGACACCTTGGAGAATACACGCTGGCTCAAAATAATAATGTGCAGTATTTCTTTTCCCCACCGAAGGCGTGTACACTGTGGTGACAATGAAATACTTTGGTCTGCTTATCATATCATCCTATTTAATTTATGATTCTGCTAGTGCACACTGTCTGTGAAGTGTTTTATCAGTAAGAATTTAGAGTACATGTATGTTTTCCGCTGTTTGAAAAAGTGAATAACCCCCCAAACATGGAGTAACTTGTATCTGACTCTCGGATGAAATGTTGTTGATATGATGATTTCAAGATCTTTAAAATTTGCAGACAAGGCGGCTTCTATATAATGGGAGCCAACCGATTTATCCAAAATTGAATCTTTGCGCAGCAGATGACGTCAAACGAGACTAAGATTAGAGGGACATTTTACGAGAGGTGGAGTTAAAATCTGCCATTGCAACTTCTCTCGCGGTCGGACACAAGCTAAGATAGTGTAAAGCAATGGTGATTTGTTGATTATGCCTTCTTTGGCGCAATGCAGCCAAAGTTAGGCGGAAACACTGGAAAAATGTCCACGGATGACGAACGTAACTCCCACATTGATCGTTACACAACACGATTTACAACTGGCGAGAGTAGAAAAGAAAGGAAAGTTAGACTGGATTAGATTGGAAGGACTGGCTTAGTGCTGACCATATGTGGTGGCGACATTACGTTGGAAGAAAGGGACCAACGGCATACAGCCCATACCGACACGTCACTGGCTTCATAGCATCGCCGTATAGACCGTATCATCAACGATCGGGGGAATAATGAAATGTAGGCTTACATTTTACATGTAGTTTAACCGGCATGCCATGAACAACAGGCCTAGTACTACAGTACAGGTACTTGTGAATAATTATCTGTTTACTATTCTTGCCTTCATACAACATGTACCTGAAATTCTGATAAACCTTCCACACTTACTCAATATACAGAATGTTTAGTTGCATTTGGTAAAATTCCATGCTGGGTGGTTAGTTATGATAATTGCAAGTACACGTAAATTTTCTAAGAAATAAAATGATATTTGATATTTTAACAACAACATCTTTGTCCATGTATTTCAGAAAACTGAGTGAGTTTTTTTAGAAAAAAAAGGCGCATACTGAGAGCACCTGTTATTGAACCAAACAAGAATTGTGAGAGTCACATGCGGTCAGGATAATCGGATGGTGTAGATTGCTGGGTTATTTTTACCTCCTGCGTCTTTTAGTTATCATGTTATTTACTAAATCCTGGGTCCAAACTCCACGGACGATTTTCAGGACTACGATTTTTGAGGTTCTTGTCTGGCTGGGCCGTAGCTAGATCGCAGGGAAGGAATCAAGTTATTGGGGATTGCAAGAAGAAAGTGCGTGCGGTAAGTGCGTGAAAAGCACAGCCTCCGCACGTCAGAAGTATCTGCTGCGCCTGACGGGTTTTCGCACGTGTCCCGTGCGCCCTGTGTATGCAAAGTACAAGCATCGTGCACTATGTACGTTATCCGTACTAGGAGTACGAGCAACGCAAGTGGACATAGGGCAGACTTGCTGACTTCCTACGGCTTATGCTCGTCCTTTTCACGTGAGTCTTGCGTGTTGAGATGGTATTTAGGCGGTAATAAAAACGGTGCATGTTTGAGGAGATTATTTTATCCACATTTTTTAAACCTGACATCAAAGGCAGGAATAATGCTTTTTCGTGCATGCTCCTCCTTTTAAACCAACGGTCCGTGCGCATGGAGTGACCACTACTCACTCAGCATGCACGAGGCCCGCCTGTCTACTTTTGCATTATTTTTTTAGAATTCGTAGACCGCACGAAGCGGCTGTTGATCATGTCGAAAAATTTCTAGGTGCTGTCTGCGCCCTCCAAAAAATGCTCGATGGACGTGCTCCTCACGCACGAAATCCCACGTTTTCCCCAATTTTTGACCGTAGACCAGACGTAGATGCCCGAACGTTGGGTTGGGACCCAGGTTTAGATCAGGAATCAACGGATGGCATTTTCGTCTCGGTATTACTTACAGTATCAGTCATTTTCTTTATTAATTAAAAATGTTTTGATTCTGTGAATATATATTATATAGTACAATAGTAGTTTATTAATTTTTTTCCTTTCTCATTCTACTACTGACAGTTTGGAAAATTATAAGATAACTGTTTGTCATGCCGTTTTCTCAGATCATGAACATCAATTTGCGTGTGATTTTGTGTTTATTTGTTGCATTTTTGTATAATTGTCAATAAATTGCAATATTTTTTTATAATTCAACTTTTACGTTGTCCTTTTTTATATTTTCTTTTGCCATCTTTTCTGTCATTTAACTTTGATCTGATCACAATTAAATTAGCATTTTGTGAATGTTATTCATTACGTTTCTATAGCATCATTTTCATAAGCAAATAAATGAAATAATTTAAATTTATAAGCAAAATTAAACCATTTGAAATAGTTGCTGTATATTTGGTGAAATGAAAACTAGCATGAGGCAAATGATTTTTATTTTACTTCTTCATAAATGAAGTTTTATAGTAAATCATTTATAAAGGAAAATGGCTTGTTGTTATGAAATTTTCGTTATTAATTCAGGTCTCATAAAATAACAACATCTAAGTAAATAACTCTCTTGACAACATTGGATGTATTTAATTATTATAAAAGTCTACTGCTTGAAGAATGTATATGGACCTTCTTCAACACTGATCTCTTTCGTTGAAAGCAGAACAGTCATGCCACTCCCATACAGTGGTAAAAGCTGCAAATAAATATGTAAAGGCCATTCAATACGTTTTGGAAAGATGTGATGAAGGCATGTAAATCATTTATTAGTGTTGTGCCAGAAGACAAACATAGCTTTCGGATGTTACTTTTATGGCTTACTAGTAAAATTTAAAAAGGATACGACAGAAATAATTGGGGATATATTGGAAGAACAGGGTAATATCCTAGATAGGGAGGCATGGCATTTGCAAAGAAATTTAACATCCATAACGCATGTTACCTAATTATGGACTATGTCTAGTTGTTAAGGAATTAGTACCGAAGTATAAATTACATCCAACAGATGGTTTGCTATTTAGCCCCCCCCCCCCCCCCCCCCCCCCCCGCCTGCCCCTGCCTTTAGGATTGGTAGGTAGAGGTTGGGAAGCTCATTCCCATCATTACGATTCAGCTTGGCCCAATGTAAGAACTTGGCACACCAGAGGGGGTTATAGGTTGTCACATTTGTCACAACCTCATTCCCTGATGTCACAACCTCATTCCCTGATGAAGTCTGACTGCAAGCAGACAAAATATTGGCTGGTAAGACCAGACTATAAGTATAGTCTACAAGTAGCTATAGACAAAAGAATCTTCACAAGTCTATTAAGTTTGTTAAGCTATTTTCCAAGCAGAGAAATTGCTGCCCTACTTCCTCGCGGTAAACACCTTACGTTGCCTCTCGTAAAACCATACGAAATATTCGACTCCGCGGAGAGATTTGCTTTGATCTCGAGCTTGGTTTGCCCCCATCACATGTGGTTACCCGGAAAGTCAAACAATTTTCAAATTCTTATTTTTGAATAAGTAAGGCTGGTTTTCAACAAATAAGTTCAAGCAAAAAGTTTAATCAACAAGTTTAAAGGTAATTTTATTCATAATATAAGAAAACATAACAAAATGATTTTTCAGCCGCTGGTATTTTGGATAAGTAATGTGTGTCTTTTAACACAAAGTAAAAAAAAAATGAAGCTAAAAGTCATTGGAAAAGTCATCACCAATGTTACGGACAAAAGTGACATTAAATATAGACCTAAAACAACAACAACAATAATGTATGTATTATACAAACTTTTGACGTTTTGGAGGTTCTAGCATAAGCCTTTTAATGGTTAGCAGAAAACAGACTACTGAAATGTCCTTTCCTGTTTAGTCCAGGGGTCTTTCTGTACGTAGCTTATGCCTATTTCGTTCTTCGGTTACGTCTTGCAGACACAATTCTATTTCTTGCGGCACGAGCAGCAGTTTTATAGGCGTGAAAAGACTGGAATTTAAGAACACAGAGTTTAGGCTGGTTGTAGTCAGGGATCCATATCCAGGATGCCATGCCTTCTATTTCATCCATGTCGGCATCGGATCCCACGGCCACCACGCAGATTACGGTTCCTGAAACCGAACAACAGCACTAGTAACGTACATGTATAGCGTCAGCTTTCATGAGGATGGTGATAACAAAGTAAAGAATAGGATCATCTTAATGGAACCGAATTTGACAATGATCAGAACTTAATGCCGTCTAAAAAAAACAGAGAACAAAAATTAAATTATCTGTGACTGACACATGTAGATGTTCTTTTGGTTTATAAGACAGGTGATGCATGGATGCATTTTCCCTATTTTCTATGCTTCGAAACAAATTGAAACTTACCGTTGCTCTTCATAGCATTTGCCTGGGGGACAGGATCGCCCCCTTGATTAGAATGTCCGTCTGTTGTCATCCACACAAGTCGCTCGCCAGAACTACCAAGTTCGTCCTGGCAAAGTTGCAGTCCTTTCCGAGTGTTTGTTACACCTCCTGTAATTATATAGAAATTGGGTAACATTCAGAAGTAGTTTAGATTACTAATTTTCTACCTTCTCGTTGCTTTTTTAAAGATATCATTTTCGCCAAATTATAAATTACGCATTAGAAAAGACTTTCGCATCCCAAGAACCAAACTGAAATAAAATATTCTTCAACCCTGTTTTTTAAGATTGTGCTCTTATAATTAACAATTATTATTCACGTGTGATACGAGTCAAAACGGAAGTTTCATGAAGATAATACATATGCGCTGTAAATAAGTAGCGACGAATACACAATTACATGTATGTATCGATTTCCCGAGTTATTTCTAATGTACGATTTTATTTAAACACAACTTTAGTATCGATCCATTTCAAAAGCTCTGTTTCAACCATTGTGGACGATCGTACCTACTTTCACCACTCCTGCAATTGCCATATCGTTCCCCAAAAAGAACCCGAACGTGCCCAAACCGAAGATAACAGCAGTAACATCTTCGCTAGAGAACCGCACCAACCCGATCCTGTGTCTAGCAGGATGGACGCTGACCGCAGCTGGCGTGTTGTCAATTGCAGAAAGGATGTCCTGAAGGAATAATGAATGCATCAGAGGTAATATCAGTATTATATCAATATTATTTTAACAACAGTATCAGTGTTTGCTGTGTGTAAGATTTTACTTTTAATCTTCATGATCAATTTAGGCTGAAAACCGAAGTCAAATACGCAGTACACGATATCATGATCCGAAATAGAAATACTGGAGACAGCTTGGTACGGTGTAGGACGGACGAGGGAAATTGAAACAAGGGTACCATACAGTGTAATTAACGTATGCTGAAAAAACAGTAATCAATTTAAACATTAGTGGTACATATATGTTTCGCTCCAAAAATTTTGAGGATTACAAGTCACACGGTAGGCCTATCTAATTCTCAAGAGTGAAAAAAATATAAAATAACTTACCCTCGCTGCCTGTACGGAATCGCCCCACTCGGCAGCGTCAATGCTTCCGCTGCTGTCCAAGGCGAACATCACCTTCCAGTAGGGAGGAGAGCCACCCATCAGGGCATTAATGATCTGGTCAATTGTAAGAGCGTCCACGCGCTGGTTTATACACGCCGAGCCCACGACGGTCAACAGTAGCAGTACAGATAGGTTCATCTTCAGTGACGTCAGTTGCGATCTTCCTTTATCACCTACAGGAAGTTCATTGGTGCTTCATGGAGACTGGCGACTTTTTATACTTACCTGTATTTACTTTGCCCCATTAAACAGTAGTTAAACTCATTTCCTCGTACCCTGGAGGTACACCGGGAACAGCGCCATTTTGAATGTTATTTCAGTAATTATAGTCTCGAGACTGTGTTGATAGACATTTAATTTTATTTCAGATTAAATGACTTTTTGTACATGTCAAAATTACCTTGTTTACCAAACATTTTTGACACGTGCTTTGTGCTTTATTGAGGAAGTTAGATTGAACCAATCAGAAATCACCGTCAGGAATGTTTGGGCTCCTAGTTTCAAAACGACAAAAAGAATCAAGACCTTGTTCATCCCAAAAGGGGCCTCGTGACGCGAGCCAAAGAGACATGCATCTATATTTATATACGTGTATCTAAATTTTACTCTGATACAGTATTTCTACGTAAGCGAACAAATTGAATAATTTCCTTAAAGCCTCCAATTGCATCATACACTACATTGGCAAACATCTTTAGAAGTTGAGTGTTTGCGACACTTCCTTCAGGTGGTTGACTAGTAAATATATATATATATATATATATATATATATATATATATATATAATTTGTCATTGACCCCATTTCTTGACACCTTCGGTAATACACACTGCCTCAAAATGATTGCGTTTGTGCAGTAAATTTCTTTAATTAATAATTTTACTATTCTATTATATAAGTGTTTTTATTCGTGAAAATTTTGAGTACTTGTAAGTTTTCTGCAGTTTACAAAATGAATGGCTGCACAAATCAGGGGTTATTAGAACTTGATTCTCGGATGAAATGTTGTTGATATGGTGATTGAAAGATCTTTAAAATTTGCAGACAAGGCGGCTTCTCTATAATTTGAGCAGGAACAAAATGTGAGCTTACGGTATAAAATGAACAACCTTAGACTAAGAGCCACCGGGCTTACGTAGATTCTTTGTAATAAACTATATCACTGAGACGGAAAAGGAGGAAAATCGCTTCCAGAACTATATGCTCTCCTTAATGAACAAAAGAAAATTATGAATATTATATTTAAGTCGATATATACAAAACAAAAAAGGAAATGCGGTATACAAAAAGATTGATCAAAATAATGCGGACGACAACAGTGACAAATTCTGAGTTAACTTTATACATTTGGAGAGTGCATGAGTATTTAAGTGCGTTTATACAAATGTCACTCTGTTTTCATAAATGTTTTTATTTACAGATCTGATTTAATATAAACTTCCAGTTACACTTAGGCTATCTGTGCACTGACTTCAATGTAAGAAATCATGAATGTTATTAATTTCTCTCCTTATGTGTATCTATATGTGTACCAGAATACTTTCTTTCCTATTCTTGCTTTCATTAGAAAAACATCGAACTTAAACACTAAAAGATGCCCTGAAACAACGAGTATGCTGACCAAGTCAATCTTCAGTGTAGTCATCCGGGTATTTGATGGTGTAGTTCCCGGGACACGTGGGGGTGGGGCAGCAGGTCCCGGGGGCTGGCGGCAGGAGAGAGCAGGCTGGTGGGAGTTCCCAGTACAGGCACCTGCATGGACAACAACAAATAGAACAGAAGACAGGGATAAAGGTATGTGCTGGACTTGCTTTAATCAGTACAGTGAGTGATAAACACAAATCAATTTACAAACTCCGAATATCATTCATTCTACTGTGTTTAATGCAATAAAGAGACATGAAGTGTTTCCGGACAAAATATGCTTTTACTAATGCCCTTTTCATCTTTGCCGTGTAAGGAAAAATTTTTGTACTAATGTTGCCTTCTTTGTTTTTATGTCATCTAACATATTTTTAAATAGTTTGTTTAGAAACACATCCACAAACCAGGCTGATATCTACTCCCTTATGTTGACGCTTACCTGTTTACGCATGCGTACTGGCCGTCACGTCCGCACACACATTTATGTTGACAACCATCATACCATTTATGTCCTTCGTCATATAATGTTCCCTTGTACATGCACTTCCTCGCTTGAAAATGTGAATGGTGTTTTTATTATTTTCACATCAACAGATTTAAAGGTACATACGAACCGAGCATCGGTGGAGCGTGGATTCCCAGTAACACATGTAAACCACTTCTACTAGATTCTTATATGACTCAAATAAATTTGACATGCCAAGGGATAAACTGAATAGATCACTCGATCAGCCATAAAAGACCTTTAGACTGCTCCTTTCTTTAAATTTATGGTTGTAAATTTAACCTACTTCCGTGACCTACTTTCCTGCCCCATTGGCATTACAGCTTAGAATACCAGCAGAAAAATCTGTTCAAACATCATTTTCGGGTAAAATTAAACAATGCCTTTTGGTAATTCTCTTAGTTATACTACTTGAAACTATATGCTGGCATTTGGTTGGTTTCTGTGAGAAAAAATTGACTTTGTACGTATCTTTAAACCTGAATTAAAGGCAAAAAAACGTTTGTCACATCACCGGTATGGTGTATCATCAGCAGAGGGACACATGTTAGAATCCGCTTACACTGGGCGTTTATTACCATTCGTTCATCATTGACGCCCTTCCCAACTCAGTCACTTCTTTCTTTACTGGTTCGTTTATTCTTCTCTTTTTGTTAAAAGCATGGAAATACATACTATACACACTGTCATATGCTGCAATCGCATGCTCTTTCTTACATTCCTTATACCATTCATTTCAATACATTCGTCACCACTTTATGAGATATACCAACAAAGGCCTAGCAGTACTTACATGGTGTTACAATGGAGGCTGTTGCTGGGGAAGCAGTGGAGGTTGCTGCCAAGGTTGTCTGAGATACTAATGGGTACAGATACAGGAAGATAATTAATGTTATAAGTTGTATACAGAATAGATTCGCGCATACAGAACTACACAGACGTGCATCAGTATCTATGTACAGCATACTGACGTACATGTAGGTCATTTTATTGAAATCCAATTTAACATACAATACACGTCAAGAATTCAAGTAATAATATGATGAGATTGCAGTGGAAAGAGACAGAGAGTTCTAAAATATTACTTCTAATTACCTCCGCCAAGAAGGTTATGTTTTCACCCCTGTTTTTCTGTTTGTTTGTCTGTCATCAACATAACTCCACAAGTTATGGACCGATTTTGATGAAATTTTCAGGGTAGCTCAGAAATGGGTCAACTTAGAAGAGATTAGTTTTTGGTGGTGATCTGGATCAATAATCAATCAATAATCAATAATAATAAAAAAATTGCTGCCTTGGCGAAGGTCAGCGCTCTCGGAGTGCTTTTCTAGTTCTATTTTATAATAATGTTTTTCGTAAATCTTAAATAGCTTTATCTGGATGTTGCCAACTTCTATCTTTTTACGTTAATTTCAATCTTAACTGCCCCGCTGATAAAATGAAAATCTGTTAGTAAATCCTGGCGAATTAGTATTCATTTTCTAAGATGTAACACCTACCCATATCCGCGGTCCAGGTGGGCGCAATGGATGTGGTGGTGCCATCTATCGACAAAAAGTTAAGTTTTGTGATAACCACAGAATAATGTAACATGATCCGCAATTATAGAAAGCTCTGCACAGAAATGAGTGGAAGAATCAGTGAATAAAGATAAAAGACTTTTTTATACTGTGGGAAATAAGATCAGAATAAAATACGGATAACTGGAACTCTTCCTGTATGAACAGAATTAGACCAGTGAAAATGCTTTCAAAAGTCTATCACTCACAAGTAACGCCACCTGCCACGTTATTTATTCTTTGTTCATTTATTTATTTTAATGAATTTATTCATTTTAATGAATTAAAATTTTACAGGTATGTATCGCAAATAATATACAAGTAGACTTTGCCTTTGAAAAACAATAGGCTGTAGGCCTGACGTACCTTGAATGCACTGAAGCTTCTTGCAGCACTGGCCTGTGCTCGAGACCAGAGAACAATTTGGGGGAATCACTGGAAATGACGGGCACCTGCAACGATATGAATACCACTTTTCGTTCGTAGCAGGATATTTCCAGAGCCGTTTTGTGATGTAATTATGGTCATGGGAGATAAAAATCATAAAATCCTATATATGTATAACTAAATCAAAGTTTATTTCTCTTTTATGTGTTAAGTAAGATGGAACAGACCTTTTCGTTTGTGGAAGCTTTGCAATATGGAATCTAATTTTGGTCTTTAAAGTCTTTAAAGTTAATTTTACTATTTAGCATTTGGTCTTTAAAGTCTTTAAAGTTAATTTTACTATTTAGCATTTGCACATACTTTTATACTGAAGAAAGAATCTACAAGGGGAGGGCACCTTCATGTACAAATATATTACTATTTGCATTATAATTAATGTTTTTTAATAATAAAAATTAATAAATAAAAATAAAATATAAAGATTTCTAATAAACCACACAAGTTCATGTCATGGGTGAGAGTCTGTACTTACATCCTGCTGCAGTGGTAGATGCCGAGTGTGTCGTCTTCACAAAGACAGTTGTAATTAATAAAACTAAAAAATAAAGACTTCTAATAAGTTCATGTCATGGGTGAGGGTCTGTACTTACATCCTGCTGCAGTGGTAGATGCCGAGTGTGTCGTCTTCACAAAGACAGTTGTAATTAATAAAACTAAAAAATAAAGACTACTAATAAGTTCATGTCATGGGTGAGGGTCTGTACTTACATCCTGCTGCAGTGGTAGATGCCGAGTGTGTCGTCTTCACAAAGACAGTTGTAATTAATAAAACTAAAAAATAAAGACTACTAATAAGTTCATGTCATGGGTGAGGGTCTGTACTTACATCCTGCTGCAGTGGTAGATGCCGAGTGTGTCGTCTTCACAAAGACAGTTGTAATTAATAAAACTAAAAAATAAAGACTACTAATAAGTTCATGTCATGGGTGAGAGTCTGTACTTACATCCTGCTGCAGTGGTAGATGCCGAGTGTGTCGTCTTCACAAAGACAGTTGTAATTAATAAAACTAAAAAATAAAGACTACTAATAAGTTCATGTCATGGGTGAGGGTCTGTACTTACATCTTGCTGCAGTGGTAGATACCGAGTGTGTCGTCTTCACAAAGACAGTTGTAATTAATAAAACTAAAAAATAAAGACTACTAATAAGTTCATGTCATGGGTGAGGGTCTGTACTTACATCCTGCTGCAGTGGTAGATGCCGAGTGTGTCGTCTTCACAAAGACAGTTGTAATTAATAAAACTAAAAAATAAAGACTACTAATAAGTTCATGTCATGGGTGAGGGTTTGTACTTACATCCTGCTGCAGTGGTAGATGCCGGGTGTGTCGTCTTCACAAAGACAGTTGTAATTAATAAAACTAAAAAATAAAGACTGCTAATAAGTTCATGTCATGGGTGAGGGTCTGTACTTACATCCTGCTGCAGTGGTAGATGCCGAGTGTGTCGTCTTCACAAAGACAGTTGTAATTAATAAAACTAAAAAAATAAAGACTACTAATAAGTTCATGTCATGGGTGAGAGTCTGTACTTACATCCTGCTGCAGTGGTAGATGCCGAGTGTGTCGTCTTCACAAAGACAGTTGTAATTAATAAAACTAAAAAATAAAGACTACTAATAAGTTCATGTCATGGGTGAGGGTCTGTACTTACATCCTGCTGCAGTGGTAGATGCCGAGTGTGTCGTCTTCACAAAGACAGTTGTAATTAATAAAACTAAAAAAATAAAGACTACTAATAAGTTCATGTCATGGGTGAGGGTCTGTACTTACATCCTGCTGCAGTGGTAGATGCCGAGTGTGTCGTCTTCACAAAGACAGTTGTAATTAATAAAACTAAAAAATAAAGACTACTAATAAGTTCATGTCATGGGTGAGGGTCTGTACTTACATCTTGCTGCAGTGGTAGATGCCGAGTGTGTCGTCTTCACAAAGACAGTTGTAATTAATAAAACTAAAAAATAAAGACTACTAATAAGTTCATGTCATGGGTGAGGGTCTGTACTTACATCCTGCTGCAGTGGTAGATGCCGAGTGTGTCGTCTTCACAAAGACAGTCGTAATCACAACCATCACTCCAAGTCTCCCCTGTCTTGTA
Source organism: Lingula anatina (assembly GCF_051362555.1). NCBI lineage: Eukaryota > Metazoa > Brachiopoda > Lingulata > Lingulida > Lingulidae > Lingula > Lingula anatina. The sequence continues at coordinate 347,098 of NC_141770.1, forward strand.
AACACCGCCCTTATAGTAACACCCCACTAAATGACAGGATATATGTTAATTACTTGTTATTTTAAATTTAAATTTGATGTTAACTTTCATCTCGCATACACTTCTATTTCATTAAATTTTGACTTCATTGTACAAGTTATTATGTATGTTATTGCCAAAAAGGATGACAACTTTGTCCAATAATTTCCCATTAAAATTGGTGCAAATTTTTTTTTTTTTTTTTTTTTTTTTTAATATATGTCGAAATGTTTGGCAAATACCTTGAACGGCCAACAACTACCGCTACTAAACCACACCAGGTCAAGGCGTTCCACTTTAAACAGGGCGGCCATTGTCTTAACTCTTTCAATTTTATTTTTTAGATAATCATTACTAATGTCCAATCTGACTTTTTATCTTATCCATAAATATCTTTTTATAAACATAAAAATTATAGCAATAATGTATGTGACCGTGATCAGTCGACATGTCTTACGGAAAATGACATCTAAAAAGGAGCAATTGCAGGAAAATTGAATCTCGAACTGCAAACCGAAATTGTCGACAAGCACAAATTGTAGAGTGATGTGTTTCGGCCTTGCTTGAACCAAACACGCAAAGAAATTCTCCTTTTTAGATAGGTTACTAGTACATACCACATTTCTGGATGTTACAGTTCTGGTACTCCCTGGCAGAACCCACGCACGGGTCGCCGCCATTGGCTGGAACGGGGTTGTCACATGATCTGTGACGCCACCTCGTGCCACCACCACATGACCTGCTACACGTGCTCCAGTTACCGAACTGCGACCAGCCGCCATTAACTTTAATGTAGGAAATAAGTCGCCTTGTGAGAGTGTCACACTCACTGTGCAATTGTTAGTGTTAGTTTTTTTATCAGTTACCATGTTATATTGACATCTGATCTTGCCAACCAAAGTCAAAAACTGCCTCCTGTTTTACAAGAGCATTGTTCATGCAATGGAACATTAGTCGACTTTCACCTTATTTCACTATTTTCAACCTGTCAGGCAAACGTTATCGCGGTTTTTAAGAGCTAATTAAACCGCACCTAGAAATGTTCCAAAAATCCACAACTGTTCAGAGGTGCGCTTTTGGAAGGTAACAATTTTCATCTTTAAGCCATGTCAGATTTTAAAGTAGCTATACTTACTTTTCTGAATGTCACAATGTTTCCCCGTCCACCCGTCATTGCAGTGACATATGTAGTCAGAGGGAGATGTAGCGTTACAACTGCCGTGAATACAGACCTGGCCTTCACAGGGATCTGTTGCTAAAAGAGATGGAACACTTGTTTTTACAAACATGCCATGTCTCCGGCAACCAAGAATCAAAGTTATATTTTATTCGTTGTTTGGAAGAAATAAAAAAGGGCAAAGCTGTCGCAGATCGTTTACGAAAAAATATCTTAAACTCCATATTTCAGCCAAGTGTGTTTTGAGAGACAATTTCGCCCCTTGTGTTTGCCCTTCTATACGTACACGTACATGTATTTGTAAAATGGATCTACCTATACACTCGCAGTATAACCAAAAGTGTTTTAATGCATACTCCCTATATGTATTTCCCCAACTGAATTTTGGTGAAGTGATTTGTGTCAATCTTCCCCTGTTTTAATAAACTTTTACATATATAGTGCCCTCGAAATAGAGGGCATTGGTGTGTATTGCTGGCAACAGAAATGTACTGATACGCCTTTTCAATGAAAACGTGACCATTGGCATAGAGCAGTAGTTAACGCGTCCTTAGTTACCTGTACATGTATGGTTATCCGCCATCAGTTGGTACCCTGCTGTACACTGACACTGGTAACTGCCCGCCGTGTTAGTACACGTGTGAGCACAGCCGCCATTTTTTGTTTGACATTCGTCAATATCTGCATATAAAATATGATAACATTTTGCTTAATTACTTGATATTCACTTATTCATGTCACACAAGAGCTTGTTTATTAAGTGTATATTATCAACAAAATACAGAAATTATCTTGGCTTCAGCGTCACTTTTATTTGCCCATTAACATGGTTTCCGAATTAATCAAAACACAAAACTGTAAATGGCCAAATTTAATAACACGTTATGGCCAAACAAATAATTTATAATAATAATATAAATATCCGTCTAGATGTATCTATTTTGTTTACCTGTGCAGGTGTGATTATCAACATGAAGTAAATATCCCTGGGGACAGGTGCAGAGATAGCTCCCAGGTGTGTTAGTACACAGATGACTACAACCCCCGTTATTGCTTCCACACTCGTTGATATCTGGAGACATTGAACATGTTTTATACTTCGTCTAGAATGATACATGTATTTCAGAAAGTGACATAACGTTTCATAAAAACACCAACCCTGAAAACTTGTGCTAGTTTCTACTCAGATAAACCATGGAAGTAAAACTCCCAGGATATATTGGTATAGGCCTAATATAACACCTTTTATACTTCGCTTAGAGGGATATTTCAGAAACTGAAATAACGCTGAAAAAAAAACCACCAAGTCTGAAAAAATGTGCCAGCGTTAAATTGTCCAGGCACCTGTATTTCGCTGGCTCTTGTCACCCTTAATTATATTTAGTTTCTAGAAACACTCAGATATACCATGAATAATATAATATAATATAATATAATATAATATAATATAATATAATATAATTACCGGTGTCGCATCTCTGTCCTTGGTAACCAACTTCGCATGTGCAGGCATCGGGTTTGGTGCATGTACCGTGAACACAGCCAGGAGAGCAAATTGCTGAAATATTTTATATTCACAGAACATTTCAATAGATACTATATAAAACATGATGATATCCAGCACTGCAGAATTCTTGCAAATAAAGACCAACATTCGGTAAAAATCAATGCTATACCAACTCAAATGTTCAATTTATCACCTAGTGCACAAGTAATAGTGTAGATGCCGACAGCACATATCCTCCAATGTCTTATTCCTAAAGAGCATCAACCACAGACCCATAGCCAGCAATTTCTAAAGGAGGTTCTTTTTCGGAAAAAAGTGAACCTTTTAATATGAAACCTTGATGTTCCTAGATAAAATTTTACCCAGAGCGTACTTTTTCCCAGCAAAAGACCCCCCCCCCCCCTGGCCAGGGGCATAATCGACATGCCCATAAAATATGATCATCGGGCATTCGTCGCAAAGGGAAAATGAAAGTAAAGTGAGATCGCGACGGTCACACTTAACGCGCACTTATTGATCTCCATGAATAGTATTTAATTATTTATAATAAAAAACGGTCTTCATTTGGTCTTCATTTGGCTATACAAACATGTGGCGCAGGATTCTCCCGTCTGTTTCCATCCAGGACAGCACTGCTGGACTGCGTAATACTGGGTCTGTTGTCTCGGCTCTGATACATACACTGTCACAGGCCTGGAATACAGTACTAGGGTGTTCATTTGGCATTTTATCGAGAAGAATAAAAACAACAACAAAACAAAAAACAAAATACGAGACTCCGTACAATTAAATACACTGTGTGCGATCCTGATGCAATTGCTAAAACATTCACTGGAACTTGTGGTTACGATCAATACACAATACTTCATATAATATTGGAGTAGGTGACAACAAGGCCTCATTGGCAGATGCAACTAGAAAATCACACAGAAACCGCAGACTCTCGCCAAAGGGAACTATGTTTCACTATTATTTCACTAAACTCCCTTTTTTTATGAATTTGTTAAAAAAAAAATACCAACTTTGTCCTACCTCGCAATGGCGAGGTATCATATGCATGCATTAAATTTTTTGGGATCCAGATGGTGATCTAGATTATCACCAAAATTTTACCACTTCTAAGTTCGAGAATTTTTGCTGTTTTGTATTATTATTATTTCATACCGGCATACTTTATGCTTTCTCCTCCGTTTGTCTGTTTGCCACCATAGAAACTAAAGAGGATTTTGATAAAATTTAGCATGCTACAGCAGAAATTCTCGAACTTAGAAGTGGTAAAATTTTGGTGATAATCTAGATCACCATCTGGATCCCAAAAAATTTAACACATCATAACGCGGTCGGCCTACTTTACATAGCACAATACATAACACAGCATACATGTAATAATAAATAAGAAAAGACATCCTCACTGGCCATCCCGTATTTACCTATAGCGGGTACATCTGCTCCAGAGATTGCACTTGGTGGTGTATTTCTGATACTGCTGTCGACTGACCTGAGCATAAACCGTCACTGTTCTGCTTCTGGTCTCGGTGCAGACATTCCTACAAAGAGGAGCTTTAAATTGTTATTCATTAGACATCCAGACAACGTAGAAAGTTTGCCTGAATTTCATTGGACCAGGAACCAACACAAGACACTGACAAGATCAAGATATCAGAGAAGAAACATGCGACGGCTTGCTGGTATGGAGAACTGGTGGTCATTAATATCTTTGTATTGCCCAAACTATGAGAAGATGGCAGTATCCACTTCTTACCCAGTCAGAGAGTTTGCGTATCCAATTGAAAGAAAAATAAAAACCAGAAAACCAAGGGTGCTTTCCATAGCCGTCATGTTGGTGCCGAGTCCTCGGCTGCAGCAGCTTTACTAGGGCCTACAATGAATATACTATTACTATATATGTGGTCAGCTGGACGAGTTCTCACAGTGTACCAGTGACCGGTTCAGTCTTATAATCCCAGTTTATCAGTCCTGTCCAACTGGGTCTATTGCATGGAAACTGAGGAATTACACACACAAAGCTGACAAAGTAGACTGAATATATGTTGCGTTCCAGTCCCGTAGGCAGCAATTTCAAAAGGGAGGTTCTTTATCTGAAAAGGTGGACCTTTTACCATGAAATCTTGTACTTAGATAAAATTTTATTCAGAGGGGACATTTTCCCGGCAAAAAGGGGGGGGGGGGGGTCTTTTGAACCCCCCGACCCCTCTTCTCCCCCGGATTACGGGCCTGGCCGTTCTGTTCTAGACGTCTTAAATCAGTTATCGTAGTTTGCGGTCGTGCATGTCAGATGTCAGGGACCCAGTGGAAATAATGGCCTATCTTCGTATGTGGCATTAATTAATCTACTCCTTGCTGCCACCATGATTTAAGCGAACAGAAAGTTCTACACTCAAATTATTAGATTAACGCTTATGGTGTGGATTTTTTTTTAAAAATCGCCCCAAATGCCACTATATGCACACATACAAAAGTACCGCTACCGCAGCCGTGCTGGTCTTCTTTAACATAGGCCTACATGTATCGGGTAGGTCCCAGGCTACCATTTCAAGTAGTGCACATGTAATTATATTAAAATTCAATAATATCTAAAGAAATATACTAAATATGCTAAGGAGTAAGCTGAGTCTGAAGGACTTTTGTTTGCTTGAAGTATCTCAATAAAGCCCTTACTATTCCAGTGAAGATTGCAAAATGTCGTTGTGAAGTAAACCGCGTCCCACCTACTGCAATATCACAATTGCCACCTGCAGAAGTGCTGTATCCAAAAGCTGGGTGTGTATAATATACAATATGGTATGTAATAAGGTTCGCAGTCTCTATTTTCAATCAAATCCTAGCCATTATGAGCAAGAAATATGGCTTGCAAAAGTCAGTAATAACAATCTTACCATCGTCACTATTTATATAGCATTGCATTTATTCTGTAGGCACTTTAATAACAAGATTTTAAACGTTTAATGACTGTCTTTCCTATTGTTTATTTTACTCACATCATAATTTGAGAAACTTATGAGAAACGTTTATTTTATTTGAAGTACCAATTGATTTTTCTACCTGTGCGTTTTACTTATAATTGTTATTTCTTTTCGGATGACAAAATGGGAATGGCTTTTCTTGGAAATACATTAAAGTTGTCCTTTTCAACACGACATCGATACTCACAAATGAATGAGAGGTTCGTCGCCTCGAGGCACCGCTGCAAAGCTGAAGAGAAAAAGAAAAGGTTTGTGATTTTGTTTGGACGTTAAATGAAGCAGTAATATGTTTGTATTTTACGTTCAAGGTATTTCTATGTAGAAAGAAGTATGAGTGCGATAACCTTACAAGAAGTCGGTGCATTGGACTGTGTAATTATCCGTGATCTGCAACAAAAACACGCCCTCCTTTATTTTCTTTCATTTTATTCATTGTCTTAGAAAAGATAATTCAGTTTTCAAAAATTAAGAGGAAGATGGATTTCATGTTTTAGTTCATGTTAATGTTCTAGTAACTGGAGGGGGGGGGGGGGCGTCAATGGCAGCATGCACCACGATAGCAAGGTCTTAGGGTTAAAACACTAGATCCAGATCCAGCTTTTTGGGCCATGCGTTTAATCTGAACAGCTGCAGCTTAACAGCTTGCTGCATATCCTGTAAGGACATTTACTGAGGTTATTTCATTCACAACATTAAGTTAAGTGTTGGAGACAGGGACCGCGAGTGAAGGAGACAAAGGGTGGTGGACCTACTAATCTAAAATATCAAATGACGAGAGACTTACAGTACTTTTACTGGGGTAAAGACTTATATATATGCATATCAAATCAGCTTCGACCAAATCACCTAAATTTTTGGATTCTATATCACATAAAAATTATAGGGCTAACTAAATGTAAGAAATCAGGTTTATCTTTCAAGGTGTGCATCAGACGTGACACCGCCCTTGCCTACGGTAGTATGCAATGTGACTGTCTCAGCGGGGTTGGAAAGTAGCTCATCTCATCTCAGAATTAGTTCTGGGGTATGATACTGTGAAATGCGTACTGACACACACCTTGAAAATGGGTAGTGTGGTCTGATCTACCGGTGAATGCGGGATCATTTGGTGCCAAGTCTGATAGTTGGGTAGGCATGATTATCAACATTGAACAGATAAATGGGTAACATGATCCGGTAGATAAAAAACTATTTGGGGAAAATACTGTGAAGAATATTTGATTAAAGGTATCCTGGAAACGGGATTATCCCACCAAATTCAATTTTTTCTGGAGAAAGCAAGAAGTGAAAATGTCAAGATGCAGGTTAGTCATCCCTTTCAGTATAGCTACACAATTCTACAACAATTGTACTGATGTGGGGAATGAGAAATTCCTGAAACCAAAAACGACCTTTTTATCTCCCAACTGCATCTGTATAACTTGAGGTTTTGTGGAATAAGATTCTGAGAAGATTGTATATGTATAAATCTTTTAAATATATATGCATTAATTGTATATTTATAAATTTAATATATAATGTACAGATCTATGATATATGCATTTATTATATATAACATATAGATCTGTGATATATGTATTAATCATAATGTTAAGTTTAGTCTTTTGTACCTGGTATCAAAAGTTAAGTTTATATTCATTAAAGCAAGATAACCTCTGCAACATATTTTTCATTTATTTCTTTATCTCATTTCTGTCTTGATATAAAGTTCACAGATGTGTTTTCATTACGGGGGTATCCAATTGTGATCAGGAAGGGGGGGGGGGATAAAATGCCTATTGACTACCATGTTACTCAACGTGTATTGATCTGTAGGTAAATGGCTTAATTGGTATGTGAAACAACTGTTTTCATACCAAAGGTCAACAGTTGGAATGTTCAATGGAATAGTTCAATATGTGTCTGTGTGCAGATACAGTGTATATATAATACTGTATGTATGTATGTATGTATGAAGTAGATGTTCAGTCTGTAGTAAATGTTTAATCCTCAACTTGTTAACTGGGTCAGCTCGGAAAATTATATCCTACGATAAATATATTTTTCCCTGGTCAGCTTGACCTGAAACTGACCTTGAGGCTTTGCCATCGGTACATATTTTACACCACTCTGAATGTAGCTTATTAGTATGTCTCCAACCCAACCCAACACAGCTGGTTGATTCGTAAACATTCTGGTATGTTTCAGAGGGCACATTTATAAGGTTTCTGGACATTTATCAAGATTTTCTGAAGTTTATTGTAGAACGGAGCCATTTCAGGCCTTTTAGCCATGCATGTACGGGTGCTTTACATCAATATAGAACAAAAATTAACATTATTTACAGTTTCTGTTGATCCAGAGTCTGTATACAATTCCTAGAGTGGAAAAACTAAGCAGAGTTGCAGGTATATCATTCCCACACTGTAGACTTGACATAATTCTAACTAGAGAGAGAGAAAAATATGGGTGAAGTGAAGTGAAAACACATGGTATGATATATTGTAGCTAGAGCAAGAGAAAGTATTGCTGTAGTGAAAACTTGCTTTGGTTACATATAACCAGGATGTCATGGTCTGATGTATAGGAAAATGTGATGTATAGCATAACAATTCTGGTTAGTGGACAGGAAGAGAGGAAATGTAGGTGAAGTGAAGAGAAATGTATGGCTATAAAAGTAGTCTATCTAGTCTTAGAGTGAGAGAAAATCTAGGACTGAGGCCAAGTGAAAACTTTCTGGTTACACCAGGATGTTACTGTCTGATATCTGTGTGTGTGTGTGTGTGTGTGTGTGTGGGGGGGGGGGGGGGGGGGGGGCACAGGATATTGTTCTGCTGCCAAATCTTGATGATCATCCATGTGACTTTGTTAAAACGAAGTGCATGAACTGGTAACCATGTAGTAACCAATAAGCTGTGCAAAGTGTAGTCCACAGGAAATACTTACTAGTATATATTCCAACTAACATTCTACCGGGGTGGCAGATTATAGGGAAAAAAGGGGGTCAGAGATAGTAAAATGACTATTTATCTATTAAAGACATATCTGTGAATATCCTGTGAAAAGTCAATCTCTGGCCGCGGTAGAGGGTTATTCCAACTCATTTTTTTTACATTATGGATGTATCAACTATATAATAGTATACTAGTATATGGCAATATATGTATAAATTAATGTTCAAACTACAACGAACTAAATTGATGGTCCACCTGGTTTACCACGGGTCAATAGTTAATATAATGTTCATGTTAACATGGTTCAATCATTACAATGACTTCTGTTAGTGTTAAATGTTAATTAATATTTGACTGTTGTTGTCCATATATAATATAAGCACTGGTGCATTGGTTCCATATCAATATCCTTTACCAGAACTGGTATCCTATTAATATCAAGAGCTTAGAAATACTGCATGGGTTTTGTTGTTGTCTTTTACGCATATTCCATTTTATCCTTGAGTAAGACACAGTTGTAACTGTAGGTTACAGTTCATATTTTTTTAACTAGATAAGTTTTTTTTTCAACTCTGTTTTAGTTAATGATGTACACCTTAAACAATCCAGGGGTGGATCCAGAGATATTTTCTGACAGTCTTCCAAATTATTTTTGTTGATCCATCCTCCGTTTTGACCGTCTTCCGACAGAAAAAATTAGATACCTATCAATGTAAACTTAAAAATCTGACCGTCTTCCAGAAGACCCAGAAGATGGCCTAAATCCGCCCCTGTAAGACAGCCTAAATCTGCCGCTGCAATCCATATAATATTTTAGAGAAAGGAGTGCTATTAGAACACATTCAGAACAGCAGATTAAGTACCAGATCTGCAGATCAAATATAGCGACCCAGTAAAAAGCTTGTGGCTTAATTCCCAATTAGACGCTAAATAGATTCCCGGCGGGGATTGCGAAACAAGCGTTCAAATGGGTTGACCATGGCATACTTGATCCCATGATCTGTTAGTCTGCCGTTCTGAATGTGCTCCTAGGTGTCATTTAACAGCCCTGTATTCTCCCCTGTCAGTCTGTCAAGACTACTTGCTGAAGATTATTTATAATAATAAATAATTTATACTGAATTGAGTGCTGTTAAATGTGTACAGATATATTTTACGAGCTCTCTATAAAACACATTTTATATCTTTGCATAACATTCACAGTCACTTGAATAAAAGATGAAGACTATGATATAATAAATGTCTAAATCCACATATTGGGCTAAATCATGCAAATGGGATATTGAATGATAAAACAATGACAGACGTGTGACTAAAACTAGTACCAATCTGACTATTGCCACTGATGAATATTTCACTTCATAAAACTATCATCTGTTATATACACTTAAATTTTGGGTTCTCGGGTGTTTTTATTTATTTATTTATTTATTTATTAACTTTGTTAAGACTTAAGTATGAACTATAAAATGGTTTCAGTTTTCCAGTGATGCTAGTATCTGCAGCAGTTTCAAGTGACAGCAACATCTTCAGCTTAATTACTAGTAATACTTTACTGACTGTCATATATATATATACATAGCCTGCCTTCTCTGTTGAAATGTACTTTGATGGCCTTCTTTACATATTGATAGAAAATTACTAGTACCCACTTTAAGTTCTGTAATTTTGTTTTCTTATCTAGGAAACAACCAGCAAAGTAGCATTTAAGTAAGATAATATATTAGAATAGCTCTGGAAGATTATTGGAAAATGGGGGTACTGGTACACAGTTTGTAGCTGCTGGGGGCTTTGATGAGTTTGACACTAATTACGATTTGATACTGACTTAGGAAAACCAAAACAAGTTGTTTTAGTATTGGTAATGCTGGGAAAATAGGGAAATAAAGCAATGCAGCTTGGTGAAATCAAATGCAGTATGTAATTACTCAATTTTTTTAATGAGCAGAAATTACATAATTTTGTAAGCACAAACTGTATGCCATTTGTTGTGCTTTTGCTGCATTTAATAGAACTCTGGAGCACTCTGCTTTAAATTTTGATGTTTTCACTCAATAGGAATATTTTAATTTTAAGAAATTATGATTGAATAATGTAGCATCTGTAAATCACTGTATCAGTAGCCCCAATCTGGTCTGTAGTCTGTATGCTGTGCCCTTGTCACTTTACACTTGATTTAATAAGAAATCTGGGAGTGTGACTCCCATTGGAATTAACCTTTGTAAGAGTTCACTCAAAATAAAGCTAAACAAACACAAAATCTGCTTGAGTTAGAACAAAGTATTAGGAAACAAGACCCTTGTGGGGAAATATGTAATGTGTAATAAAACCACCTGTGACTAATAGTTAACTACATTTCTGTTGTGGTGATTAGGTCTACATGTCACTGTATAAAGGAAAGAGACGGGATTGACATGCAGCTCAGTTTAGATTATTCTTGTACTGGTACTAGTACATGCATTATTTATTATGACTGTCTGTGTACAACATATCCTGTATACATATGCACATACACAAATTGTTATGACCGTTTGCAATAATATATAATATATTCTGTATACATAGGTACATACATAATTTATTATGACCGCGTACAGTATATAATAAAATATATCCTGTACTACACTCAAACTGTAGGAAAGGGTGGATGGATTAATTAGGAAAAGTTTATTGGTTCAGCCTTGCCATTGAAGGTTAAATGATCTGAGACTAAATGGAACTACAGCATATCTAGTGCAGATAACTTACTAGTAGACATCTGATGATTAAATGGAGTTCAAATTCTTCAAAAATATCAGATTCACAAGTGAATGATATAATTTCAAGATGATGGCATCAGTTTATACAAGATGATAAAGGATTGACGGACGCTGCTATTCAGAATCAAGTGGGATATGTTTTTTCTATTATTCTTCTGGTGTCAGAGATTCTGCAAAATTATTGGATTATACTAAGTACTAGTACATGCATATCAAGCAAAAGAGGTAAAAAATTATGAAAAAGCTCCCTCTGACATTTTTCGTAGCACACACTTAATGTACACATTTTATACATAGTTTATTATGCATTATCCTCCAAAATGGTCACTATGTCATAGGAAGTCATGAATTAATGCCGCAAAATTTGTTAGCAACATGAGCTGCTCATTTTCTGTTAATTCAGCTTGGAAAGGCAGGGGTTAGTAGGGGGTGCTAGGGTGCTGTTGTCTTTCACCCCATTTCCATAGATTTTAAGATCGATCCAGCCCTGTGGGGGGGCTCACTAGATTACTGTCAGCTTGGCCAGCTTAAGTGTCTGTCCCGCCTACTAAAAGCTGTAAGGGGGTAATTAACTATGGTGCCCGCTCAGCTGACTGCAATTTAGCGTGAACCCCCAGGGAGTTAGGTCGATCTAAATCTTAATCTTTAGATCGATCTAAATCTCTGGGAAAGCACCCTTAACATGGCTCCGCAATACATACCATCAGGCCGTGACAGGAAATGTATTAAATAGGGATTTAAATAATAATAATACTTCAATGAACTGTAAAATGTCAACATATTACAGGCTGTACAAAACTAATTTTACACACATACACGCACACACACACAATACAGAACAAAACAAAACAAAAACAATGAAACAAATAAGACAGGAGGAATAAGAGGCTAATACGACTATATTGTTTGTGATGGGACAGATGTCATCCCTATTATCAATCTGGCCACTGAGGCCACCCATTGTGTAGTCTTAAAGTTTATTAGGTGAATACAGTCTTAGAGTTTGTTAGGTGAATCCAGTCTTAGAGTTTATTAGGTGAATCCAGTCTTAGAGTTTATTAGGTGAATCCAGTCTTAGAGTTTGTTACAAGTAGGTAAATCCCCAGTCTTAGAGTTTGTTAGGTGAATCCAGCCTTAAAGTTTATTAGGGGAATCCAGTCTTGGAGTTTGTTAGGTGAATCTAGCCTGAAAGTTTATTAGGTGAATCCAGTCTTGGAGTTTGTTAGGTGAATCCTATCTTAGAGTTTGTTAGGTGAATCCAGTCTTAGAGTTTCAGGGTTCTGCCGAGGCCGCGATTCTGCGAGATTCTCGCCAAAAAAATAAAATTCTCGCACAAAAATTACCAAAGATGCGAAAATTCTCGCATACAAACCGAGTGAGGGTGCTATCATTGTTCTTGAGATGATAAAAGACACATTGAGAGTGGCGTCTAAAATTGTTTATCTAAATAATCATCACCGGTATAAATTTCTTCGCATCGTCCGCTGCATTGACTTGTTAACACAGTGTAGCTAACGTCGTCATGTGTGTGTTTCCGATGTACCCTCGTAAGAGATCGTTTCAAGCAGCGTCGTCATTTGTTGTCGTAATATCAATAGTACCTCTTCATGACTACAGTCCAATCGGCAATCCTCGTGTGACTCCGCTGCACTAAAGTTAGTTGAGCGATTGAGCGGTTCTCTCATTTCGCGGGATAGTCAACCAAATGATAGACGGCGTGACAGTGATATTCAACCTGATGAAGCGTGGTTAAAGTGGCGGCTTCCGCGCCGAAACGAAAGTTAAAAAACAAAGATCGATTTTAAGCTTTATGCCAAAGTCTACGGCAAGCGGTGGAAAATCAGGTCAGACTCCTGTTAATCCCCCTCAGATGAATCCGTCTCTCCGCCTGACAAGTCGGAAACAAATTTCTGAAGTTGCGACTCCAGATGAAAATGACAGTTCGTTGACGATAAAGGTATGTTCATTCCGTGGCATTTTTATTTTACGTTTTGGAAGGACACTTGACACTTCGTTTGAAAATGTGAAAGAAAGTAAAAAAAAAGGTAATAGGCCCGTTTTTGATACGTTTATTCCTCTATATGTGAGTATGATAATATGAAAAAGAAGTTAAAAAAGTAAGGAGGCCCGTTTTTGATATGTTTATTCCTATCACTCTATAGTGTATATATGTGTGTGTGTGTGTGTGAGAATAAAAATTTGAAAAAAAGGAAATGTTTAACTTTAATGAAGAAGTAAGGAGGCCTGTTTCTGATATGTTTATTCCTCTGTATATGTGTGTGAGGATACTAATTAGTAATTTGAAAAAAAAAAGTTAGGGCCTCCTAATCAAGGATATTTTCATAGAATGCACTCAATCAAATGTGTGACCTATATTTTTTACTTTAGCCTTTATTTTAAAAAGTAGTCAATATTGTGAAACTGATAAATCAAAGATAAAAATGTCCTTCCCAAACACTATTATGCAATTTTTCCTGATAAAAGTGTTAATTAAGTCATGATTAATCATCAAAACCTAAAAATTCTTTTGGATTGTGGTGTCTGGTTCCAGAAATTACAAGTTTGTAAGTAGGAAAAATTTTAACTTTTCTTTAATTTTAGGTCTGCAGACCAAATACCATCAAAGGGCCTGAAAGAAAGAAACCGAAAGTAGTGCCACAGAAATTTCAACACGATTGGTTAAGAGATTATTCTTGGCTCTGCTATGATAATGAGGCAGATGCTTTATAAAAAAATCATTTGCAACTGTATATACATACTGCCTATGTAAAGTTACTTTCAAAGTTGAATCAGTTCAGTTTGTGAACTTTAATAAAATACCAGACTAGCAGTGTATGTTTTTACGTAAAATATCATTTTTCCTGATCTCCCACTATTTCTCAAAATCTCCCCAACTTTTATGCTCAGAGGGGAGAATTCTCCCCCCTTTTTTGAGACCTTGGCAGAACCCTGGAGTTTATTAGGTGAATCCAGTCTAAGAGTTTATGTGTGAATCCAGTCTTAGACCACGTTCACAGCGATTTGAGCCAGGCTTTAAAAATCCTGGGACTAAATATGGCGGAAGTACATGAAAGGAAAACCGCCTAATCTTTTAAAAGTCTCTCTGCCTCTCATACACCTCCCCACACGTCGTCCCTGCGGGGTACAATCATTAAATCTCGGCTCTGTTCGCCATGTGGAAGCTACCTGAGAAATATTAAGTGGTCATGCTCATCAATTAAACTCGAGGTGAAGAAAGGGTGGCGGATGGAGGCGATCGAAGGAAAAAAGCTCTTCTGTTCTATTATCTTTCAAAAAGGAAACGAAAAAGAAATGAATTGGCCCGTAGAGCAGCGATGAATCAGCTATCTACGGAGATAATGTCACCAGAGATATTCACTGAGATACCCAGCCCTAGTAGACAGAGGAGGAGGAGGGCAGAATTTTTGCCTATGCAGTCTCGTCAAAGGGTTGCAGTTCGTTCTGATGCTGATGTTTGCCTTGTTCCCTATGCTTGATCGAACTGGGAGGGGGGGTTCACGCTTTTGATCCCGATTCATAGCTGCGCTACGAGCCAATTCATTTCTTTTTCTCAGGTAGCTTCCACATGGTGAACGTAGCCGAGATTTAATGACTGTACCTCACAGGGATGACATGTGGGGAGCGTGTGAGAGGCGGAGAGACTATTAAAAGATTAGGCGGTTTTCCTTTCGAGTACGTCCACCATATTTAGTCCTAGGATTTGTAAAGCCTGGCTCAAATCGTTGTGAATGCAGTCTTAGAGTTTGTAAGGTGAATCCAGTATTTACATTCTAGTCAAGGTTTATTTTCCAGAAGATATGTTGACATGATGATTCAAGTCTAGAACCACATGACTTTTATTACCTTAAGTATTCTCCACAGTAAGCCGAAGAAAAGTTGAAAACACATGACTTCTATATAACCAGTACTGTACATGTGTACTAGTAACCTTTGCTCCATCCTGTTCTGCTTTGTTGATTCCAGACTTACTAGTACCAGAAAAATAACCAAGAGATACCAGGAGCTATTTATGACTTTATAACCAAGACTTATGGAATAAAATTATTTGCTAAGTTTTATAATTATGTGTGAGGACGTGGGCGAAAAGGGGAGTCACTATATTGAACGTAGGTTGGGAACTGATGAATGAAAATAAGTAATTAAGTTCTGCCAGCAATCAACTGTGTGGCAGTCAGTAATATGTACTGCACTGGTACATGGGTTAATTTTTCCTTACCACAAGGTGCGTGTTGGGATGACACCGGTCTCATGAATATGTTTTTCTTTTCACATTGATCTATGGGGCATCATTAAGTATTGATATTTATTGGATGAAGCCATTATTTGTGAAGTTGTCCTTCATGTGATATTCATGATGTAACTTTCATCTAAGACCTGATTTATGGCTTTTCATTTAATTAAAATTTGAATATGGAAGAAAAGAGAACTGCACTAGTCCTGTACTTGAGCCCACGTCAGTCTAGTACCGTAGATCATTTCTGAACGCAGCTGTTAAGTCAGATTTTTCCCAAGCTTTTACCACAGGTCTCATGAGAAATGACCTTCACCCTGAGGGAAGGTCGGGTCATCAGTGATCTCATTGTTTTAAAGCAGGTTCTTTAAGAGCCACAGCATTGTGCAAAGAGAACTGTGGACTTTGATACTTTAGATTTTGCCATCAGTAGATTTACCAAGCAGCTGCAGAGGAAAGTTGCAGTGATCACATCTCAGGCACTCGTGACAAGTGCTCACATTCTCAATCTTACCACTGAATTTCCTTCCAGACTGGAGCAGTCTGAGTGGTTTCTACTGTTCAGACGTACCAGAAATCCTGCAGTCGTAGACGGTTTTTAGTTTCCTCACAGTGACTGCACCAGAAAACAAGACACCTGTCTCCCCAGAACTGCGCCAGAAATAACCAACTTACAGAGCACAGGAAGACAGCTAACACTAGTGTAAGCCAAGCTTGAAATACATGGAATACAATTTTTTTTTTCTTTTTTTTTTTTTTTTTTTTTTTGAGAGAGAGAGAGAGAGAGAGAGAGCTCAACATAAATGTCAGCTTTTTATTTATTTTTTTTTTATCATTTTTTTTTTTTTTGAGATAGAGAGAGAGAGAGAGCTCAACATAAATGTCAGCTTTTTATTTTTTTATTATTTTTTATTATTATTATTATTATTTTTTTTAATTTATTTTTTTTTTTTTTGAGGGAGAGAGAGAGCTCAACATAAATGTCAGCTTTTTATAGTTAAAACTATAAACTGAGGCAGCAAAGCAGAGACCAAGGGCTCACAAACCTATAGCTAGGCAGTGTTTAGTAAGGGGACATAGAGAGAGAAAATGTCAGCTTTTTATAGTTAAAACTATAAACCGAGGCAGCAAAGCAGAGACCAAGGGCTCACAAACCTATAGCTAGGCAGTGTATAGTGAGGTGACAGAGGGAGAGGGGGGGGTTCTCGGTTCAGATGATACTCTTTTACAGATAACAAAATATCCTCATTTCCTCAATGTCCAGTAGGTTTTCTTGCTCATACTTCAGTAACAGTATGTCAGAACAGTTTACGCATGAAACGTCTGGTGCTATGTTGACACAGAGGACAATATTGATTAATATTTCAGAATGGCACTGTTTTACGAGAGGGATGTCCCCATGCACACACAGATAGATGCACACGTGTACATGCATGCACACACACACACACACACACACACACACACACACAATACATTTCTGTGACAATCAGGTGCCTGGCCTGAATTCAGCAAAGCCAGTTTTAGCCAAATGCTAAATATTTTCTAGGTTGGTATAAGAAACTCTTTTTCCGGTATGTTTTACTTTTTTTTTTTTTTTTTTTTTCAAATTTAGACATTATTGGGTTTAATATTTTATTGACATCTGCTTCATGGTTGACCAATTACTAGTTAGGAGTAAAAGTTTTATTAATGCAGGCTGCAGCCTTGTTTTGTGTACACTTCTCTTGGATTGCAATCGTGACTTGTCTGTTCAGTGTAGTTTCTGTCTCCGGAACTTGAACGGAAAAAATAAGATTAAGTGCTCAAATAAATATTATATGATAGTAACTGTCAAACAGTTTTGTTTGTATGAGTTAACTTACGTTGAAATAAGGTAATGTACCTTTCATTAATTTGGATTCTAGTGCACTTTGCCAGCTGTACCAGTATGGCAGATATATAGCAGGCGTATTCCAGAGATACATTAAACTTGGATGTTGATCATATATCTGACCTGTTCTGATGTGTTCTTATCATCCTCCTCTGACCTTCCAGATACTTGGAGTTCAAAATTAAATGTATAATGATACACTTGTAGAATGAAATTCAAACACTAAGTGCCTTTTGATTGTTTGTTTTAAGATAATAATTTTAAAAATTGTTTACTTTAATTCCAGTCATATTTTCGCAAAAGTTTAAAAAGATGAAAGCATTATATTATATTACTTTACCTGCCAATCCCAATATAGTTCATTCATAAAATCAGGATGGTATTTATTTTTATAGATGTGTCTAGCAGTTGTGATAAAACTTAAGTATAAATATTTTATTTTATGCAGGTGAGCAGTGAACAACACATTATACATATCAAGCCAGTAGATAGGACAGCTTAGGAAGGAAGACATCTGTTCCATCACCTTGACTCGACACAAACATGAAAACTAGGACATCTGCTAGCAAAGATGGTTGAGACGACGTGACAAGATCACTCCAGTAGGTGGCAAGACAGCAAACCCACAGCATCTGAAAATTGATAATTTTACAAAGGGAAAGCAAAGTGATGATTTTCAGTTGGTGATTTTCAGTTTTCTCATCAGCTATCAGACAGCGTGTGCAAGTCAAGAGAATCACTTCTCATTGGAGTTTTTCTCTATGCATGTGCTCAGCTGGTGTCTCGGAAGACGTCCCGGCCACGCAGGTCAAAATGACCACCAAGTGCAGCTGGACGTGTCTCATGGACAGAAGTCACCTCAAGTGGCTCCTCCTAGTGGTGGTCACGTTATTACTCATCCAGTACATAGGAAACCTGTTGGTTTATAAAAACTTCTACAATGTCACACAGTACTTCAATGGCGTCTACTGGCTAGGACAGGCAGTGTCTGGCTCTCTGTATGGTGTCCACCAGAAGAAGATGGCACACATATTGAAAGTCAATGGGACACTTACAACACTAGGCACAAATACAACAAACTCAAACACAACAGTTGGTATGGATTTACAGACGACGATGCTAGTCCAGCCGAACGTTACAGTGACAGTTGACACCTCAACGTCAAGTGGCAAAGATGGTAATTTATGTCCAAGTACCCCACCTGGACTCAGTAAGTAGCCACACACTTAGGTGGCCTTCACAACAGATGATCCTCAGATACACTGATCTGCAGATCCAATATGGTGGACCCTACATGAAAGAAGAGCCAACTAGACCGCTGATGGTCTCCCTGCCTCTGCACGTGCCATTAAATGGATGAAGTCACGGGGGGGGGGGTTTAATTGCCAGATTCCAGCAAGGACAGTGCTCGTGGAGGCAGTGAGACCATCAGCAGATTATAGCCATATCTGATCTACAGATAAGTAGATCTGAGTATCATCTGATGTGAATGCCCTCTTAGACTTAAAAATTGTGTTGGACATAGTCCTATGACAGAATTATCAAATTATCTTATTTATTCATTTACTTGTTTATTTATTTATTTATTTATTTATTTATTTATCTATCTATTTATTTATTTATTTGTTTATTTATTTATTTATTTATTTACTGTATTTATATTTGGGGGTGGAATACTTGCAACATTTTGCAAGTACATCTTGAATTTTTGGTTGAAGGTCTTTCACCAACTTGACATAAGTCAGAAACATTCTGCTCTGCTGCCCTCTGGGTTTGACTGCTATTGAATGCCTTAAGTTTGTATGAATTTTAGCAGTTTTGAATACTTTGGCAGTGGAAATATCTAGAGTGAGTTCAAGTGTTGGGTGAACTTATTTGATGTGTTATGTCAGAAATACATACTAGTAAAAAGATTAACGTTAAGGAATTTGTTACAAGTGGGGATGTGTTCAGTTTTAAATAGTTTACTTCTTGAAGACAGTTGATAGTAAAATCAGTGAGATATTAAACAGTTTTAAGAAGCTATCATTTTATTCTATTCCAGAGGGACGTATAGTACCAGACACGACGGCAGCCACATGGGAGACACTTCAGGCCAAATACAGCACTGTGGAGCCTGGGGGGCGGTGGAGACCCAAGGACTGTACGTCCCGCCATCATGTGTATATTGTGATACCTTACAGAGACAGAGACGAACATCTACGCATCTTGCTCAATAATCTTCATCCTTTCTTACAAAAGCAGCAGTTGGATTATGGGATATACGTGGTAGAACAGGTCGGTGTAAGGGTTCACCAGTAGGATGTGATATGAGGGCGATGCTGATTGCAGTTTACTAGATATTCTCTCTGTACTTAATCTGTGCATCTTTAGTATCAAATTCAATTTTTCCATGGTTTCCATTTATGTCCACAGCTAATTATGTGTTAAACTTGCCATGTAAAATATATTTTGAATGCTGCAATGTTGGCAAAGACACTTGTTCATGTTTAGAATTATGTTAATTTTTGTAAATCAAAAGTCTCTTTGTTAAATCATTATATACGTGAAGTATACAGTAGGAGTCAAAAGTAGTTACAGTATTTACAAAATTCTATAGAGTCCAGTTGCTGTCATTGTCAAAACATATGACGTCTTACTTTCTATAGCTAATTAATACATTGTATATGGATTACTTATCAACTTAGCCCTTAGCAGATAATCCCAGCTCAAACTCTGAATTCCTTGTCTCTCCACAGGCAGAGGGCAGCCATTTTAACCGCGGGATGTTGATGAATATTGGGTTCATAGAAGGTCTCCGCGTGTCGAATTACTCGTGTGTAATATTCCACGACGTGGACCTGCTTCCAGAAAATGACAATAATTTTTACTCTTGTCCTCAACAACCAAGGCACATGTCTGTTGCCATTGACAAGTTTAACTACAGGTCTGTATGCAACTGTATGGGAATGATCATAATTTTCATTTAATGTGATTATTTGATGTAATAAGTATGGTTATTTTTACATCACTTGTTCAGTGAGCCCGGAAATATACCATATGAGTGAGGAGTATAAACTGGATGTTAGGATTTTTGAAATTATTATGCAGATTAGATACCAGAGCACTCTTTTATGTTTGAAGGTAATTGATGGGATTAATGAACATCTAAATGTACATCTTGTCTTAATATTATATATACACATAAAGAATGCAGTGGGAAAGGCAGTTGAAATTATCTCTTTTTTGTTGTGTCAAATTATTATTTCAAATTTTTCAATGATTTCCAGGCTTCCATATGCTTCATTATTTGGCGGGATCACAGCACTGAGAGTCGAGCAGATGAAGAAGGTTAATGGTTACCCCAATGTCTATTTTGGCTGGGGCGGAGAAGATGACGACTTCTCAGACAGGTTTGTACTGCTTTAGATTTACAACTGTTTTTAAGCAGACACTTGATTATTTATTCTTCATAATCTCTGCTTGAGTCAGAGAACATACGGAAAAAGAGGATATGGACAGCATCTTTTTTTATTTTCTTACTTGCATTAAAACAAAGACAAGTAAAGTGCTTCACTAAACCCTGAGTGCTTTTGATTTCTTAACTCCTTGAAATGAGATGTCTTTGCCAGGAAGATATTTGCTGCTTTAAATCTATCAGAATATACACACATTTCTGAGATGATGGTTTATTTTAATTTTTTACAGAGTGCGTTCTAAGGGTTACCAGATAACACGTTATCCAGCAGAAGTCTCACGCTATAAGATGATCAAGCACAATAAGGACAAATCCAACCCGCCAAACCCTGTCAGGTAGAAATTGAAACAAACTGCCGAGTTTCATTAGGTCATAGATATTGTTTTATCTTCATAGCACCCTTATGAAAAAGTCCTATAGGATCCTATAGGAAATTGGGCCTATTTCCTATAGGATAATATAGGATCACTAGGGCAGCTACCAGCATTATGTTAAATAAAAGAACTCTGAGACATATCACCAGATACAATACAAAGAAAATTTTGGGTTTAATGGAGTCAGAAATGTTGAGAAATCTGTTGAAATGTTGCAGGTTCTCACTGGTACGCACAGCTAAGTCTCGCTTCAAAGTGGATGGGTTACAAAATATTCAGTACGAGCTGGTGAAGAAAGAAGAGCGCCCTCTTTACACGTGGCTCAATGTCAAAATCGATGAGAAGAAAGTGCTGCAGGTGAGTGGAGCATCTTGTGCTCTCAGCGCCATCTAGGAATAGGTTTTGGAGTATGGTGGTAGGCAGCCCCATTTGTCAAGCACTTCATCCATGTGGTAGTTTGAAAATTCCATATACAATCATAAAGTTCAAATGTTCAAGAGAGCAGAATTTGTTTTCAGCTGAAGAGATGCCACAGGTGTGAGACTGCAGGAAATATACATTTTTTGTTTGTTTGTTTGTTTGTTTTACAAAGACATCTGATTGCTGTGTGATGGTCATATTATGTCATTTTTTATCTTTTTCACAAGTGTGCAAGCTGTCAAAAGTAATAAAAATGATCCAGATTGCTGTCAAAGGTCTTCAATTTTAGTTTGTCACTGTGAACTATCTTAACTGGAAGGGGGGGTTTGGAAAAAATCTACTCTTCATATTGTGAAAGTGGTGACAAAAAAGGGATGACCCCATAGGCTCCTTTACATCAAATAGCTTGGTTGAATTTCTATGTTAAGAAATACATTTGTAATATACAATGGTGTCAGGCCCGTCTCTGCCTAGGGCTGTTTGGTTATGTCTGGCTAGGACAGAGTCTGTCTTGGTCTGTCTAGGATTGTCAGATTTTAAGTTAATCAGTACATTGTTACTGGACTATTTTTTATCAAAATACAAAATATTTCAACTTTATACAAGTAATATCTCACTCAGCAAAGAAAAAGTTGAAACAGTTGTTTCAGATCTCAAACAGAGTTCAAAGCTGCAGTTAGATTTAACTTTTTATGTACAGACACAGATGTGTCTGTACATATAGCCATCATCTGCGTCTGTCGCCGTCGTCGCTGTCGCCGTCGTCGCCGTCGTCGCCGTCGCCGTGCACTTTTACCGATAACACGATAAATGGAAAACTGTTTTTTCTTTTGGTATGAAACTTACAGAACTGATGAATATTCATAATACGCAGGTCAAGTTCGAAAATCAGCATGATCGGGTCACTTTTAGGGAATTTATGCTGTTTTTTCACTTTTTTCAGCATATATGCAGCACTGATAACACGATAAGTGGAAAACCATTTTACCTTTTGGCTTGAAACTTACAGAACTGATGAATATTCATAATACGCAGGTCAAGTTCGAAAATCAGCATGATCGGGTCACTTTTAGGGAATTTATGCTGTTTTTTCACTTTTTTCAGCATATATGCAGCACCGATAACACGATAAGTGAAAAACCATTTTACCTTTTGGCTTGAAAGTTACAGAACTGATGAATATTCATAATACGCAGGTCAAGTTCGAAAATCAGCATGATCGGGTCATTTTTAGGGAATTTATGCTGTTTTTTCACTTTTTTCAGCATATATGCAACCCCGATAACACGATAAGTGGAAAACCATCCTACCTTTTGGCTTGAAACTTACAAAACTGATTAATATTCATAATACACAGGTCAAGTTCGAAAATCAGCATGATTGGGTCATTTTTAGGGAATTTATGCTGTTTTTTCACTATTTTTCAGCATATATGCAGCACCGATAACACCATAAGTGGAAAACCAATTTACCTTTTGGCTTGAAACTTGTAGAACTGATAAATATTCATAATACGCAAGTCAAGTTCGAAAATCAGCATGATTCGATTATTGTTAGGGAATTTATGCTGTTTTTTCACTTTTTTCAGCATATATGCAGCACTGATAACACAATAAGTGGAAAACTGTTTTTTCATTTGGCTTGAAACTTACAGAACTAATGAATATTCATAATACGCAGGTCAAGTTTGAAAATCAGCAAGATCGGACAATTTTTATGGAAGTTATCCTGTTTTTTTTTTTTTTTTTTTTTTTTTTTTCAATTTTTTCAGCACTTTTATAACACCGATAACATGATAAGTGTAAAAATGTTTTTCCTTTCCTTGGATTGAAATTTACAGAACTGGTGAATATTTATTATATGCAGGTCAAGTTTGAAAATTGGCATGATTGGACTATTTTTACAAAAGTAATGCTGTTTTTTTCCCTTTATTCAGCATACATGCAACACTGATAACGCATTTTAAGGAAAACCAATCAGCCTTTTGTCTTGCAACTCACAGGAGTGATCAATCTGACCAGTATACAGATCAAGTTTGAAAATAAGCTTGATCAGTTAAGTTTTGATGAAGTTATTAGCCTTTTTGTATATAAGTGGTTTTTCTTCAGATTTAATTCTTAAGCATGTTAACAGTCTCATAACGGTACTAATTGGATATGTTAAAGTGTTGTTTTAACATTTTCTGCTTCTTAACAATATTGTTAGTTGATTATATAAAAATGACAGTAAACCTATTATCCTGCATTGTGTAATAAAGTATCAAAAATGGAAAGGAACTCATCATTGCAGTTCGTCAGATTCAATCATTCACTATGTTCAGAATCTCCAAATGGAGCTAATTGGACATTATAAATTGTTCTATTGATATTTTTCCTATGTCAACAATTTTCCTAGTTGATCATTTAAAAATGACAGTTAATTGATGATGGTTTTATGTTAAAAAGGTGTTGAAAATGGAAAGAAAATCATTTCAGTACAGTTATCTCTTGTTAACATTTTGGCATTTTGAAAGTGTGACCCTAACTTCCATGTCCTTGGAGACCTTTCCATGAATATCCATGATACTTTTATTTTTTTATAAAAAATTTGATGGTCATTATGCTGTTAAGTATTATGTTATATTGCATGAAAGTTAAAGAAAACCCTATTTTGGACACTGCTGCCAGGATAGCGATTAAGGGAAAACCATGTTACTTATGATAATCAACCTTACTGAAAAGAGTGAAGTGCAGCTTGTGTTGGAAAACCATCGTAATTGTTTTCTGTTTTGAAAGCAATGCAGTACAGTGCTATTTGGTGCAATAAATGTATATGGATAGTAGGCAGTTAATTCAGGGTTATAAAATAATTTGCTTAATTGATTTTCAAGTTATTTCAGGGTTATAAAATAATTTGCTTAATTAATTTTCAAGTGGATATTAAATGAGATTACATAAACACACATTGAGATTTCATTGTAAAGTCCCATCGGTTTAGCTTTCTTAACTGTGTCACATAATTAGGAATCGATGATTATTATGCAGGTAAATGTTATTTAATATGGAAAATAAGTTTACAAAAAAAAAAATTTGTGTAACGCTTACATTAATGCTAAAGATGAATAACAGTGCCTTATTATTCTCAAACTCAATAGGGTTATTCATATCATGTTAGTAATTGTACAGCTAGATTAAAAGTTTGAATAGCAGCTTTATTGGTATTTTTTGTTATGTTTTATTTTACATTTTCTTTTAATTTTTTTATGCTGTTTTTTCACTTTTTTCAACATATATGCAACATTAATAACACAATATAAGAAAAACAGCTTAGCCAATTGTCATTATACTCACAGGAGTGGTCAATCTTACAAAAATGCAGGTTGAGTTCGAAAATCAGTGTTATCGGGCCATTATTTTAGAAGTTGTACTGTTTTTTCAAATTTCCTCAGATTCAATTCTTAGGCATGTTAACAGTCTCATTATTGAACTAATAAGATACGTAAAAGTGTGTGTTTGATATTTCCTGCATCTTTACAACATTGTTAGTTGATTATGTAAAAATGATGGTAAACTTGTTATCATGTATTGTGTAATCAAGTGTCCAAAACGGAAATAAACTCATATCATTGCAGTTTGTCAGATTCAATCATCCACATCTGCCATGATGACCATGATGGGAAAACCGTGTTCGTTATGATTGTCAAACTTTCAAAAAAGAAACACAGGACTAAAATGCAGCCCAAGTTGGAAAAGCAGTCTAATGGGCTTCTTTTTCTGGAAGTTATTCATTTTAGTGAAATATTCATTATCTTTTTGGCATATTCATTGTGGGACTCGGAGCTCCCATGGACATGAAGCCGGATGGTAATCAAATTTTCTACATGTTCATGCTATTTATAGTCAATAATCAAAAATTGGTGATAATTATTCTATAATTTATTATGTAATGTTACATCAAAATTGACAATAATCTTTTTGCACTGCTACTGCAAACATTATGAAAAGAAAACTGTGTTATTTATTATTATATTTAACTTAAGAGTATGATTTTTAGGATTGGCATGCAGTTCAAATTAGAAAGCCAGGTCAGTTGGGTTATCATTTATTATTGAATTTAATGCAATTTTGTGTGAAATTTCATTTTTCTCATTCTGGCACTTTCTAAGTATAAACTTGAACTCTGATGGGCCTGAAGCCTTATGCTTTTACTCTCATCGGTGTTACCTGTTGTGCAAAATTAAAATTTGATGTTGACTGTGCAGTTAAACATAATGTATTATTGCATCAGAAGTGGTAGTCTCCTATTTTGTGCATTATTGTTTTGTGCTCTTCTTAAGTTGTGACTTATGGGCCTGAAAGACCTTTGAGAGGGTCAGTCTATAAATTTCCCTTGGGTATCACTTCGCTAATTTCAGTTATAAAGTAATTTGCCTAATTGATAGGCTACATAAAGCACACTTGTGATTTGAGATTACATAAAGCACACTTGTTGATATTTCCCTGTAAACTCCCATAGGTTAAGCTCTCTGCTAGATTAATAATAAGGAAGCAGTGATAATTATGCAGGTAAATTTTGTTTAATATTGCAAATAAGTTTTATATATATATATATATATATCAAACTGAAAGATTAAAAGTTTGAATAGCAGCTTCATTGGAATTATATTTACCTCTGCCAAGGAGGTTATATTTTCACCCCTGTTTGTCATCAACATAACTCAAAAAGTTATGGACCGATTTTGCTGAAATTTTCAGGAACTGTCAGAAGTGGGCCAAAGAGGACAAAAATCAATAATAATCAACAATTGCTACCTTGGCAGAGGTCTGCACTCTCGGAGTGCTTTTCTAGTTTTGTTGTTTTCCTTTATAATTTTTTCTCAAACACTTGCATTTGTGACTTTAAACTCTCATCCGCCTGAGACTCTGACATTTCTGTTTTTCCACATAAGCAGTTGTATTGTTTTTTATGTCTTTAAACATTATGTTACTTATGTAATATTATTTTATGCACTGTCATCATTTTTCAAATATTAAGACTTACATCATGTGAATTTGAACTCTCATGGTCCTGAAACTGTAATCTTATTGAAAGGGTAGATTGAGACCATCTTCTGGGACTTCCGGAAGACAGTCAGGTTATTAAGTTTATATTGCCTGGTATCTATTTTTTCTTCTGTTGGAAGACCATCAAAATGGAGGATGGATCAAAATAGATACTTTGGAATACTGTCAGAAAATATCTGTGGGTCCGCTCATGTTATTGACCATTTTACCTGTTGTGCATGATTAAAATTCAGTGTTGACTGACAGTGCTATTATAAGCATTATTTATTATTGCATCAAAATTGACAAAATGACCTATTTTGCATCTTTATTTTCTGTTTTTTGTCTGTACATTTGACAGCTTTGCTGCCTTGTTACTCTCTTCAGTTTGGGTCATAGAATTACTTTTAATTCACTTCTTTTCTCTGCTTTCCATGCAAGAATAGTTTTGACATGTGCATGTACAGCATTGTGTGTAGCTTTCTATAGGGTTCTCCTTACTAGAGGGTCAGTACATTTCAGAGGTGAGCAAATTGTCACGTAGGGCCTGACCTGAAATATAACCCTGCAACTGTTTGAGTTTATATGTCTGCTAACTAGAATACTTGGTCTATCTTATTGTCATACATTGACCATTTAGTAGTTGCAACAAGTCAGATTGAATGTTTACTTTTCTTTCGTGAGGGCTTGGATGTTTCTATGATGAGACCCAAATCACTGGTAAAGTGGAATAGGAAGTGGTTTGTGATCAGTGTGATGATGACCCAGTTCAAATTAGAAGTTTAGATATGTTAAAAGTATTCTCAAAGACTATTAGGACTTCAGTCTTCATTCTGCAACGTTTGTTGGCACCTTTTGACCATGATGAGGAAGAATTGAAAGTTGCATTGGTTTAGACAAAAGTTAGACCACAGTGACACATCTAAATTGCTGAATATCACAGTTAGTTTGGCTTGTGTTAATTGCTGTTGATGTTGAGGAGGGAGTAGTGTCTGTAGAACTCGGCTCTCATCTTTTATATGACTTTGGCCTGTATTTCAAGATTAAATTAGGAAGATTAAAATGGCAAAAAAAAATTTCTGGTGGTAAAAGGTCTTCCTGCTTCTCTTCAGAGAGGGATCCGGTATGAATTGATGTATATATGAGCAGTCACGAGTTTGGGGTCAACAGGTTAATTCTCACAGGTATGAGAGCTGTTGTAGGGCTTTATTAAGGCAGCTTTTCATCACCTTGGTTTTTTTTTTTTTTTTTTTTTTTTTTTTTTGCTTGCTTCATTATCTATATATGATATCTTTTCATATAGCTTATTTATTTATTTAATTGCATGGAAAACAAAGCTTTTAACCATCGTGATATTGCCTGGCATGTAATAAGCTGCCCCCCCACCCCACCCCCCTCATGTGAACAGATACTTTGAGGAGTGTAGAGTATGTAAGAATGGAGCAATGAGAACCTTTCCAGATAGCCACATCACACCTAATAAAAAAAGCAAAAATAAGGCTAGCCTGCCCTCATGTGGATTCCTACATGTTCTCTAGTGTTATGTGAGACCATACAATGCCAGCAGTTACGTGTCACTTGTCAAGTGTTACTGTCATGTTTCAACCAAATCTACTGGAACAGAAGCAGCAGTTCTTGGTGACCCTCAGCAAGCATTTCAGTGTTACCTAATAGAATGGGATGGGGAGATTGCACGAGTTGTTTCTGCATTGCATGGGACTTTCGTTTTTGATTTTAGATTCCTTTGCTGCGCTTTTAGTTTAATATGGAATTTAACGATATCAGCTTGCATGCATGAAATAATGCTTAGACTAATGGAAGATAGGCATATACTTATAGAAGAATATATTGGTGGTATATTTTGAATAAATAGTCTTTTCAAATAACACAGCAGATAGTTTAAGGTTATTCTTTCAGCATCCTTAGTTATAACAAACATATATCTCGTAACCCTGAGAGGTTGTGGCTGCACCATACAAAGACTGTGGAAAAATTTTAACCTATTTTTTTATGTACAGACACAGATGTGTCTGTACATATAGCCATCATCTGCGTCTGTCGTCGCCGTCGTCGCTGTCGCCGTCGTCGCCGTCGTCGTCGCCGTGCACTTTTACCGATAACACGATAAATGGAAAACTGTTTTTTCTTTTGGTATGAAACTTACAGAACTGATGAATATTCATAATACGCAGGTCAAGTTCGAAAATCAGCATGATCGGGTCACTTTTAGGGAATTTATGCTGTTTTTTCACTTTTTTCAGCATATATGCAGCACCGATAACACGATAAGTGAAAAACCATTTTACCTTTTGGCTTGAAAGTTACAGAACTGATGAATATTCATAATACGCAGGTCAAGTTCGAAAATCAGCATGATTGGGTCATTTTTAGGGAATTTATGCTGTTTTTTCACTATTTTTCAGCATATATGCCGCATGATAACACCATAAGTGGAAAACCAATTTACCTTTTGGCTTGAAACTTGTAGAACTGATCAATATTCATAATACGCAAGTCAAGTTCGAAAATCAGCATGATTCGATTATTGTTAGGGAATTTATGCTGTTTTTTCACTTTTTTCAGCATATATGCAGCACTGATAACACAATAAGTGGAAAACTGTTTTTTCATTTGGCTTGAAACTTACAGAACTAATGAATATTCATAATATGCAGGTCAAGTTTGAAAATCAGCAAGATCGGGCAATTTTTATGGAAGTTATCCTGTTTTTGTTTTTTGTTTTTTCAATTTTTTCAGCACTTTTATAACACCGATAACATGATAAGTGTAAAAATGTTTTTCCTTTCCTTGGATTGAAATTTACAGAACTGGTGAATATTTATTATACGCAGGTCAAGTTTGAAAATTGGCATGATTGGACTATTTTTACAAAAGTAATGCTGTTTTTTTCCCTTTATTCAGCATACATGCAACACTGATAACGCATTTTAAGGAAAACCAATCAGCCTTTTGTCTTGCAACTCACAGGAGTGATCAATCTGACCAGTATACAGATCAAGTTTGAAAATAAGCTTGATCCGTTAAGTTTTGATGAAGTTATTAGCCTTTTTGTATATAAGTGGTTTTTCTTCAGATTTAATTCTTAAGCATGTTAACAGTCTCATAACGGTACTAATTGGATATGTTAAAGTGTTGTTTTAACATTTTCTGCTTCTTAACAATATTGTTAGTTGATTATATAAAAATGACGGTAAACCTATTATCCTGCATTGTGTAATAAAGTATCAAAAATGGAAAGGAACTCATCATTGCAGTTCGTCAGATTCAATCATTCACTATGTTCAGAATCTCCAAATGGAGCTAATTGGACATTATAAATTGTTCTATTGATATTTTTCCTATGTCAACAATTTTCCTAGTTGATCATTTAAAAATGACAGTTAATTGATGATGGTTTTATGTAAAAAAGGTGTTGAAAATGGAAAGAAAATCATTTCAGTACAGTTATCTCTTGTTAACATTTTGGCATTTTGAAAGTGTGACCCTAACTTCCATGTCCTTGGAGACCTTTCCATATCACATTTTCTGAATATCCATGATACTTTTATTTTTTTATAAAAAATTTGATGGTCATTATGCTGTTAAGTATTATGTTATATTGCATGAAAGTTAAAGAAAACCCTATTTTGGACACTGCTGCCAGGATAGCGATTAAGGGAAAACCATGTTACTTATGATAATCAACCTTACTGAAAAGAGTGAAGTGCAGCTTGTGTTGGAAAACCATCGTAATTGTTTTCTGTTTTGAAAGCAATGCAGTACAGTGCTATTTGGTGCAATAAATGTATATGGATAGTAGGCAGTTAATTCAGGGCCATAAAATAATTTGCTTAATTGATTTTCAAGTTATTTCAGGGTTATAAAATAATTTGCTTAATTAATTTTCAAGTGGGTATTAAATGAGATTACATAAAAACACATTGAGATTTCATTGTAAAGTCCCATCGGTTTAGCTTTCTTAACTGTGTCACATAATTAGGAATCGATGATTATTATGCAGGTAAATGTTATTTAATATGGAAAATAAGTTTACAAAAAAAAATTTGTGTAACGCTTACATTAATGCTAAAGATGAATAACAGTGCCTTATTATTCTCAAACTCAATAGGGTTATTCATATCATGTTAGTAATTGTACAGCTAGATTAAAAGTTTGAATAGCAGCTTTATTGGTATTTTTTGTTATGTTTTATTTTACATTTTCTTTTAATTTTTTATGCTGTTTTTTCACTTTTTTCAACATATATGCAACATTAATAACACAATATAAGAAAAACAGCTTAGCCAATTGTCATTATACTCACAGGAGTGGTCAATCTTACAAAAACGCAGGTTGAGTTCGAAAATCAGTGTTATCGGGCCATTATTTTAGAAGTTGTACTGTTTTTTCAAATTTCCTCAGATTCAATTCTTAGGCATGTTAACAGTCTCATTATTGAACTAATAAGATACGTAAAAGTGTGTGTTTGATATTTCCTGCATCTTTACAACATTGTTAGTTGATTATGTAAAAATGATGGTAAACTTGTTATCATGTATTGTGTAATCAAGTGTCCAAAACGGAAATAAACTCATATCATTGCAGTTTGTCAGATTCAATCATCCACATCTGCCATGATGACCATGATGGGAAAATCGTGTTCGTTATGATTGTCAAACTTTCAAAAAAGAAACACAGGACTAAAATGCAGCCCAAGTTGGAAAAGCAGTCTAATGGGCTTCTTTTTCTGGAAGTTATTCATTTTAGTGAAATATTCATTATCTTTTTGGCATATTCATTGTGGGACTCGGAGCTCCCATGGACATGAAGCCGGATGGTAATCAAATTTTCTACATGTTCATGCTATTTATAGTCAATAATCAAAAATTGGTGATAATTATTCTATAATTTATTATGTAATGTTACATCAAAATTGACAATAATCTTTTTGCACTGCTACTGCAAACATTATGAAAAGAAAACTGTGTTATTTATTATTATATTTAACTTAAGAGTATGATTTTTAGGATTGGCATGCAGTTCAAATTAGAAAGCCAGGTCAATTGGGTTATCATTTATTATTGAATTTAATGCAATTTTGTGTGAAATTTCATTTTTCTCATTCTGGCACTTTCTAAGTATAAACTTGAACTCTGATGGGCCTGAAGCCTTATGCTTTTACTCTCATCGGTGTTACCTGTTGTGCAAAATTAAAATTTGATGTTGACTGTGCAGTTAAAGGTACATACGAACCGAGCATCGGTGGAGTGTGGATTCCGAGTAACACATGTAAACCACTTCTACTAGAATCTTATATGACTCAAATAAATTTGACAAGCCAAGGGATAAACTGAATAGATCACTCGATCAGCCAAAAAAGACCTTTAGACTGCTCCTTTCTTTAAATTTATGGTTGTAAATTTAACCTACTTCCGTGACCTACTTTCCTGCCCCATTGACATACAGCTTAGAATGCCAGCAGAAAAATCTGTTCAAACATCATTTTCGGGTAAAATTAAACAATGCTTTTTGGTAATTCTCTTAGTTATACTACTTGAAACTATATCCTGGCATTTGGTTGGTTTTTGTGACAAAAAATTGACTTTGTATGCATCTTTAAACATAATGTATTATTGCATCAGAAGTGGTAGTCTCCTATTTTGTGCATTATTGTTTTGTGCTCTTCTTAAGTTGTGACTTATGGGCCTGAAAGACCTTTGAGAGGGTCAGTCTATAAATTTCCCTTGGGTATCACTTCGCTAATTTCAGTTATAAAGTAATTTGCCTAATTGATAGGCTACATAAAGCACACTTGTGATTTGAGATTACATAAAGCACACTTGTTGATATTTCCCTGTAAACTCCCATAGGTTAAGCTCTCTGCTAGATTAATAATAAGGAAGCAGTGATAATTATGCAGGTAAATTTTGTTTAATATTGCAAATAAGTTATATATATATATATATATATATATATATATATATATATATATATCAAACTGAAAGATTAAAAGTTTGAATAGCAGCTTCATTGGAATTATATTTACCTCTGCCAAGGAGGTTATATTTTCACCCCTGTTTGTCATCAACATAACTCAAAAAGTTATGGACCGATTTTGCTGAAATTTTCAGGAACTGTCAGAAGTGGGCCAAAGAGGACAAAAATCAATAATAATCAACAATTGCTACCTTGGCAGAGGTCTGCACTCTCGGAGTGCTTTTCTAGTTTTGTTGTTTTCCTTTATAATTTTTTCTCAAACACTTGCATTTGTGACTTTAAACTCTCATCCGCCTGAGACTCTGACATTTCTGTTTTTCCACATAAGCAGTTGTATTGTTTTTTATGTCTTTAAACATTATGTTACTTATGTAATATTATTTTATGCACTGTCATCATTTTTCAAATATTGAGACTTACATCATGTGAATTTGAACTCTCATGGTCCTGAAACTGTAATCTTATTGAAAGGGTAGATTGAGACCATCTTCTGGGACTTCCGGAAGACAGTCATGCAGGTTATTAAGTTTATATTGCCTGGTATCTATTTTTTCTTCTGTTGGAAGACCATCAAAATGGAGGATGGATCAAAATAGATACTTTGGAATACTGTCAGAAAATATCTGTGGGTCCGCTCATGTTATTGACCATTTTACCTGTTGTGCATGATTAAAATTCAGTGTTGACTGACAGTGCTATTATAAGCATTATTTATTATTGCATCAAAATTGACAAAATGACCTATTTTGCATCTTTATTTTCTGTTTTTTGTCTGTACATTTGACAGCTTTGCTGCCTTGTTTTTTATACGTGGTGTGTCAGTACATATAGTCACCAGCTGCCATCATCACCCTCAATGTCAGGCACCTTCCAATGTGAATATAATAGATTACGATGTAACTAACTGCAAACTTAAATTTACTAATTAAAAGCATAATTGCTGGACATGTTTATCATACTTTCATACAGTAAGCATTTATTGCATTTCCTCTTATACAACATTTTCATTAATTGACGTATATATATGAAAATGGGATATGTAAAAGAAATAGTGACATTGTGAATCCATGCATGTAAAATTTATATATAAATGTGAACATTTGTTATCCCCAGACTAGCTACATGAACCAGTTTAAAACAAACCCATGGCTAAGGAATATACTGAAGTCATAGCAGAAGGAGATACATTGTCAACAGCACCCAAGGCCATCCCTGGTGTCTTGAAGGACTATTCACCATGAGAGATGGTTTCATTATCAGCATGTTAAGTACAGGAGCAATATCCCAGAAAAGTATTACTGAAAACTTGTAATTCAGAGTGCCTGGAGGATGTTTCAGCATGGCAGTCAATTGAATTGTGAAGTGTTTATGGTGATGTTGAATGATCTATCAAGTTAAGATTAGAATCCCACTCCTATGTTCCCAGCAGGGTGAATACCTGCAATCGTTATCTTATGAAACCATTGTATGGCAAGGACTGCAATTGTCAGCATTGTACTGCAAGGACATCATCATTGTCAACATTGCACTGCAAGGACGTCATCATTGTCAACATTGCACCTCAAGGACATCATCATCACCATTGTCAACATTGCATGGCAATGACATCACCATTGTCAACATTGCTTGGCCAGGACATTACAATTGTCAACATTGCACTGCAAGGACATCACGATTGTCAACATTGCGTGGCCAAGACATCACGATTGTCAACATTGCGTGGCCAAGACATCACGATTGTCAACATTGCGTGGCCAGGACATCACCATTGTCAACATTGCACTGCAAGGACGTCATCATTGTCAACATTGCAGGGCAAGGACATCACCATTGTCAACATTGCACTGCAAGGACGTCACCATTGTCGACATTGCACTGCAAGGACGTCACCATTGTCGACATTGCACTTCAAGGACATCATTGTCGACATTGCACTGCAAGGACTTCACCACTGCAAGAACATTGCATGGCAAGGACTTCACCATTGTCAATAAGAGACAACTCAGTCTTGAATCTCATATAAGAAGTATTAACAATTTCAACATTGCAAGGACATCACCATTGTCAAACATGGTTAGGATACTGTAATAGTCTAGTCAAAGCGGTGGCAAGAGTTATCAGTTGGCTTTGATGAAGTGGTATCATAGGTAAACCTGTTAAACTTGTACCAGTTTGTAGCGAATTCTTTTTTTTTTTCCCAAAATGGCTGCCAGATCAAGCTGGCCGCCCACACATAAGAAAGTGTTTGTGCTGCTTTCTTGCTACGTTTGATACTGGAAAACCATCACTACAACAGGTAGCCCTGCCAGGTTTATGAATAAGGAACCCAAAATGTCAAAGTGGGTATAATTTCCAGGATTGCTACCCATGGAAGTTTTATGGTTGATATCTCTTGATAACCAGCAAACAATTAATGTGCCAAACAGTGTTTTTAAAATACATAGATGTACTGGCAATTGAGGGCTATAAATGCTAACATTTTAAATCTGACAAATTTTCATAGAATTTACTCTGTGTTCGTCTTAAAACACATGAATGCTTATGGGATGTAGTCAGAGGTGGTATAATTAGTATTATTATTTTTTGCATGATGAAAAGATATTTTATGTCAGGTTATCATGTCTACAAACTGACAGCAGTTCAATATATATAAAGTTGATGTAAGCTATGGGTTTCAATACATCCACATATTATGTTATAAGAACTGTATAGTACTGATATTGAGATTGTCTTCAAGTGATGCAGTTGTAATTCAACATAATGGTAAATGGTAAGTGTATGTATCATTATGAAGAACACATTGGTAGAAAGTTGGTGAGTACATAGGCATCAGTGGTGAGAAGAATCTCAACTTCCTGCATGTAAACTAGGACCTATGATAGCTTGTTGAGTCCTAGATATAACGAAATCCTTTTTAGTGTCATTTTTTTGCCAACAGGGAACTTTTCTGGTACAACATCGTTTCATTTAAATTTTGGTATCCTTGTCATCTTTTAGGGTATTTTTGCACAGTATTTTTTTTCATATATTATTTGAATTTAGTACTTATTTATAATTAGTTGTATTCACTGTTAGTTTTATCTAAAAAAGACATTGCTCAAAATACAAAAAAAACAAAAAAAAAACATTTGCATCAGTTGGACAGGCAATAGTTCTAGTCAATCTCTTCATGTTTTTACTGTGAGGATTAAAACAGTGTAGTTTATCTGAATATCTTATTTTACACAGGAATTTTACTTACCTGAGATATTTTTGGTCTAGTCTGAGGCCTCGTCAGAGTTGTACTGGACATGCAGAGCATAGTTTTTGAAGGGTGGAATAAAGCATAATGAATTTACACTGGTTTATTATAATACTCACTCTCTATCAACACATTGGGTTATGTTTATTTATGTGGGGCAAAGCAGTGTCGTGCTGGTGATACTTGGAATGTGTTGTCAGAGTTAAAATGCTTGTCAGAATTGTTCTGCAGTATTTTTTTTTTATTAATAATATCATGTAATGATCAGTCTGGAACAAAAATTGAAATGTTTGAAATCTGCTTTCCGTTGTTATATGAACTGGAGCCAGTGTCAGGAAGACATTGTGAAGACATTGTGAACCCAATGTGGCCAGGTTTTGACCATGGCTTTAGTTGCCAGGTGCAAGTGCCTGGTCCTGAAATTTGCTACAGTAGATCCTAACAAAATCAAGTCCACTGATTATCAAATAACACTGCAAGAGATAATGCATGCTACATATTATAGAAAAATCAAAAGTTACAACATTAGCAATATTCATTGTTAGCATTCTAAAGTGATATTTCATATAGTTAATGTCAAGTAAATATTTACACCTGCACATTTTAAAGTAGGTGTATCATGTTTAATGTTTGGGTCTGATGGAAGAGAATGGGAAACTCGGTGGTTATCTTACTTGTTTAAAAGGTTGAAATATTCTATAATAATATGGTATGCTGACAGAATGCTCTTGGTAGGAATTTTTCTTTTATTTTGCAGTGAATCTCATTCCTTTGGAGAGATATACATATTATTTATAGTAAAGAGTAGAGAATTTTGAATTGTTGAGTAACTGGATGAAATATTTCTTTTCTTAGGGTCTCATTATTTACATGTTAACAGCTAATATTTGGTTTAAAATGCTATGTGATGTGATAACTTGAGTTAAAGTACAGGGGTAAAGTTACAATCACATCTTGTGTACCCACAGTCCGGGCTCATCAGTGCATTTTAATTATAATTATTTCTGTTTATTGAATAAAGTCCGAGTTTTAATTATTTAAGTGTTCAGTCTTTGAGTACTGGGGGGTGTACGTTATTTCACTGGCATACTAAATGTAATTTTACACATGCACAGGATATCTAATAGAAGAAAAGAAAAATCCCTGTTTAATTTTACATGCGTATAGGATATCTAAAAGGGGGGAAATTAAGAAAAATTACATGCCATCTAAAAAGGGAATACTTGTTATTTTCAAACTTACTGAAAAAAATCCATTACACTTCAGTAGCTTGTGTAGGAAAAAAACAGTCATACTCTGCTGGAAGAAATGCAGTTTTTTATGACATTTTCATTTTTCACATACTTGCCTTTTCAGCAAGACTTGGGTTCGAAAACTGGCGCTTCTGGGTCCAAGTAAATTACCTTTTGCAAAAAAAGAAAAAAAAATCAAATTTAAACTCCAATAAGAGAGTTCTAAGACCTTATCAAAGGCAGGATGTGTCAGTGGCTCAGTAGATAAGACGGCAGGGCAATAAGTAGGGTGTAGGTAGGCGAGCTAAGAAAAATGAAATTACTTTTGCAAGTTTTGAACAAAATAAATATTTGTGCGTTTATTATTATTGTCAACATGAATGATTTACAGCATTAAAAGTTTTACACAAATGATGAAAGTATAACATTTTGTGCGCCAAATTCAAATAATATAAATTCAAATTTAACAAACAGAAGAAAGGATATTTAAATAA
Source organism: Lingula anatina (assembly GCF_051362555.1). Lineage (NCBI taxonomy): Eukaryota > Metazoa > Brachiopoda > Lingulata > Lingulida > Lingulidae > Lingula > Lingula anatina. The sequence continues at coordinate 384,837 of NC_141770.1, forward strand.
AACAAGTCGAAAGTTAATACATTTTAGCATTGTTACTTAAAGACGGAATCCTCTGATTAATGTAAAAAAAAAAAAAACAGTTCAAGATCGTACAATTTGAAAGACGGATAATAGTCAAAATGGATTTTAAACAAATTGTACTAGCAACTTTTTGTCAAAGTTGACATTATTGTCGAGTCTTCATCGAATTCCATTAAAAAACATTTCCGTCCAAATTCAGAGGTTGTAACAATTTTAAGAATGCAAATAATCTGCTGTAAGCGTCATTCGTGCACTAACGCACACGCGCATGTAAGCACACCTTGTCCTATGTCGTCGTGTTAATGTTTGCACATCAAATCCAACAGTAACCAAAATTTCTTCATGTTTGTAAGATGCCTGGTTGTTTTGCCAATCGATCTTTTTTATGTACAGACACAGATGTGTCTGTACATATAGCCATCATCTGCGTCTGTCGTCGCCGTCGCCGTCGTCGCTGTCGTCGCCGTCGCCGTCGCCGTGCACTTTTACCGATAACACGATAAGTGGAAAACCATTTTGCCTTTTGATTTGAAACTTGCAGAACTGATGAATATTCATAATACGCAGGTCAAGTTCGAAAATCAGCATGATCGGGTCACTCTTAGGGAATTTATGCTGTTTTTTCACTTTTTTCAACATATATGCAGCACCGATAACACAATAAGTGGAAAACCATTTTACCCTTTGGCTTGAAACTTACAGAACTGATGAATATTCATAATATGCAGGTCAAGTTCGAAAATCGGCATGATTGGGCCATTTTTAGGGAATTTATGCTGTTTTTTCACTTTTTCAGCATATATGCAGCACCGATAACACAGTAAGTGGAAAACCATTTTACCTTTTGGCTTGAAACTTACAGAACTGATGAAAATTCTTAATACGCAGGTCAAGTTTGTAAATCAGCATGATTGGGCCATTTTTAGGGAATTTATGCTGTTTTTTCACTTTTTTCAGCATATATGCAGCACCGATAACACGATAAGTGGAAAACCATTTTACCTTTTGGCTTGAAACTTACAGAACTGATGAATATTCATAATACGCAGGTCAAGTTCGAAAAACAGCATGATTGGGTCATTTTTAGGGAATTTATGCTGTTTTTTCACTTTTTTCAGCATATATGCAGCACCGATAACATGATAAGTGGAAAACCATTTTACCTTTTGGCTTGAAACTTACAGAACTGATGAATATTTATAATACGCAGGTCAAGTTTGAAAATCAGCTTTATCGGGTCATTTTTATGGAAGTTATGCTATTTTTTCATTTTTTTTAGCATATATGCAACACTGATACACGATAAGTGAAAAACTGTTTTACCTTTTGGCTTGAAACTTACAGAACTGATGAATATTCATATTACATAGGCAAAGTTTGAAAATCAGCGTGATCGGACCAATTTTATGGAAGTTATGCTGTTTTTTTCACTTTTTTCAGCATGTATGCAATACCGCTAACGCATTTCAAGAAAAATCAATTGGCCAATTGTCTTGAAATTTACAGGGGAGATCAGTCTTACTGAAATACAGATGGAGTTTGAAAATGGTTCAGTTTTGGTGAAGTTATGCCTTTTTTATGTACAGACACAGATGTGTCTGTACATATAGCCGTCACCTGCGTCTGTCGTCGTCGCCGTCGTCATCGCCGTGCACTTTCACCGATAACACAATAAGTGAAAAACCGTTTTACCTTTTGGCTTGAAACTTACAGAACTGATAAATATTCATAATACGCAGGTCAAGTTCGAAAATCAGCATGATCAGGTCATTTTTATGGAAGTTATGCTGTTTTTTCACTTTTTTCATCATATGTGCAACACCGATAACACGATAAGTGAAAAATCGTTTTACCTTTTGGCTTATAACTTACAGAAATGATGAATATTCATAATACGCAGGTCAAGTTTGAAAATCAGCATGATCGGGCCATTTTTATGGAAGTTATGCTGTTTTTTCACTTTTTTCCGCATATGTGCAACACTGATAACACGATAAGTGAAAAACCGTTTTACCTTTTGGCTTGAAACTTACAGAACTAATGAATATTCATAATACGCAGGTCAAGTTCGAAAATCAGCATGATCGGGCCATATTTATGGAGGTTATGCTGTTTTTTTCACTTTTTTCAGCATATATGGTATCTATTTTTTTTCTGTTGGAAGACCATCAAAATGGAGGATGGATCAACATAGATACTTTGGAATACTGTCAGAAAATATCTCTGGATCTGCTCCTGTTATTGACCATGTTACCTGTTGTGCATGATTAAAAATTACTGTTGACTGACTGTGCTATTATAAGCATTATTTATTATTGCATCAAAATTGACAAATTGACCTTTTTTTCCTGTTTTTTGTCTGTACATTTGACAGCTTTGCTGCCTTGTTTAAATTTTGTTTTCTTTGCACTAAACAGCCATTCCACGAAAAAGGGTACAATTCTGAATAATACCTGTCGCAGCCTATTTTCAGTAGTAAAAGCATCTGCAATTAAGCTTTTTTTAGCCTTTTTTAGCAGGACCCGATGTGTTCTACTTAAAAAACAACAATTGATATAGTACCACTTGCTTTGACGGGAACCCCGGGGGTCTATATGCCGCAAAAAGCACGATTTCGACGTGTCGCTTCGGTATTATAGCTGATTTGCCACAAGAAAAAGTTTATATTTTCCCGTATTTTAGTGTTTTTAGTCCTCAACTAATTTGAATTCATGTTTCCTTTTATCATACATGGTGTTCTCTGTCGAATTTGTTGGTTAGTTACGTCACTGTCATAGTTTAATCAATGTCGCTCAGTAACCCCTAACCTCCGTAACGCTTTTTTAACTCAGTGTAAGAATAAAAGAAAATGCTCTTAAATGGCCTTCCTGTGCATTTTTCAAACTCTTAATACATGAAGTTTAATAAAACAGTGCTATTTGTTAATTTTGAATGATGCGTTCCATCATAGAGAATGTTAACTCACAAAAGTCGGGGTGTCGCATTTAAGAGCCTAACCTCAGTAACGGACCAAATTTGAAGAAAAAGTTGTTTTAGAAAGTTAAAAACATCATTTTTGTTAAGCAAGGACCAACTTCTTCCTAAAAAATTCATTCAATAGTTATGCAAAGTTATCCCGAGGATAAAAACTGAAAAAGAGTGCGTGTCACCTTGCATCCGTTATGCTAACCTCCGTTACCGAAATAAGTTAATTGTTATAAAAATGACTGTTAATACTTTAAAACGTTATTTCTGTGGTTTTGTGAGTTAGTTCTGATCATAGAAGTAGTTCTACTTCTATGTTCTGATGTAGTATGCATTCATACGGCTTGCTGTTAAAGACATTACCCCGTATTAATATAGATATAAATTATACATATATAGCTGATAATTCTATCAAGATAAGCTAACCATTTAAGTTTTTACTCGAGTTTGCTATAAAATCGAGGGTAAATCGTGATTTGTTTTTTCAAATTGATTTCCATTTGTCACTTGACGATGCCTTTTTGAACTTATCATTCTGATTTTAAGCGAAATGAGGAGTTTTCAGGACTGTCTTGGCAAGAAAAATGGTACTAGCTGACATCAGTACTAGCGTACATGTAGCAGACATTATTTTCGCGGGAGACATATGGCGAAATATATTAAGCATCGAAGCAACGCTTGTATTTATCAGGTAGAACTGCGGGGTTATTAGGCCCTATCTTACTGTTTCAGTAGCACATAATAGTTTTTAACATCTTCTAGATGCTTCCAGTAACTTTAAATGGACAATTATCCGCAAACACGTGTCTATTGTCGGCCTACTTGATTGTATACATCAACTTTCTCGGGTATTGTGTTGTTTTTTACTGCCTATAGCTGCGATCATGTACATCTAGGTTTAATGTTTTGTTATTATGTAACGTTTGTCGTATCTGTAATACTACAAATTCCGAATTCAGCCTCTAAAGTCTACTTTAAGCTAAGAAATATCAAAACAAATATGATCGCTATTAATGACCTAACCTCCGTTACGAAATTACTCATTTTTCATTTGAACATTGGATATGTGTGTGCTCATTGATCAATGCTCATATCATAATAGATTGATTGCACTTTGTTCATAAACAAAAAGTATGATAAAAAAGAAAGTCTGTCTCCAATGATTAATAAAATATTTAAATTGGAATATCTCAGGCTTTGTATTTATAGAAAACGAGCCACTTATTATCAGTGTGTTTGCACCGCATTTTCTATAATTGAAGAGAAATCTTAAATGGGCAATAATATTTTGAATACATACAAAATCTTAATAATTGAATCAAATATGGAGCCTGTGACCTTTGGCATGATTGAAATATAACCTAATTTAGATGTTACCTAACCTCCGTAACGAAAAAAATACTGTACCATGTTTACACGTGCATATTTCTTTAAATACAGTAATGGTGTGGGTTAAAATTCTTCTACTACTCTCTGAATACCTCTTCATCAAAATAATATAAAAAGTTTTCCAGTTTTGCAAAGTTCATATCACTGCATTTCTTGTTTTGGAATTGTACCCCTTTTCGTGGAATGGCCGTTAAATCCGAAAATAAATATCGTACACGCTCTAACTGTGGATAAAAATTTAGATTTGCAAAGTATGGGAATCAGGAGCGACATAAAGACGTGGACGGTTTACAAGATTATCAAAGTCTTAGCCAGATTCGGAATAATATACAAATAAATCTTGAAGTGACTGTCCACATTCACTTAAAATTAACTCTGGTTCTCGGTGTGCATGATCAATGATGACACCAAGCGCAAATAACGCAACATGTACACAGAGGACTGATATCTAACCAAGCCCGTCTTTTTCTTCATTAGGCATGTTATTCACTTTGAAAATTCAAACCAAACGAAGCATTAAGGTTTACATACACTTTAATATAACGAATTTTCTGGAACAAAATACTTTAAAATATCATTTTTAGGTAATAATTCTTATATGACTGACCAAAATAATAAATCTTATGATCTAAATTTAAAAAATCTATAGATTTTGTTTAATAATTATTGATTGTTCATTATCTTTTTCAGCAAAATTGACAAAAGTTGACGGTTTAAAACTTCATGGATCATTTCAGAACACCCATTACCTCCCGAAAATTGGGCTTTGCGACAGCTCAAGTGATTTTGAAAAAAAGGAATACAAAAGGCTACGGTTAATGACAGTCCTACAGAAACATGGACAAACGATATCTAAATGAAGTTCATTTCCGTTTTGGTTTTTCGACACTTCTTCAGTCAAAAGCTTGATATTGAAAGAGTTACTTCATTCTTATAACATGACACAGCTTATGAAATTCTTCTCTTCTACACTTCTGTTTTTTAATTTAAGACCTAAACGGCATCTGAATGATCTCAATCCTGGGACTTTTTGTAGCCAACTTTAGAAAACAGGTTTCTTATCAAATACGCAACAAAGATCTCAATTCTACTACTGGAATATTAAAACTTTATTTTATTTCGGATGACAATCTTTATCACACCCCATGGTTTAACTTTGTTTCAGAAAACAGATATTTGATCCCCGCCCAGCACTGAAAACACCGAGAACCAGAGGAAACTTATTCACAGCCAAAGTACCATATTTATAATTGTTAAAAGATTGTTATGGTACATGTGGACAATTCTGAAGTAACGTGGGCACATTTTGCCCATTACATAATGTTGGGATTTCTGAGGCGTTATACTTTTTATAAATAGTGTCTTTTATAGATTTACATCCCTTCCTCTTTTTCGACTAAACACACAATAAATATAATAAAAAGTTGCCAATATTTTACGTAATGCGGTTGCAATGTCTTTCCTTCCCAGAAGTCAACATCATTTACAATGTATAAGAGTACATCTTCAATTTCACAGCGAGTTGTCAAGTTGCAAATTTGCCCACATATTTTCAGTGACAAACAGAAAACATTTCTCTTCTTGGAAAATTTAAAATAATCACTTTCATTTTTATACAAACATTATTTCTGTTAAATGAGAACTTCAAATCTAGCGTTTTAGGTTCGAAAAAGGACGGGTATCAACCCCAACCCAAAAGTATACATAAATTACCCTCATAACACCATGATCAGATATAGCACTGCACTACGACATAGTAATATAGAATTACCGAAAGAAACAAACCAGCATCATGCAGGGCGGACGCTTAGTATGGATTTAATTTCAATGAAATGTTTCATAAATTAAAAAAACTTGCTTTATTCGACGTTTAATTTGATATACGTTTTGGAGCAGAATGTTACAAACAAAATCAAACAACATTCCGTACTGAATGTCGTCCCTGCAAATGAACGAGCAGACAAACGTCGGCATGGGAGGCAATCTTGGCTTGGCATGGGTGTGGCGCTGTATGTGTCAAACACGAAACGTGTCTCTGAGTAGGACGCTTCTGGTATCTTCGCAAACGATACTTAGAGTCACTGATATTAAAGGAATAAATTCACATTCATGAAACAATGTTTAAATATCTGATAAAGCGGTACATGTTCATTACAGCAATTCGTGTCAGTATCATTTGTGTTATAATTAACAAATCGCAATTAAGCTTTAAAATACACACACACACACACACACAAACACATATTCATATTGAACCCTCATGGAAAGCTAATGGTACCAGAAACAAAAAGGTGCCCAAAAGGCACTGAGGGAAAGCTAAGAGAAAGTGTGGCCATTATGCCTAGAGTGCACCATTTCTGGAAAATATCATCAATGCAAAACTAAGAAATGGTACAATACATTTTATCAGCTTTATGGAACTTACGAGACACTGCTGCTGGTTTCAGTGCCATCTTTTCGGCCTACATGTGGCAGTAGCAGTAATATGGCATGGGACATCCTTCTTCTCCATCTTCTGCTGACCTTGGTCCTATCTGAGCACCTCTCACCAAAACGCTCACCTGATTTACATGATGATGTAGAGGTCACCTACTTTCCGTGCGGACGCTTCGGTTTGAATTATTATGAGAAGGCACTATAAGTTTCCATCCCGAAAAGAGGATTAGGGGTTGATAAAGTCATAATGACACACACACACAAAAATAATAAAAAAAATAGAAACGCATTTTCAAAGTCAACATACTTTATATTGTGTGACAGGGCATACAAATCATATTTCATAGGTCGAATGAACGAACTGGGGGGGGGGGGTGATAGAAAAGACAGGATTTTCATTCAATCTTACGTACAGAGTAACCACAATTTTCTTGTTGACAGAATCGTTGTTTAAGAACGACACTAGTTTCTGGCTGCCAGGTTCGTTTATGAAAATAAAACAAAACTGGAAAATTGACACGTGACCCTAACTTCAGCGCCCCAAAAGTTAAGACAACCCCCATGTACTCTGTCTTCAAAAAGATAAGAATTTAATAATTTAATAATTTCATTCAAATACATAAGCAATGTGGCTACCATGATTTATTGTACTTAATAAAATGATTTCAGAAACAAACAAAAAAAAAAAAAAAAAGAAATCGTAGAAACTTAAAGCGTAGATATAAACGCTTTGTCGCAGGTGAAATCTTGAAACATACGAGACGCCACAGAGCACAAAGAGAGAATCGTTCACGTCACAATGCCGTACTTCAGTGAAATCTGATGGCTCGCAAACGAACAAAACTAAACGTCTTGATAAGGCAGACAATATTCTTATCGCACTTTAATCAAGTTTTACAATGAAAACTAGAATCCAGAACGGTCCGTCAGATAATGTGATAGTCAATTAATAAGTGTCGCTGTGGCTTTCGTCGGATTTCTCACAGATAAACCCTGGCAGACGATCCCTACAGCGCGCGTTTAGCCAGGCGTAGTCCCTGCTGGTGTCCAGATAGCCACAGTTCATGTCCTCCACGTGCGAGGGGTAGCCGTCATACCACGGGGGACGGAAGGAAAGCCTCGAAGTTTGACTGGACGTGTAAGGGTACCACCAGGTCCAACCCGTCTCTTCAGAGTAGTAGAGCGACATCCACAACGACCCCGGTCGGATACCTAGCGATAGGAAGTAAAAGCATAGACATGGAGATTTATGTAATCAATGTTAACAACGGAAGATACACAGTTTTTAGAAAAAAAAAATAGGCGACAATATTAAATAAGGACGTGGGGATTCATCGCGCTTAGAAACTGGGGAATGCACGTTTACGTTCAACCTTAATAATATACCCTTTACGTTTTAAATGAAATACTGGATTATAAAGTAATTTGGACACATTTGCTAGTCTTTATTTGCCAAAGCTTTTACTCCATCTTAACGACTCCTTACTCTGCAACATCAGCATGGCCCGGATGAAGTTGTCCTCCTCTTGTGTTTCTATGGCAACCAGGTGTCCGCCAAGGTGTGCGCAGTCTTCCTGCGCACTGGCCTGGGCACGTGGGATGGTATGAAGAAGATAACAGTGACCACCATATACCATAGCGTCCGCCCAACCGGGGCATCCTTAGGTAAATAAATGAATAATAAAAAATAACACTTTACGTGTATATCATATTATGATGATGATGATCATACATCACAAAAACTAGTTCATTTACCAACAGTTTGTTTACAGGCACTAGTAACACGTGCAGTGCCGCCCGCCCCCACAATAGACCAGTGCAGTGACCTATCTAGAGTGTGACAGCTAAATAACGCCTAATTCAGAATAGTGGACTAACTAGTCCGAGGGTCAAATATGGCCGACCCACTTGAATACTTCCCAGCGGGAAATCTATTCAGTGTCTATTAGTGGATTAGATGGCAAGCTTTGTGGTGGGTCGCCATATTTGACCAGCGGACTAGTTAGCCCCCTACTTTGAATGGCACCTAAGAAGTGGGCTTGTCTGCCACTTGGGGCGCCACTAGCAGGAGTTTTAATAACATTTAGTACACATTTATATATGACCCCATAATATATATCCCCCCATACAGGAACGCCCTGAAGATAATTCCAAAATTTGTCATAGCACTTCCCCGCCTCACCCCTGGATAAGTGTACTGAGTTTGGGAACTCACCAGTTCTGCAACTGTTATCCCGACATCTGAACCCTGTCATGCAGTCTCTGTCAACTTCACATGATCCACCCAGAGCTGGAAACAAATTCATTAACGACTTTAAATAAACTTTGGAAGATTGGCCAAGTATAAGAGGCCTTGGTTTATGTAAAAAAATACAAAAATGCTAACACGGAGGGTTTTGTATCTTTTGTGTCAAGGAGAAATAAGAATAACGAAAAATAAACAATTTTTCCTAAAATATGGAAAATATAAAGTCTGCCACCGTATGATTTAAAAAGCCAGAAACGAAGATGAAATCTCTGTAATTGTTGAGGTTTGTACCTACCACGGCGGCACTGCTTGGTCATTGGATCACATGTCAGGTTGTGTAAATCAGCACAATCAAAGTCTGTAGAACATGCCATGCCTTTCTCTGCAAAAACCAAGGTTAATATGTTATATTTCATGTATAAAACGCATCGCAAGTCGCCATACTTAGTGTTATTGTTATTGTATCAGCTACAGGTAGGTACGGGTTTTGTATGCTTATATGCAGCAAGCTACGTCTGAATTTCCGAAATTTGAAAACGAAAAGAAAACAGCAATGTTTTAACATTAAAAAAGTAATGTACTCCCAAAATGTGCTACATTCGTGGAATTTCCACTGATGTCATTGGTTGCCTTTTTTTTTTTTTTTTTTTTTTTGCATTATCGAACATCGATATGTGCTTTTGTTTACAATGATCAGTTATATTTCTTAAGTGCCCTATATTCAGGTGTGTCGGTATGGTAGTGGAATGAAATACTTGATAAAGACAGTGAATTCCTGATAACCATTAAGAGGATACACATTCTTCCTTTTCATTGGTTGTAATTTCTCCATTTTTTGGATATAAATACGTACTTTATATTACAATAAACGCAAGGAAGACTCCGCATACTGGAGAATTACCCCCCAGAAAAATCCGTTTAAAGGCACTTTTCCCGCCAAAATAAAGAGTGGTCAGTAGTTCCCACATATACTCACGTGGTGTTATATTGGTAGGGCCTAAATTGACGTTAACCCCCAGGAAAATCCGTTTTAAGACACTTTTCCAGCCAAAATGAAGAGTTGACACTGAGTTCCCTCTCATACTCACGTGCTTTACAAAACCCCAAGCCCTGCTTCACCATGCAGGTGGCGCCACGGATACACTCAGGATCATCTCCACACTTCCCGTTGATGGGTCGTATACACTCCTTCTCCACATCTGCGCACACGTATCCCGTGCTGCACTGCGAGGTGGTCTCACACTTGGCTTTGATGTTTAACTTACACGTGGCAGTCTGCGGATCACAAATCATCGGTCTCGTGCAGTCAGTGAAACTTTGGCACGAGGCGTTAAAGCCTCGCTCACACGTGCGCACTTGGTACTCGTTTTTGATGCACGCTGTCCCAGTGACGCAATCGAAGTTGGTCTCACAAGGGTTGCCGCGTTTTGCCTTGCACCTGCTGACCAACAGTCTGGTGTCACATTCTAAGTCTGCGGCACAGTCACTGCTGCTTTGACAGGTGAAGTTGACCATCCCACGGCAGGTCTTGTGATCCAGCCCTATGTCGCACTTGCTGTTCCAGACACATTCTGAAGAGTCCTTGCACTGTTCGCCGACAGGCAGAAGACATCGGTTCTCAAGACCGTCGTTCTGAGGGAAGCAGCCAGCCCTGCCGCTGCAGTCGTAGGAGGATGAGCAAGTGCCGCGTAGAGCCGTTTTGCACTGTCGGCTCAGCTGGTCGCAAACCTGCTCTTCGTCGCAATGATTATCGTCACTGCACATGCGAACACACACCTTACGTGCCGTGTCGCAAATGTACTCAGCCTTACAGTCGCTTGTGGACATACACTGAACCCCTGGGACAGTCCGGCAGATCTGACTTGTGACGTCACACTCACTACCCGTGACGCAAACATTGTTGGCCGTGGTGGCGCCCCTGCAGGAGCCCCCAATAGGCACGCTGCAGAGGCTGGTCTCCTTGTCGCACACACTGTCGTGCATACACTCCTCTGAGCTGATGCAGCGGTAGCCGAGGGGGACTAGACACCTGTTGGAGTAGGAATCGCAGATGGCGCGATGTTCGCAGACAGACTGTTGACCCGTGAAACACTGGTGGCCGACCCCGTACTTGCAGAGGTGCACCTCCCGGTCACACACGTACCCCACCTGGCAGTCGCTGAGCGTCTCACACCGATTGTTGAACTTCATTTTGCAGACGTTCTCCTCACAGGAGCCTCCGCTGACACACTCCATTTCATCCTTGCAGTGCCCTCCTGGTTTCTGCTTGCAGGTGGCGGACGCGCTGTCGCACAGCAACCCGTTAGCGCAGTTAGCGTCCACGTTACAGTGACTCCCCAGGTGCCCCTTACAGGTGCCCGTGACAGTGTCACATGCCGCGTGAGATATACACTGCTCAAGCGTCAACGAACAGGACGACCCCAATCCATAGCGACATTCACGTGACTCAATATCGCACGTGGTATCTGATACGCAGTCATGATTGGTGGAGCACTGTCCGTTAGCGCCTCTCCTGCATTCTCGCATGGCGGAATCACAAACGAGTCCAGATTGACACTCGGACGTATTAGAACACCTCTCCTTGAGCCCCACCTTGGGTCCCATGACCTCCATAGTGTTAGGACCAGGGTCGATAGATGTCTCTCCTTTCCCAGCTGTATCTCCAGTCTCATCTGAGCTGCCATTAGTTTTATCCGCAAGCTTATGGGGTTCGACTTCTGAAATGCACATTTTACTCCAATTATTCATTTATTTATCTGCCGCAGACGGGTGGGTGATGACCATGATTAGGTATTAAACATGAGTATACCTGTCCAGTATATATATATACTTTACATGCGTAAATAAATAAATTCAATATCTTATTTATGATGTATACATGCATGCCAAGGGTATGTTGCCACGATTCCACCAAACATTTTTATTCCGCAGACTATATTCTAAAAATTTAGTCACTATTATGGGTACTGTGCTCGAATTTTAAAATAATCAAACAAACCCTACAACAAATGTGCCTAAAACCGTCTAAAATTGGAATAAGGAACAACAAAATACGACCCAAATATTCAAGAATCCAAGGAGGCTAAACAAGCCCTGACCGTACCTCCGCCTCCCTCGGTTGGTGCCATCAGTTTAGACACCTGCTCCTGAAGCACTGCCACCTGGGCTGCCAGGGCTTTCAGCTCACTGTCACATGGACATAGAAAACTCAGGTCCTCTGTGCTCATCTCTGTACCACATGACACCTTTCCCTGAAATACATGGGTTGATTTATTTATTTTAATTTATCAATTTCACCATATATCTGTTCGTTCCGTCACACAATCCTTTACTTATTTGTTTATCTATCCATGTATTCATGCCTTTACGCGCAAAAACATTGTTTAAGGTTTGTTAGATTGTCCATTCGGCCGTTGGTCTTTTCTGTTCACTTTTAACTCTTCACTCCTCTCTCTCTCTCTCTCACACACACACACACACACACACTCACACACACACACAGACACACACACACACACAAACACACGCTCGCGCCCATTTTCAATCCCAATTTCTTCATTTGCTTAACTTATTTTTATTTATGTGCTTTTTATTACCCATATCTGATGACATTGAATCACTGATTTACATTTATTCTTGAACTCAGGTAGAAGTGTACGGTAGGTGACTACCACTATGGGGTCACAAAACAATACAGGTGACGTGTGGACTGTCCACTATTAAAAGCCAAGGCATATTCAAACCTTTAACACCCTGTCAACGCGTACATCTGTATTGCGTGACGTTCTCCCTCTCTGGCGCTGTACAATTGGATGACATCTTCACGAGTTGGCCACATTTCTACAGAATCACGCAAACTTCTGGCACTGAAGTTCCAGCGATCGAGGATTGATGTACTTTAATGGTACTTAATACGTGGAGTGGTTCCTTGACATTTTTACAATTGCTATCAGTGTTTTTATCGTTTTTAGTTCGTTACTTGATAATTGTTTATGATTTTTCAATATATAGTGTTTAACGCAGTGCATATTCGCTAATGCTTATTATATAGATACTTCTTACAAAACTATTCGTATACTCTTCTGTTTTGTTCTAGGTCATTATTTTTTCAGCTACAGAAATCAGTTCATCTTCGGCCCAACAAGTTTTCTTTGGTCTGACTTGATAACATACCGGGGAAATAACTGTGACTTGGGAGCCAGAACCCTCCTTTCTCATAGTTAAAGGGCAACTCCCAGGGATATACCCGCCAAAATGGATTATCCCGGGGAAATAAGCAATGTTTTCGTACTTACGAATCATTTATCTATCCCTCTTTTCACTTGGATTCGACATTTAATTACATTTATAAAGATTGATTTAGTTTAAAATAACTTCCCAACCATTGCACAAACGACCATCTTCCAATGCTCCAATGAAAGAATCACCATCAGTTACGCTCCAGAAAAATATTATTGCAGGAGTTAAATTGTTTTAAGGTGTATGCAGGGATTTATACGAAGTTGGGGATAGCAAAAATAGCATATTGGGGACTTCAAAGCCATGGAGTGTACCTTTAACCTGAAAACAGTGACTGATGTGGCACTTTCTGTTCCAGACGAACTTTGGAATTGTGATTTCCTCACAGGCAGCGTCTCTCATTTCTGCTACTATTGATGATGTGTCAGAATTTGATGCTCTATGATTTTATGTCATATGGATAGGTGGCGTGTATAGTCCCATAACCTTGCAGCAAAACGCTGACTACGTACCGCCCATGTTTAGCTTCCGGCATCATGTTGAAGAACAATGAAAACTAACAGTAAACTCCCTGTCTTGAGACTTGCCAATACTAACAAAGAAAATTCGTGATCATTTTGTATCCTACTGTGTTCCTCCAGATGAAACAGGTTTACTAATGTTAGAAGGCTAATATCTGAAGATGACTTTGTGAAATATCAGTTCTGGCCACCTTATGCATCGCCAAAGACGAATCAAGTGTTGCTCTTTTTCACGCTCTCTCTTCTTTTCTTTTCTCGTATAAGTTATCTTTTTTTCTGTTTTGCGATTAAATCAAATTAGCATCATATCTTGTATAACAGCGTGCTAAAGTTTAATGATATAGATATAAAAGCTCAACATATTACTCTGCATAAAATCTTCACATATTTACATTTATCGCTGGTTGGATGCTAAAGAAATGCCACGCCAAAAAAAAAAACAAAAAAACTACGATTTCCTGCATGCCTGCATTGACGTGGTTCTATCGTGGTCACTCTATTTAGTAATAAGCTCTACTCAGTCTTTTATACAAGATGAAAATGTTAGGTAGGGAAGCGTAATGACTACAGCATGTGTTTTTAAAAAAACGTCGAATTCTTCCCAACTTTCAGAATAACACCGTGACATCTTATGACGGTGACTGCTACGACAGGGAAACATGGGCGTACTCTGCCGTTCTGCTGTCTTAATGAAATGTCGTATTCATACAGATGGGTTATCAAACTTGTGATTGATAACACTAAGTGTCTACAATGAACGCATAGGTTTTTAATATGACCATATTTTATCAACTTATCATTTAATAAAATGTCATTTCAGCGAAAATGCTCATTTTGCGTCTCTTTTCTTCGCCGTTTTCCGTTTTTCTCCGCCATTTCCTTCAATATTATTTCTACGTATTGATAACACACTATCAACACTTTGAGTGTTATTGTTAAGAGCGTATGGTAATTTAATTGCAAATGAATCACTTTGTTGTTGTGTTTTACTGTTAGTGCTGACTAGCCTGAAGAGTCGCCGCGGGGACCGAACCAGATTATTACCTGGTCTTCGTATACACGGCTCATTCTGTGCATATTACTGATCTGATTTTATGATGTGAATAAAAACTATGACTAGACAGCGTTACTTTGATGTCTTCAATACGCTTTTCAGTCTGGAAATATTAAAGGGCAACAAATTCATGGTTTTTAACCGTTTTAAGCCGCGTTGAAATCTGACAGGCAAAACATCAGTGCTTGAATAATAGTTTTGTAATAAGAAATCTCCTAAAAGTTGTAAGCAAAAGCAAACTTCCGTGTATGCAGACATGTCTTTTTACTTCTTTTCTCTCTTAATGCAATCATTATTATTGTTTAAATATTCCCGCCATTAGTTAACTCTAATCATACAAGTCCGAGACAGCTTAACATTGAAACTTTGCAGATTAAGCATTTAAGAAAATGTAAATGATGTAAATACGCACACATACACACACGCACCCACGCGCGAGTGCGCGCCCTATGACGTTTACCTCGTGCACTTTGCATTTTACGGTCCACTCATCCTGACTCGCTTGTCTTTTGATAATATTTCCAGACACTGAGTACTGAAACTGCCCGAGGAACACAGGAGAAGAGATCAGACACAGTCCTGTTGTCAATATGTGAAGTAAACGAAGTTGGCTCGCCATCACTTGCTGCAGATGTGGTCTTGTCCAAAACAAGGTACAAACCCTTGGCCTTCAATATCCCTATTCTTTTATTGTCTTCACTCGGTAAGAATGTTCTTTAAATTGCGAAGTCAAGTGTCTTGTTTGGTAATCAAATTGAATATTTGCTCTAATGTAAATTTTCCAACGGCGCTCACACCAAATACCTCCAAATACAATTTACTTTGGTTTCTTCACTGTTGTGAAAATGTTCAAAACTAATGTGAAGCTCACTACGAGCGTCTCATATATACTCTGCTTGAAACCATTGAGTAACAGTTCCTCGTGCTTGGGCAATGAATGTGACGTTAGAACGATGACGGTCCAATGGCAGGAGTTAAATGGGTACAGTGGCGTTCAGAAGTTACGGAACCTTTTGCATGTTTAACCGCGGTACCAAGCCATAACAACCGTGGCTTTACTGTATCAGTAAGTGTTGTCATGTTGAGATGTAGTAAAAGCGCCTGGATAAATCTGGATGGTCGCCCAAAGTGTTGATTTTATGACTATGGTGAACACAGATATAGAATACAATAACCGTTAAACCTACGCCTAGTTTGCCTACGACATCATGCAAGGAGCGTGTTGGGAATGGCCAAGCAGATACTGTGTTTGTGTCTGACACGTGACTGGAGAGTGAAACTCATACTTTCGACTGATTCCGTGTATTGACTACTGTTTTAATGAACCTTTTATTTCCATTTTAAAGGTATAGATAAAGTACGAGGCGCTGAGCTTTACGAGAAATAGAGCAGATAATTGGCGAGGCGAAGCTTAAAGCACGAGTAATAAACCCTGTGCAATGGTGCGTGGAACGCATTCGTGGATGACGTGACTTTACACGAAATAAAGCACGGCGCGACCTATTGTCTTTTGACAGGAGAGTGCTTTAATGCATTTTGGATTGTCTCTAGATTTTACTTTTAACTGGCTTAAAGTTAAATAGAAGCGCCGTCTATCTTTATATTTTCTTTGTACCTGTCCGGCACATTTTGACCAATTAACTATGAGCACTAAGACAAGTTAGTATTATGGGATATTTTTATGTTGGTATTCAACTTTCAAAGCCTTTAAATAAATCTTCATCACAAGCCTCTGTGTCGACACATTTTGAAAACTAAGACTGATTATCTGAAATGATATGATAAATTATATTTAGAATATTATCTGACGGCTTCGTAAGGAACGCTAGTTTTTTTCTCCATGGAGTTCGAATCTTATGCTATGTACGTAAGAAAAACATTTTTTTAGAAATAAAGATCCTTGTAGCCAGGGGCACGTGAGGGATAGGACAGAGATATTTAAAGTACTTAATTGATTTGGCACGGTGGCCATGTCTCTAAGCAGTTAGATTAAAATACAATTGCGCCCCCAACCCGAAGTGACAATAAGTTTATAATAGAAAGTGATTAAAACCACAAGTATTGGAGAATCAAGGGGCGTGGGGTGGTGTTGGCGCCAAGAATCCCCGCTGTGTTCCAGGCACCGCTGAATACAGAGGCGGCGTAGAGAGGGTACCTTGGAGTTCCACGACACCAAGTTTTATTTGGAAAGTGAGTAAACCGCGGAGAGGCGCAGTCTTCAGTACATTGAACTGTACACAAGTAAAATTTGGCACACGTCCCCCTTTTGTTACGACTACCTGATGGTGAAAATGCTTTACATTTAGGCCATAAACTTCCTTAAAAAAACTTCCAAAAACTATATTTAGGCCATAAACTTCCTTAAAAAAACTTCCAAAAACTATATTTAGGCCATAAACTTCATAATACGCTAAAGACACCATCTCTTTCTGGAGATAAAATTACCAAGCTTTCAGATATTAAATGATTTTGGAATCATTAAAAAATTCTTCTGTTGCACTTGTGGCGCTTTCGCCGTGAAGAATAGAAATAGAAGGAAACGTGCTTTTCAGTTGGTTGCTACAGCTCAATAGACATGTTCTCATTTCAAGAATTTACGACTTAAACACGCAGTATCTGTAAAATTTGCCGCTTTCCTCTATTAAAAAGGTCTGTGTCATTACCGTACTGTAGATTTTAAAAATAACATTATGTGCACAATCCAGGTGATTAGACTTGGGCTGTATTCCCAGAGCTTTTAGATCGATCTATCCCCGCGGAGAGTCTCACTAGATTACTGTCAGATAACCCGGCTTAAATGTCCGTCCCGCCTACTACAAGCTGTAAGTGGGTAATTAACTTTCGTGTCCGCTCGGCTGACAGCTATTTAGCGTGAACCCCCAGGGAGTTAGGTCGATCTAATCTCTGGAAATGGGGTCTTGGGTATATCCGTGCCCAACTTGTTTATAATAATAACACATACACAAATACATATGTAGCACAATTTATTTTCAACGTGTGCTGGGTAACATACAGCAGGCGCTCAGTTATATAGATTTATGCGTGTATAAATGGCGTTTAAGTGCCCTTGCTGCTCATTTAAGCCTGGCCATATTCATTTATGCCCGGCAGTTTCAATTTACAAGTTCACAATTCTTCAGTTAAACAATATATATCTCTACTTATATATAACAACTTTCTTGTTAAATCCACTCCTTTCAAGAATGCGTAATGTCTATAGGTAATCGCACAAAAGATCCGAGTTTATTCCGTTGCTGACCGCTGATTTACGAATTTTGTGCCTTAAAACTTCGTAAGGCCATTTTACGCTTCATCAATTTACATTATTGTAATATTCGTTTCCACCTTCGCATATTTTACAAGTATTGGTTATAAGATATTCGTGTACCCCCCCCCCCTTCTCCATCGACTTAAAACGGTCATGAAACCCCTTGTTAGATCACTGCATTTATACAAGTATTTCCCCACAGTCACCGAATGCTTGAAACTGTCTATCACTTTTACAGAATAACACTAAATAAACAGATTCCCTTGATAAGAATTCCACTGGCGGAAAAATCACCAAGCCACGTTAGTCTCATTATAGAAGTGCTCTTAATAAATCTGTTGGATCTCTCCCTCCCTAAATAAATAATAATAAATCTCCCCCGATGTACTACTTCCGGTTTCAAGTTAGGCCGTGTCTGAACTGTCCCTGGTCCTTTTATATAGACTACAACCAGTGCTTACCCTCCAGTTTAACATTGCTTGGGACGCACAACCTCTGCATAGATGTAAATTGGGATGAGAGTTAAGGGAGGGATATCAATTACAGTACTGTAACATCAAGAAGTTCCAACTTTTTGAGAACATCAAAGTTCCACTATCAAACCACCACGTGTAGGTCAGGGAATTACCACCAAATATCAGGGAGGCTGGAAAATTACCTACTTGAATGAATGAGATAGCTATAGCCTGTGAACTGCCTCTACCACTGTGCCTGCTGCTATGATCTCACTAAGTCTAACCAAGAGACCTACTAATGGATCAAAATAATAATACTAATAATTGAATCATGACTTGGCCAGATCCTTAAGATGCATATTAATAAGCATATATATGTTATCTAAATCACAATCACATTGCCTTGGTAGTTAAAAAAAAGAGTGCACTGCTCATACAATGTCCACAGCAGGTGTCCCTTACTTGACAACACAGTGGCCGTTCAGACTAAGTCTAGTTTGGACTCCAAAACACACTGCCAAGTGACCAAGATTACACAGAGAACCCTACTAATGTCAGACAATGAAATGCCCTGTGAATCGGTTCAGTTGTCAATTTGTACATTCTAACTTTGGAACTGTTTTGTCTTGTACACTTCTGTTAGTATGCCACCTATCTGCAGCCTTGCAATGAATTTATAACAAACCAACTTTTTTCATGTCCAAACTAAAGTTTTCCACTTCAGCACACTGCATATACCATCATGCAATGCTGCACTCATAAAAAATACTAGCAGATCAATAACAAAGATTAATTAATGAATTTTTTACAGCATGGCTTTGCCAGCTCTGAACAAAGTCTTATTGCGTTAAGCTCTCCAGCGTATCCAGCATATGTAAACAACTGCATTTCTATATTGTGATTATAAGCTTGGTTGAGTTTTTGAAATCTAATCCAAAATAAAATCAATCTTTGACACTGTGATGTATACTAGTAGACCACTTGTAAAAATGGGGTTATTAGTGCCATAAATATACACTGTCCTGGCACCTTGATGACTGTTTCCAGTTCTCTTTACTTAATGAGTTTGGACTGAAAATGTTCAAATTTGCTCAACACTTTCCTCTCTGTTGAACACAACCACAAATTCTCCTAGTACATATGTGTGTAGATATGTCAAGCTTTTTAATATCAAATCAAACTATTATCCAGAAATTTGACAACTTGGTGCATACATCTTTTACTCCCTAATAACCTTTAAGTTACAAACTTCATCCTTTTACGCACATATGCCTTTCTCTTGGACTCCAATTTAATCTAATCCTATCATTATCAACAACAATTATTACAGTCTTCCTCTAAATGAAGTGAAACCTTTTTAAATTGCATTTCTTGTCTCCAACAGTAGCAGTTATCAAATGAGGACTCCAGTCTCTCATAGTAACTGTCATAAAAGACAAAGACCTATTTACATTTATACACTTTTAATAACACAAGTTGTTTATTGCAATATCACCCTTGGCTTGGCGCTGACAGGCCTCTCACGATTTCCACATTTCTACTTTTCTATGCCCTAGACATAAATAAAGTGATTGTACTCTATCAACTTTCATTTCTATGACAGGTCAGGTGTAACTTTAACACCTACCTAAAGAGAGGACCTTTTTTTCTAAAACTAAGCTAGAACTTAGCAACTAGAACTAATACTAAAGCCTCCCATGTACCAGTGAAACTTCTATGCAATTAACACCGTGCCTCAGTTTTGGCCTCCTTTTCTGACCTCCTTTTCAGCAAGAGCTGCACCCAGGACAGTCATCATTTAAACACTGGGTATAAAACTCCAGACGCTTCCTTGTGCAAGTTCAGTTCCATGTGATATATATTACAGCATCATTGAACATAAAAAATGTTTTATTAGCTGCTTCTACCATGTCAAGTATGTACAGTTATAGCAGCAGCATACTGCAGTGACCAAAATATGTTCAAAATGACAAAATATAATTTTTGTAATCAGAAACATTATTTTCAAAAATCATAAATCCCAACAAATTCACAATCTAAAGTAAGTGTCACTGAACATGGACTTTCAACCTAAGGCAGACCAGTTCAAGTTAATTACAAGACCAGCACTTAAGACAGATTCACACTATTTACCCCATCTTAATGAGAACAGTCATAAAAGCTAACTACAAGCAATCTGATACTTATCAATGTATATGTGTATGATTACTCAATGTGACTGAACCAAATCAACAATAACTCACATTTTGATATGGCCTGTGAGAAAAAATTACCAACTAAACAAGTTTTATCAAAATTTGACCTATTTACATAACTTAATCTTTTTACAAAACCTTAACACTAACACCAAGGCTTTGATGAAAATGTTATGTCACTGATAACTCATAGGACCACCTGGTCTGTGATATCACTGGACTTAAATCAAATCGCATCTTCTGTAGTAGAGAAGATATGGCACTCTAGGCGGGGAATATTTCATTAACTGCGGGACAGTCACGACTTTAACGGTGCTGTCATCAATGCGCATCCAGCCGTTGATACCGTTGTGGTAGATGTCTGTGGTATAGTGACCGCCAGTGGCGTTCTTACCGTGATGGTACACAACTGAAATTAACAACATGTAAATATGTACATAAATAATGAAAGAAATATCTGCACTTTTGTTTATGTGCAAACTTTACATTTTCCTGCAAAAATAGCACCAGACGTGTTAGTTTTCACCAAGGATAAAATTATAAAATCCATATTCTTTTAAGTGAAAAATCTGGTGGCACTGGTAACAAAATGACCTAATATCATGGTTTCATTTTCCCAAAATTCCACACAGGCCAGTGTCACTGAGGTTCATATAGGTCTAGTGTTTGTCACCAAGTGCCCAGTGACCTGTGACCTTGGGTAATTAACAGAGCATTAACTCTAACTGTGACATCTGACATCCTAACTTCAGATACAGCTGACATCACAGCATCCTTCCTCAATGCAGAAAAACATCACGAAACACAGTAAATGACATATGTCACATGAAGACTAAAGTGAACACTGTAGGCCACAAGACTTTGGTGAAAAAAAATAAAAGTGAAATATAACCCTCAAAATGCCGTATGATCAAACCATCATCTTTACAAAAACTGCCCAAGACATAATACTAATTCTGACAGATAGGTTCGGGATTTTCTGTGTCAGTTCTTAAAATTTTACACAAATAAGGTCATATTTCCCCAGAAAATAGCCCGTACTGACCAGCAAACAGCTTGTACGTCCTCTGTCCTGTGGGCAGCTTGGACCTCACATTGGGGGACAGCAGGTCTGGAAAGAACACAATTTTATACATAAAGTTTATTTTAATAATAATTTTGACAACCTTTAAAAATTTATTAAAAGTTTCTTTTTTCATGCCAAGTAACATTAAATTTACTTAATTAAAATCGAATTTAAAGTTTTTTCATTGTTTACTTCATTTTCCTCAACATATTTATGGGTGGTGGTGGCAGTACAAACCATGTTTTAAAACATTTCAAATTATTTGTCCACCATGGCTATAACATTTCATTTATAAAAAAATTCTACACCTGCTATATCAAGTACCCACACACATTCTTCCTGATCACCAACCTGCCGTCCCCCCCTCCCCCCTCTGATTTCACTCTGGTCATTAAACCCACACAAACCACCCGACACCTCATTTCTTACCCCACTCTGTATGCACTTAATTAACAAGTATTAAAAATTATGACTATTTGCCACAGGTCAGTGTTGTCCTTGAAGAAGTCCCTCCAAGCCTGACCACTACACCATACTGACCTCAGCTCATGGGTCACTTTTTATACTTCTTGTGTTTACAAACTCACTGCTTACATATAACTCATATCATCCTGTTTCCCCAAAAGATGAATATGAAGGATTTAAATTATCCTTATAATTCTTTAATCACCATAGGTATTATCACCGCAATTTAAAAATTATAACAAATTAATATCTTTTCTGGGCCATTTTTAGTATGTAATTCTATCAACCAGATTCAAGAGTAACAAAAATTAATCCTTTGTGTGCACAAAGGCTTCGTTCACATGCAATGTCTATTTTCTAAATTCTATTTTCTATTCGCGCTATCTTATGATCACGGTCTGTGCCCTGAATATCCCGCCGCGTAATTACTGGCAGCGCGAGCCAGTTACTTATAGTAGCTTATAGTAACTGGCTCGCGCTGCCAGTAATTACGCCGCGGGATATTCAGGGCACAGACCGTGATCATAAGACATACCGCCAATAGAAAATAGAATTTAGAAAATAGACATTGCATGTGAACGAAGCCAAAGAAACATGCACTTGATATCTCACACAAAATGCCTCATATTAGATAAATATAAATGCCACCTTTATAAATCAAACAAATACCTCCAACCCCCCTGAACATAGCCTCGAATCCCCCTGAACATGTCCCCGTCCCCACCTCTGAACATAGCCTCGTATCTTGTTGAACATAGCCTCGAATCCCCCTGAACATGTCCCCCTCCCCACCTCTGAACATAGCCTCGTATCTTGTTGAACATAGCCTCGAATCCCCCTGAACATGCCCCCCTCCCCACCTCTGAACATAGCCTCGTATCTTGTTGAACATAGCCTCGAATCCCCCTGAACATGCCCCCCCACCCCACCTCTGAACATAGCCTCGTATCTTGTTGAACATAGCCTCGAATCCCCCTGAACATGCCCCCCTCCCCACCTCTGAACATAGCCGCCTATCTTGTTGAACATAGCCTCAAGCCCCCTTGAAAATAGCCTCAAACCCACCTCTGCTAACTTCCAGATCCACTCCATATTCCACATGTTTGACAACTTTCTGGGAGCCTCCATTTTTGTCGTAAACAAAACATTTGAGGTGCAGGACCAGCACAGGGGGAAGCTCTTCCAGTGTGGTCCGACGACTGGCCTCCACCTGGAAAATAACAGGGAAAAGATATTCAGATCATGTGTGGATGAAATGCAGGGATATCTGAAATTTTGAAAAAGAAAAAGAAAATATCACCAGCATTTTCAGTTTTTTATGACACTGACCCTACAGATTCATGAATTCACTATGTTTTCTAAATAATTACCATACCAGTTTTGAAGTATTACAGAACAGAAACACAGAAAAATGTTCATTTTCAAAACTGCACTTTAAAACCATGCCTTGAAAAAAAAAAAAAACACAATTGCTAGAGCACAGAGATTAAAGGTAAATTAGTAACCTGGATTTTTTATCACAGCTTTCCAACTTTCTTTCCAATGCTAATATAAGTGGCCTTTGGGCAAGAATTAAAAACTCCTTTACAGCCTGTCCATCCTGTCTCCAAGAGATATAAGTTACTACTAATAATTCACACTACTTATTCACACAGCTATGTACGTAACACAACTCACTGCATAATGAGGCTGTAAATATACAGTTTGTGATGACAACTTCCTCACCATGTCATTTCTTCTGGCTCTGCAGTTTTATTGCTGGATCATTAACTTTTTTCTACAGGGTTTTCCGTTGATTACTACATCGGAGTAGCTTAAAGCTTTCTTACTAAATGGGTTTGTGTTTAAGAAGACATCTTGCAGCTGTGAGATGTCACAGGTGGAGACATTAACACAAGTCACTGCTTACATTGTGAATCTAAATGATGGACAATTTGTGAGAGAATACTACTTTATTATACATGAGGGGTGTACAGATGGTTGAATAAAACATTAATGTGGAAAAGTAGTGAAGTAAGGTAAGCGTAAAACTTAAGACTGATTTTTCTCCATTGCAATGCTCTGTAGTAAATTACTGTATATTCTAAAAAATCTCCCATTAAATAAAAAAAAAAACCTTGTCTCTTTCTCTCTCCCCTAGAACACAAGCAAGTGCATGCAAATGCAGTCCCTCACTCACAAGTATAATTTTGGCACGTTCTATTAATAGCCATCACTTAAGCATACAACACAGCACTACTGTCGTACATTGGCACTAGATTTCAGTTTCGTAGTTAAGTTTGACCAACGGCCAAATTGTGACCATTAACTTTAGAAACTTCTCGGCCTGCCAAAGACAGCTGTCAGTAAGACGCCATTGTGAGCATTTCATTAGAACTGTCATCACATCAGATGGCATGACGGCGCTTTCTAAACTGTCATTTAGGACAAGTGTACCTGATATAACTTATCTACACAGTTTATATTGATGAACATGAACCCTTGCAACTTGGGAGGTTCAAAAACAGATAGAAAAATACATGTCAGAATATTTTAATTTAAAAAAAATGAATAAGAATTTTATTTCATAGTCACTTGCGAAGTGTTAAAATGAGGCTTATAAAGCTGTTCACAAAATAAATAAAGAAATAAATCACATAATGATTACATATTTGACCTTTTATTTGCTGATAAGCTTTATATATAATTTACTATAATGTGTGTAATATGTGAGCTGACAGTTAACACTCAAGCTAGACTGAAGAGCCAGAATCTTCAATTATGGAGACAATGCACCACCTCAGTCATCTTGATCAATCAAACTAAGGAATAAGATTTCCCAGCATCTGCTGGATGGGAATAATAATGAAAAATCAACTATCCTTACCAAAAAAGTGAATATATCTTAAAATTATTACCACAGGATGGATGATACACCTTTTTTCTACAAGTAAGAAGCTGGAAGAAATCCCTGTCATAAGCTGAGGCCAGCAAAGAAGTTGGCAAGGAAATCTCCAGTGCCAGAATCTCCAATTAAGTATCTTTCCTATCTTTGAGAAGAACATTGCCAACAGAAGTGCAAATGTTGGATTATGATATATTTGGGGAACTTATGAAGCATTAACTGTCTGTGAAGTGCAAGATGTAAAAGTGATCATATACGAAAGTGAAAGAGTTCAAACAAAACCTGACAAAAAGTTTATAAAAGATGCATATTATGTTGGGAATGTTTCAAATAAAGGAAAGATATTCTTGGACATCCAGACATAGGATATTTCCTTGGTAACTTCTTTGCTGGTCTCAGTTCATGAACATAGTGATTGCTCCCCGGCTTCTTTCACGCAGATCAAAAATTTTCCATCCGTCTCTTTTAAATAATTAAAAAAACATTTACCCTTTGGTTGCTTGAGGTTAACAATGGCAGTGCTAACATGAGGAAAATACATTTTATAACCCTAAAAACATAAGAAAAGTCATATAACAAACTATGGGCCCTTTATTTGCCATTGATGAAACTCTTGTTAGTGCATTTTGCCTGCCATTTTGAAAACTAATTTATCAACTTAGATGGCTGTTGTGGAAAAAAAATTAGTTGTCACCTCATTTTCTGCCATAGAAAACACTTAACCTAACCCTATTCAAAACAGGTATATAAATACATTTAGTTACTATATGTAGTACACAAGCTTTTTATGTGTGTCCAAAAATAGTGAAATTAAGGACCTAAAGAAATGCCCATAGCTCAAATTTCTCATCAGAAATGAACCCATTGACCCACTTTGCCTCTAAAATCACCTCTTCCCCAAGAGATTTCTAAAAAAAGTTCTTATATACCCTACCCTAGTCACATATTGTTCTTCTGGCAGATTGAACTACCTGTAGAGATATTAATAGCAGCCCGCGTGCTGTCCAAGTATAAACACTGTACCTGGCAGCTGCACTGTATGGGGCACAGGTAAGTCATTAATGTCAGAGATCATGGGACCACTGCCAACAACAGGGACAATAGAGCTAAGACACCTTTATTACTGGTCAGAAAATGATCCACATCAAGTATTTCCTGTCTCTGGGTGACCAATGTTAACAAGTAACACATTAAAATGGGAGTTATTTGTCAAGCACTAAACACAATCTACTAACTTAAAAAGCTCAGAAAAATATTACTTTGGCTAAAGATAAATTTCAGTGATCAGCTTTTAATTAATATCAAAAGTCTAAAATCCAATCATGTTCAGTAGACTTCACAACACAATATATAATATATTAAAAGTTTTTGCCATTTGTATTTAAATTGGTCGCTACCCATAACTCCTACACAGCCCCGAGAAATTTTCAAAATCTTCATTTGCACCCAAGAGTAACTTGCATGCAGAAGTCCTTACCTCCATCTTGGTTTTGGAGCAGGTAAACCCCTGCAATGACTCCTTGGTGGCCAGTGAAGCTATGGCTTCTTTCACACTCTGTACCTTCTCATTCTGGAAGACAAAGACAGGAAAAACTTCAGTGTTCAGGGGTTTCATCCAACATACCTACTGTTGTTTTTCTAATAATAATCATTTAAGTTTCTACCATGGCAAAGATCATAAAAAATCTCAACATTTTCAACAAGAATATGGTTGTTATTTGGTTGTCAATGGAAGACTTATGAAACCCTGTCTGAATACTACAAGTAAACAAATCGTGTGAATACCCATACTCAACAGGGCACTGCCCACGAGCTCCATATACAAAGTAGCATGCCAGGAGACAGCAAATATATGTATATATGTATATCTAGCTGGAGAGTGAGGTAAGACATCACCAGTTTACCTGTATATCTAGCTGGAGAGTAAGAAAGGATTCCAGAGTGGCGGATTCTTTAGATCCATGCTGGTACAGGGCAGACCTGATGGAGCCTCCAAATATCTCCGTTATGGGGGAGTGGGCAAACTTGGACTACAAGGAAAGCAAACATCTTCACTTAAATGAATTTATATTTTTTCAACTTTTAAGTAATCAAAAGCAAAGTGAAGCAATTCACTTTTCCAAAATACATGAAAAAATTCACATTTCTCTTCACATTCATCTTTTATCTTCTGTGCTACAGTTTGAGAGTTTCCAATTCTCTCTACTGCTTCAGTAAACATGTAATTGAAGAATTAGGGAATTTTCTTTCTTTCTATTTTTTCCATGAAATGTTATTTATTTCTTTTTAATTAAATATAATTGTAAAAGTAAAGTGGTGAACCACGTACCATTCGTGTGACTACACTCTTGTTTCTGCGCCCAACTTGTTCCCACTCATCTTCCCCCTCCTCCTCTCCCTCTGCTGCCTCGCCGTCCATCACCTGCGTATCTCCATTCATTGACTTCTCTGAATAGGGTCAAAAATTACAGGGAAGGTTAAGAGAAAATTTACCCATTTTTTACACCCTTGCAAAAAATGACAGTTTTTTTGTGATAATATAAGTGAAATCACTGATCTTCACAAACAGTTAGATATTTAGTGTGGAGTGAACATCTGAAGCAACTACTGTTAAAAAAAAGTTAACACAATAAAGCTGATATAAGATAAAACAGCAAAAATAGAATTAGCTTTTACACTGGAACTCTATTTCCTCAAACTTTTCATATCTTTCATGTTCTTGAACTTTTTACAAAGATTTAGACATCTATAGGCATAATTCTAGTACACAGTTAGGTCTGCTATGTATCAAACTGGTCTGTATAGAAATCTTCATCTGAACCAGAATAATAGCAGCTCTGTCTGTTCTTCTGTGAACAACCAGGCTATGTCAGCTTAGTAAACAGTCTATGCACCCCTGTGTACACCTCTCACCCCCCCCTCACCCCCACCCCCCCCTCACCCCCACCCCCAGATTGGGCACATGCTCTGTCCAGTGGTAGGGGAGGCATTAAGCTGGAGTACATTTAGTAAGTACTCTGCAGTTTATCAATCTGACCACAGAAGAAAGGCCAAACTGAGAAGAGTGGATCTATGTTTTATATGAACTCGACTATTCACAACCAACATAGAAAATACAGTAGTTATTGTGATCAGGATTTTTAATCACAAGCATATTACCTGGATCTGCATCAATATTCCTTCCATCTACTTCATTGATAGCTGCCAACATCTCATCGTGTAGACCATTTAACACACAACTCAAGAACTCCTCCGCGTCTTCTTGTTTTCCATGCTGAAAAGATAACAGACACAACCATGTCGCAGTGTTAATATGTCTGAACAGAACCAGGTCAAATCCTCAGGTTACCAGGCCAATTGTTGGGAGGCACCCTTCACACTGGACACACCCACAGGGGAAGCCAAACTACAATGAGCCAAAACATAAACATCCTGCACAATACACAAACATTTCATCAGTTTTATGGGTTATATTATGTTTTTTAAATCATACAAAGTGAATGCTGTTATTCAATGTGCTACAGATTACAGTGCATTTATAAGAAATCATCAGCTCACTTGAAGACAATTGTTATATGTTACATAAATACTTCACATGGAGCACTTATATTTCGTGCTCAGCTTATATCTAGTCTATGCAGGTAACAATGAGAATTCTAAGCTTAAAAGGATAAACTAAATTTTTTGAAAGATTATCTAAAAAAAAACTGGCCTGAACATTTGATTGTCATTTTAGGGGGTTTCCTTTGAACTATCAAGCTGCTATAAAAACATGATACCATGCAAGAAGACCAAATGCTTGCCACTGTAACCTTCTGCACATTTTACATTCATCCTTACCATGAAGTTATTGGATTTGATCAGTTGTAATATTTGTACACATCCTTACCATGAAGTTATTGGATTTGATCAGTTGTAATATTTGTACACATCCTTACCATGAAGTTATTGGATTTGATCAGTTGTAACATCTTGTACACGTTGACGGGTTCAAAAGGCTTCCCAGGGTTGATGTCCTGAACTCCTTTGTTCTTCTTTCCTGGAAATACTAGAGGATCAGAGAGGCGATACCGCCTCCAAATATTGTACCACCAGCTGGAGCAAACGCATTCGTATAGACCCCCACATATACAAAATAAGGAACACAGCCACCAGTCTTGTGCTTAACAAGCTGTAAAAATGCAATCAACAAGAATTTTCAAAATATGCAAAAGATATATATATTACTAAAAATGGTACGATCAAAGTTAAGTTCATCGTAAGGTAGGTCAAAGGTCAATTCCAAGGTCACAGTAAATTGCCAGTATATGACTTCCTATTCAACTTCAATAGTAACTATGGGCCTATCTCTGCCAGGTTTGGAGTTAAAAGAGAAAGAAATTAGCAGAGTTCAGTTCATGATAATAAGTAGGTCAAAGGTCAATTTCAAGGTCACACTTAGATTGCCAGTATATGACTTCCTATTCATGTTCAATAGTAACTATGGACCTATCTCTGCCAGTTTTAGAGATAAAGGGGAAGCAAAATATGCAAAGTTCAGTTCATGGTGAAAAGTAGGTCAAAGGTCAATTTTAAGGTCACTTTAAGATTGCCAGTATATGACTTCCTATTCAAGTTCAATAGTAACTATGGACCTATCTCTGCCAGTTTTGGAGATAAAAGGGAATCAAAATTTGCAAAGTTCAGTTCATGGTGAAAAGTAGGTCAAAGGTCAATTTTAAGGTCACATGTAGATTGCCAGTATATGACTTCCTATTCAAGTTCAATAGAGACTATGGACCTATCTCTGCCAGTTTTGGAGATAAAAGGGAAGCAAAATTTGCAAAGTTCAGTTCATGATGAAAAGTAGGTCAAAGGTCAAATTCAAGGTCACATTTAGATTGCCAGTATATGACTTCCCATTCAACTTCAATAGTAACTATGGACCTATCTCTGCCAGTTTTGGAGAGATAAGGGACTAAATGTTATAATTTTGGAGTTACAATAATGTGCCATAAATTTCCTATAGAAAAAATTAATTAAAATAAAGGTCATTTTGGTCAAAATTCTTGAAATGGGAGGTGCTCTGAAGTTCCAGATGTTCAAATTTGATGAAATAATGTCATTTTTGACCACAAGTTGTCTGCTTTGCCAAGCCTTATGTTTTATTTTTCCGGAGTTCAAAATTTATTATCCATTACCGTACTGCACATTTTGCTTTCACCACCAATATGTACTTTTTGATACAGCGTAACTTTGGAGATAAAAGGGAAGCAAAATTTCCAAAGTTCAGTTCTTGGTGAAAAGTAGGTCAAAGGTCAATTTTAAGGTCACATTTAGATTGCCAGTATATGACTTCCTATTCAACTTCAATAGTAACTATGGACCTATCTCTGCCAGTTTTGGAGATAAAAGAGAATCAAAATTTGCAAAGTTCAGTTCATGGTGAAAAGTAGGTCAAAGGTCAATTTTAAGGTCACATGTAGATTGCCAGTATATGACTTCCTATTCAAGTTCAATAGAGACTATGGACCTATCTCTGCCAGTTTTGGAGATAAAAGGGAAGCAAAATTTGCAAAGTTCAGTTCATGGTGAAAAGTAGGTCAAAGGTCAATTTTAAGGTCACATTTAGATTGCCAGTATATGACTTCCTATTCAACTTCAATAGTAACTATGGACCTATCTCTGCCAGTTTTGGAGATATAAGGGACTAAATGTTATAATTTTGGAGTTATCATAATGTGCCATAAATTTCCTACAGAAAAAATTAATTAAAATAAAGAAAAGGTCATTTTGGTCAAAATTCTTGAAATGGGAGGTGCTCTGAAGTTCCAGATGTTCAAATTTGATGAAATAATGTCATTTTTGACCACAAGTTGTCTGCTTTGCCAAGCTTTATGTTTTATTTTTCCGGAGTTCAAAATTTTTTATCCATTACCGTACTGCACATTTAGCTTTCACCACCAATATGTACTTTTTGATACAGCGTAACTCGAAAACCGTATGGAATACAAAAAAACGGAGACCACCTCCAGTGTTGGGCTTTAAATGCCCTACAAAATGCAAAAAAGAATGGGTGTCTAGCATTAACGGTTCCCGAATTAGAGACAGTTTTCAGTTTCGATATCTTATGGCCGCTACTCCCGTGAAAATGCACCGATTGACCCCAAATTCACGGAGATGAAAGATGACCCGAAGGGTAACACTTTCCATTAATATTATTAGTTAAGTCTTTGTGGTGTCTGAATAAGACCGCAAATAATTTTTTTTTCAGCAAAAATTTTGTTTTTTTTTAAATTTTGGCCCGTTTGACCTTGAAATAAAGGTCAAAGGTCAAATCCAAGGGCATATTTGAAATCTACACATATGACTTTTGGAAAGCTGTCTGTAGAAATTTTTCCCATAATTCCTTCCGTAGGGGAGATAATTAGCATTTAATTTTGCCATTTTTGGACAAGGGTGCATTGCAATGAGTGCCACACCTAGACCCCAATACCGACAAAGCCCAAATTTTACGTGGAACGAGTTGAGATTATAGGTGACCTAAATCCAAGAGATGGGTATGGAGGCCCTTACCGTCTAGGAGGAGAAGCGGTAACGGTGACTTGGCGGCGGAGCCGCAGGAGCCGCAGGAGCCGCAGGAGCCGGCGGAACATACGGGTCGGGACTAAAACCATGTGTACCGCCAGCGCCTACGCTGGTGGTACAATTAGAGGAAAAAATTCAGTTACACAACTAGTACCCATTTTCTTTTGTTACACATTAATCTGCCTATATTGAAGAATACATACACATTTATGTGCAGAAATGTATCTGTTAGTAAGAATAAATTACACCCTGTCAAAGATTTTTTTATGTTTCGGTTTTCTTTATTACTCTTTTATTGTGAAAAGTTACACCATAATATGTTTAACCCACAAACAATTGACTTTGGCTTTACTTTTCAAGGATGCATTTAAGTCAGAGAGAATATCAATTTTGAACCATCGCAGCCCTGTTTTCCCCATTAGAAGAACAGACAACAGTGTAATGTAAGATGACCTTTACCTTTAGGGTACTGATATGGTACAAACTCATTGGCCAGCTCCACACTGGAAGTAGAAGACATCATCAACAGAATACAGCTAGTTTTATCTTTAAAACAATTTCTTTTAATATACACCACGCTCTCTGAATTCTGACACTCTTAACAGGTGTTATTTCTTTCTTCTTTTTCAATAATTTGATCTTGTATTCAAACAAAGAAACAATACGCTATCTTTCAAATGATATCATTTAACCCATAACATATTATTTTGATACTGTGCTCAGGTAAGAAAGGTGTCAAGTTTTCCGTTCATCTATATTTCAAAAATTAATTTCCTACTGTGAGACATTCTTTGTTGTCACAGCATTATCTATGAACTAAGTAGGAAGTCTTACAAGCTGTCCAGTATTGGGGTAGAGCTAGGGCCTCTGTTCCTGGCTGAGAAAAAGGCAGGCATTTGTTTGAGCAAATTATAAAATGGAGGACACGCCATCAAAGCTTGAAGAGTCTGAGGAAAAGATGTCAAGGACTCATTTATACTTTGCTTGAAATTTCAAGTCACTCAATAGAAAGTTAGCCTTTTCCGTGCATAAAATCTCCCACACAAAACACTGGTCATCTCCCACACAAAGCACTGGTCATCTCCCACACCAAACACTGGTCATCTCCCACACAAAATACTGGTCATCTCCCACACAAAACACTGGTCATCTCCCACACAAAATACTGGTCATCTTCCACACCAAACACTGGTCATCTCCCACACAAAGCACTGGTCATCTTCCACACAAAACACTGGTCATCTCCCACACCAAACACTGGTCATCTCCCACACAAAATACTGGTTATCTTCCACACCAAACACTGGTCATCTTCCACACAAAGCACTGGTCATCTCCCACACAAAACACTGGTCATCTCCCACACCAAACACTGGTCATCTCCCACACCAAACACTGTTCATCTTCCACACAACAAACACTGGTCATCTTCCACACAAAGCACTGGTCATCTTCCACACCAAACACTGGTCATCTCCCACACAAAGCACTGGTCATCTCCCACACAAAGCACTGGTCATCTCCCACACCAAACACTGTTCATCTTCCACACAACAAACACTGGTCATCTTCCACACAAAGCACTGGTCATCTCCCACACAAAACACTGGTCATCTCCCACACCAAATACTGGTCATCTCCCACACCAAACACTGGTCATCTTCCACACAAAATACTGGTCATCTCCCACACAAAGCACTGGTCATCTTCCACACAAAATACTGGTCATCTCCCACACAAAGCACTGGTCATCTTCCACACAAAATACTGGTCATCTCCCACACCAAACACTGGTCATCTCCCACACCAAACACTGGTCATCTTCCACACAAAGCACTGGTCATCTCCCACACAAAGCACTGGTCATCTCCCACACAAAATACTGGTCATCTCCCACACAAAATACTGGTCATCTTCCACACCAAACACTGGTCATCTCCCACACAAAGCACTGGTCATCTCCCACACCAAACACTGGTCATCTTCCACACCAAATACTGGTCATCTCATACACCAAATACTGGTCATCTTCCACACAAAACACTGGTCATCTTCCACACAAAACACTGGTCATCTCACATATTAAGCAGTGGTCATCTCACACACAAAGCAGTGGTCATCTCACACCAAGGATACAGCATTAATATAACACCAGTTGCCCCTGTTGACCAGTCCTCGTGGCTGTAGCGGAGCTGGACGGTGACTGACCACTGCGCCCAGTAACAACTCTGAAACAGAGGAAATACCATTAATTTTTTTGAAACTTCAAACTTCACATCCATTCTACAGCTCTTTATAAGGTGGGATTTTTTTTATTACAACTTTACCGTCAAAATAGGCAAGGGGCCCCTTTTACATATCTACGAGATAAAATCAAACAGCCAGTAATAAAAGAATAAATAATAAGAAATATTATTATTTAATACAATACTAAAAATTACAGTCAACTGATCAAGACATTAAAAACAGTTCACAACAAATAGAACCTCAGCAATACTTGTACCCATTCAGCTAATTTCAAAAATGTTCTTTTTGCAAATCTCTGGGTCTAAAATCTTTTCAAGTTATTGTAAATCTTTCTCTAGGTACTAAGACACCAGACACTCTCAGCAGCTCATTTACCTCCCACTTTCTTGGCTTTCTTATCCTCAGATGCACTGACAGTGACAGGCTCAGGCAGCGGCTCCTCTGGTTTTGCTGGAGACGGAGACTTGGCTTTCTCTCCTTGCTGCTCCTCGCTGTTTACAACATAAGTCACACTCTGCTGTGATGAGCCACCGCGGAATAGGGATGCCCAACTTGTTGGCTTTTGTGCCGCACCGTTCCCACCCTCTGGTGGCTGACCATCTTGACTAGCTGCTGCATTCTGGGTAATTTCTGAAGCATCCTGGGAAGCCTGTGTGTTATTTACATCATTAGAGTCTAACTTGTGGTCATCTGTGCTCACGTTTGTCGTGTCACTAAGAATGCCATCACTGCGAGGCTCACATGTTCCATCACTACTTTTGGAAACATTTATCTCCTGGTTTTCATTCATGAAGTTCCCTTCCTCATCCACAACATGGGGTTTCACATTGTTCCCCTCCACAACAACTTTCCCACTGTGAATTCCCTCACTACCTGTCCTATTCTCTAACCCTCTTGAATCTGTATTGATCACGGAGTCTTTGCTCATATTTTTCCTATCTAATACACTGGATAGTGAGGTAACAGTCTGACCAGGGCCTGGTGTCAGCTGTCCCTCTATTGCTTGACTAGCTTCATTCATATCACTTCCCTGTTGGGGAATACTTGGACTGTGAACACTTGTCTTCATTGCATTGCTGTGAGATGTAGAGTTCTGAATGCTGTTACCGGGTTCACTGCCCACATGGGGTGCACTGTGTTTTACACTCATTACAACCTCTGGGGGTTCAACATTCATGTAGGCACCATAATTTTCTTGACCACCTGGTGGTTTGGTGTCCATGTAGGCACCAGTTTGCCCACCACTACCCAACCTGTAGGTGGAGCCACTAGTTTTGGCCAAAGAGACAGGCCCAGGAGGGCACTGGCCTTCTCTGTGCATTCCAACAAACTGGGACGCCACTTGTCCCAGATGGTCCACATGTTGTCCCGTGGGGTTTTGTCCCGTGTGACTTCCCGGCACACCTGCCACCTGCTGCCCTTTCTGTTTCTGGTCAATGAGTTCATAATATCCAGGCGGACGTTTCTTTTTATTTCTGCGCTCCTTGGCACCCCCTTTTCCACCGTCATCCGATTGCACGCTGTCATCCCGCTGGTTAGTATACAAATTGGCACTGGAATACTGGTCTGTCTGTACTGGTAGGGGACTGTAGCCAGACGCTGTGAACAGTTCATCACCTACGTCCCCAAATGTAATCCCAAGGGTAGCAGCAAAGTGACCGTGGTCATTTTGATACTGGACGGGGCCGTGGCCCCTCTCTGCCCCCTGACTCCCATCTCCTTGACCTGCAAGTAAAACCAATATAGAATACTTGCCTCATCTTAGTTGAATCCAATGATAAAGAATTATACTATATAATAATATAAACAAATATAATATATATTGTAACATATACTAATAAAATAAAAATATTAGACTTCACATTATTTATAAATAAATTATTGGGCGACATTTTTCACTATTTTGGATCAACGTTTCCAAAAAATGCTTCCAAGGAATCTGCAGCTGTGTACTTACCACCTTGGTCACCACAGTTAGGTTCAGTCCATGGAAACTGTAAATATCAAAATATTTCACTCATCACAAGAAATGAATAATTACTCTTACATCATCTAAATGAAACAGCCCAATAAAGAAAAAAATCAAGACTTTGATTCCAATACATCACATCTTAAATGCAAACATCCTGATTGTAAAAAATTTAATTCTGAAGTTTCATAGTTATAATAACATTCTTCTAATGGATAAAAGTTGCAAAAAATGAAAATCCAGAAAATATAGCTTGCAATTTCTTATCGCATTTAGACCACATCAAAATCTGATCAAAATGAAGATTGAAAATCCTGAAATCAGGCGTAATCCTTAAAACTTTCCCTCAGGAATATGTTATCATGCAAACATTTAGTTCAATGGCACCAGAACTGTTTTTTGATACAACCACTCAACAAAATTTAAAATATCTTAAACACCAGTAAATCATAAACTGTCTACAAAATGAAATGATTTTCGTTTCATTAAAACAAGTCAGGGAAGCATGTGCACCATTGCTGGGGTAGCGCTAACACTCATCAATTTTCCAAATGCTAAAACTGACTAAAATTGGCAAAAGAAAAAGGGCTTGATTTGATTGTTTTAGTCATATTATAACATTTGGATAAGAAATTGACAAAAAAGTGGTGATTTGGCTAAGTGAAAGAAATTGCTAGCGCTACCCCAGCATTGGATTTGTCACTCAAGAGCAGAAATGCTCAGGCCATGCTTCTCCGGTACTGTGACCTTGACACAATTCTTACCTCAATAGGATAATTGTCCTTTGGTTCATATAAGATTCCTATCAACTGGCTTTCTTCATCAGGAGAAAGGTTACCAAGGTCCAGAAATGATATTTCCTACATACATATGTATAACAGTACATAAAACAGCATAAACTCCCAACAAATCATTACAGCTACAAAAATGTTTAAATTTTAAAATTACATTTTTGCTATAAAACACAGCCATACATCTACTCTTTAATGACAATGTTGATATTCTTTACTGACAAACTTTTCAAGTAAATATACTAGAAGCCAAATATGCACTGTCACATTCTAATTTTTAGCAGTATGTCCACATCAGATATCACCTATAAAATGTTCCATTAGTGGCAAAAGAAGAATAATTCCACAGTTACGATGCTGAATGACAACATCAAATATAAGCTGATGCAACTGAGAAGAAAGGATATTGGAGGCCCTCCTCAACTCAGCACCAATCCAGCTGAGATAATTTTGTGCAACTAAGACAGATTAACAGCCAACTCAGGCCTATGCAGACTTGCACCCCACTCTCTCTTTCTCTCTCTCCCCCTCTCTCTCTCTCGTTCTCGCTCTCTCTTCTCTCTCTCTACCTCGCCTCTCTCCATATTTCTCACTCCTTCTTTCCCCCTCTTGCTCTCCCTGTTTCCCTCTCACTCTCTTTCCCCCTTTACCCTCTCTCTCCCTCTCTCTCTGAGTCTCCCCCTCCGTCTCTCTCTCTCTCTCTCTCTCTGAGTCTCCCTCTCCGCCTCTCTCTCTCTCTCTCTCCCTCTCTGGGATAATCATGTCGTGCAACAGATGTGCCAGTCATTAACAAGAGTACCCATTCCCTGACCCCCTTGATTTCCTCTCAACGAACAGTTCACATGCATAGCATTGTGCAGGAAAAGTTGACACAGAGTTCTGACATACCTGTGACGAGGAATCCATCCTCAAAACATTAGATATTTCACGATCATGCCCTCGCCGTACTCGCCATGTTGGAGCTACTGAGCATGCGTGCTTCGTTACAAAACCGACACTAGAAGGCGCTGTTGCACAAGACAGCAGCAATACGCGTCTCCTGCAGATTTGTACGTGCAACTTCTTTGCTTCTTTTTTAAAATTTACTTTACGCATATTCGAATATTATTATTATTATTATTATTATTATTATTATCATCATCATCATTATTATTATTATTAGTATTATTATTATTATTATTATTATTATTATTATTATTATTATTATTATTATTATTATTATTATTATTATCATCATCATCATTATTATTATTATCATTATTTGTTATCATTATTATTATTATTATAATTCAATTTATTTGTGCCTTTTTTGGTTTTTTAATTGGTTGATTAAAAAATATATACATTTGACAAATTTTTTTTATTGTCATGTGGGCTTTAATTTGTTTTGATTTGATTAGATTTAAACACCGTGAATTGAACAGATAAACAAGGCAGCAAAGCTGTCAAATGTACAGACAAAAAGCAGACAATAACAATGCACAAAATAGGCTACTGTCAATTCTGATGCAAAAGTACATTATGCTCAACTGCAAATTCAACATCAAATTTTAATTATGCTCAACAGGTAATACTGACGTAAGTAAAATGTGTAACAAGCATAAGGCTTCAGGCCAATGGGAGTTCAAGTTCACACTTTGAAAATGCCAGAATGAGAAAAATGAAAATTTCACACAAAACTGCATAAATTCAATAATAAATGATAACCCAATTGAGCTGGCATTCTAATTTGAACTGCATGCCAATCCTAACAAGACAGCACTGTTCTGAAATGGGTTTATTTCCATTTTTAAGAATTTTTAACATAAAACAAAATTAACAGTTTACTGCCATTTTTATATGATCAACTAAGAAAATTGATGAGATGGGAAAAATATCAACAGAGCAGTGTTAAATGTCCAATTTCTTCCATTCTGAGATTCTGAAAATAGTGAATGATTGTATCTGACAAACTGCAATGATATGAGTTTATTTCCATTTTTGAAACTTTATTACACAATACACAATAACAAGTTTACCATCATTTTTACAAAATCAACTAACAATGTTGTAAAGATGCAGGAAATGTCAAACAAACACTTTTACGTATCTTATTCGTTTAATAATGAGACTGTTAACATGCCTATAAGAATTGAATCTGAGGAAATGTGAAAAATATGCTGAAAAGTGAAAAAACAGCATAACTTCTACAATAATGGCCCGATTATGCTGATTTTCGAACTTGACCTGCGTTTTATGAATATTCATCAGCTCTGTAAATATAAAGCCAAAAAGTAAAACTGCCCTCCACTTTTCGTGTTTACAAGGAAAGTGCACGGCGCCGGCATCGGCATCGGCATCGCCATCGCCATCGGCGACGACAGACGCAGGTGATGGCAATATGTACAGACACATCTGTGTCTGTACATAAAAAGAATGTATATAGGCTGTAATGCAGGTTTTCCTTAATTTTAGTTTTCAAATATATGAAATGAAAAAAATAAATAAATAACAAGTACCAGCTAGTTTTGTTCCCTTTTGCTTCCAAATGAAAATTATTTTGGTTTAAACAGTCTGAATGGCAAGGAAAATTTGAGACATGAGCCGATTGTTCCCTTCTTTTCCATTTTTTGCTCAGTAATTTTGAATTGTGGCCATGTACTGTATCCCCCAAGTGGCAAGGGTCAGCTTTGCATCTGCCCCCCCCCCCCCCCCCCCCCTTTTATCTGTGAGCTGCATCAATTAAATTCTAAATCCTAATTATCTTTTTAAAGTCTTAAAAGACTTGTAGTAATATTTTCAGTTTTACTAATCCTTCACTCTAGGGCAAGTTTTGTCAAAAAGGCTGTGCAAGGTCAAAAAGAATTAATTTTGCTTTTTATCATCTCACTTTGGTAATTCATGTCAAATGTGGTCAAAAGCACAGGTAATTCAATAGTATATAATAAATCTTTCATTGTATTACATCATTAAAAACGGTATTTGTTTACAAGGAATAGCTGTACATTTCTCCATATAATTAATAATTAAAACCGAATGAAGAAGGTATTTTAAATTGAATTGCAAAACATTTAAATTCAAAACAAAACATGGAAATTAACCAAAATTTTATTGTTAAAATACATCCAATAAGCTAGAGATGAAATTTCTTTTAAACATCATTTGATAAAAACCAGATGAACAGGGCTGCTATCCTGATTTAATCATGATGAACTGAACCTTAATTTGTCTTAATTAAACAAAATATCAAAATTTTATTTCGCCCTATAAAAAAGATCAAAAACTCTTGTCACAAACTTGGAAAAACCATTTTTCTCAGGAGAGATATTTAGATGTGTCATTTTTATCAGTTTCAGTGTGACACAGGTGCAGGGGGAGTGTATGTATACCTACAGCGTAAATGGTATTGCAATTAATTCCTTTTCCTTAGCACTCGATCATTAATTGCACTTTCTTTTTCCAAATGTGAATACTATCATGCCTATAGATTTAGAGTCTTTGCTAGTTTGTGACAAAATACCTTTTGATCTCTATATCAGTAATTAATTAAAATCGGATGAGTGCTATTTTATATATACTTGATAATGCTGCAGTTTTAACCCTAATTGTACTACAAACTGACATATCACACTAGAAGCAGTATGTTTTATAATAATATATCTGACAATCAGCATTAAAATGACAGATGAATAAAGTTAACAAATCATAAAGAATTATTAGATATTGTTTTATCATGTGCAAAACAAAAAATTACTGGACTTGCATATTAAATGCAAGACATATATGGTCTTCAAGCAATATCTGAATTTGACTGTTTTTCCCCTTTTCTAGTTTGGGAAAAGGTCCCAAATAATTTCAGGTGTTACAGCATAATCAACTTACCATCCAAGACAAAACTATGACATTTCCAGCAATTGTGTAGTGAACATGGAAAACAAAACTGCACTCATGTATATATGTGATTAAATAACACCCCCCCCCTTCACACACACACACACACACACACACACACACACACACACACACAAGTAGGCCTAATGAGCACAAAATAAACCAAACCAATCAAAACCAATTAAAGCCATTTTCCATCCCTATGCCTATATACATGTATAAATACATATACATACATACTATAGTAATAGCCAGGGATGCCCCCACCCCTCCCAGCTTCCCGTACCTGATGCTGGAGCACCCTGGGCAAGCTAGGCAGACTTATCTGTTACTTTGATATTATCTTGGACAAGCCATATGTACAGCCACATGACCAGCCACAAGATATATATGATCTAATTAAACTCAAATTTAATGATTCCCTAATATATACCAATGTTTTCATATATACTAGTATGTTCCAAGCTAAATGTCTACACAACTTAATTTGTTTTTGTAAGCTTATATTATACATGACCTACATCTAAATCCAAAATTATACATTTAAATGAAGAGTTACAAAACCTGTGCCTTCAATTAAATGCACTTACACGTAAGTATACATGTATCTCACTTCTCCCAATCCTTCCAAAAAGCAAACTTACATGTAATTATATATGGTACATGTATCTCACTTCTCCCAATCCTTCCAAAAAATAAACTTACATGTAATTATATAGAGTACATGTACCTCACTTCCCCCAAGCCTTCCAAAAAATAAACTTACATGTAATTATATATAGTACATGTACCTCACTTCCCCCAAGCCTTCCAAAAAATAAACTTACATGTAATTATATATGGTATATGTACCTCACTTCTCCCAATCCTTCCAAAAATCCAATCTAACTAAAACATTATCTTTAATTTAAATGAAATAGCAAGAATGATCATTTTTGGACCCTATAACTACTACATTGTAGGTTACCTGTACTTATATTGTCCCTTAATAACATTACATAATAAGAAGTACAGTATATCCTGCAAACCATGCAGGTCAAAGCCACCCCCCCCCCCCCCCCAAAAAAAAAAAAAAAAAAAAAGGGAAAAAATTAAGAGAGAGAGAGAATTTAAAGAGTAAAGAAAAGAATATAGCAATTAAGTGAGATGAGGCAAAACGGGCAGTTTTTCCTGTACCTTAATTTGCCCTACATATAATACATGTACATAGTATAGGTGCATTTGTCCTTATCTTCCATGCTAGTATACCCTGTTTATTATATTTGCCAATTAAGTGAAATGGTTCTCTTCCTACATGAGTGAAATAAGGCAAAATTAAAATGTGTAGTTTGCCTGTCTCTGCGCCCATCCCCACTCCCCATCCCCACCCCACCCCCAAAAAAAAGAGGGTAAAGAAAAGAGTATATATACAAGTGAAATATGTAGTAGGAACATCTGTCCTCATCTACAGTTTATATTTACATTATATTTGCCAAGTGAAATGGTTCTCTTCCTAAATGCCCAAAAAGTGGAGATACCACTGAGGTACAATGTCCATGTACTGCAAGGTTGCAAGACTAGGGTAAAGTTTCTCAGTACCAGTACGTGTTATATCTCAATTTCTCCCTCAACTGGATCTCCAACTCCAGTGAATACTTGGCACTATCTATACCTTATCTGTTATAATTCTGATTATAGAACAGGTGGCATACGGAGATGTACAGGGAATACCTCCCCCCCCCCCCCCCCCCCCCCCCCCCCCCCATTAAACACCAATCACCAAGATTAAAATAACTCATTTACCAATCACCAAGATATATTCAGGCCAACCACCAATCACCAAGAATTCTTGAATCACGTACCACGCAGAATATAGGACGCAAATAACGCATCACTCTAAAAAATACAAGGTCAATCACGTGGAATGCAAAAGGTATATCCTACCCTCGCATACTGCTTACTAGCATTTTACCATCTCTATAGTTCTGAAATTATACATATTTTTATAAATTCAGATGCTGATATGTTAGAAGAATGTGGTTCACACATTATATACACATTCTGACAACATCAGCATCTGCCATACACACTGCACTATATAATCTTCATCGTGATTCCTCCATAATTTAAAAATTCACTTTAGATTTGTAAAAAATAGCAACTAAAATCCTTTTAAACTACATGTACAGAGTCCATGGTCAAGTTACTACATTTCATTTTCGAAACAATTAATGAACAACGTTCTTTGAAAAATTATCACTTTTCACAATATGATGTGTACACGTTACGCTGGTGTTTTATTTGCAGAGGGTGCTCACTGCAATTGATGGAAGAATCCTATATTTAAATTCTTACTTGCCATAGAGCATGCTTACTCTAAGCAATGCTGAAACAAATAATGCTTATTTTAATTAATTGTACATTATTAAGCATTACCATATACCATAAATTTTTTCATCACCTTTTCCTGTAATTGCTGTTAAACTAGCAGCATATATTTACAGAAGAATTAATCGACACAATTATAAACAATTTAAGCAGTACCTTCTTGGTTTTTCTAAATATTAACACACATATACATTGATCTGCAAGCAAGGATACCTCTCCAAATCCCTACAAAGCACATTTACTGCAATTTATCTAAATTTTCTAATATTTCACAGTTTACACTTTCTACTATAGCTACCAGCCAAATACCTGCATATAATACTGTTTGAATATACACATCAAATTTGAAGTTCTTTCCTCATAACAGTGGCAAAATGCAGTGAAAAAATGTACAAAAGAAATCAATCTACATACAAATGAGATGCCAACTGTCATGCTTTCTTTTCTCAGTTTGTTAATTGACAATATGGTTTTAGAATGGTGATGAATTTCAAAATTGAAAAAAAGGAAAAAATTATTTGAACACAGAAATTTTGAATAAAAATTTGTTATGAATCGGGGTCAGTTGTTGAATAAAGCAGCGTTACGTTGATTTATCCTTGTGGTTGACTTGGTTTCTGGCGCACACACTTACGTGAAGTTTTAGACATTTGAATCTGGGATCGATCGTGAGAGTGAAAGGTTACTTGTGTAAGTGAGCATAAGTGAACGATAGTGAGTGAAAGCTTCCTAAGATTTAGTA
Organism: Lingula anatina; assembly: GCF_051362555.1. Classification (NCBI taxonomy): domain Eukaryota; kingdom Metazoa; phylum Brachiopoda; class Lingulata; order Lingulida; family Lingulidae; genus Lingula; species Lingula anatina. The sequence continues at coordinate 428,595 of NC_141770.1, forward strand.
CGTTCAGTACAATATGTACCCAGCCTGATAATAAAGACTGCAATGGTGATGATATTCAGAAAAAAACATGTTTGAACACTTTGAATGAATACAATCAAGTTCATACATACTACAATTTTAGTATACAACAGTAATAAAAATAAATGTTCAAAAAGCATATTATCCAAATTCTACATCATACTTTATATATAAATCATTTAAATTGCCACCTTATCCTCTTATCAGCAAAAAGATACCTAAGACTACAACTATACATATCTTCACTCTTATACCTACAAAGGTATACACTGTATACCTACAAAGCTTGGTTCACTTCATACTCCAAGAAAAATCTATTAACATTTTTTTCAGTATATATACTATAACATGTATATGGCAATAAAAGCAAAAAGCAAATTTTTATTTACAATTAAGATTTTTGATCCATCTTTTCAATAAAATAATGTTCCTGTCATAGGAATTGTTCTGTATATATACCTGTAACCTATCCAAAGTACGCAATGTTTTTCATTGATCACCTTAACAATTTCCTGGTTTCATTTTTCAAAGACAATTATTCTCAACATACCCATATCCACCATGTTGAAGCAATCCTGTAACTTGACAGTAAAATATCCTGCAAAGCAAATGTTCTCAAAGTAAAAATAATTTACATTGATTAATTACATAAAAAGGGAAGAAATTTAGATTTTTCTGTCCATTGGCACACCTTTCTTTGTCAACAATGTCTCGATCTCAGTCAGCAGTTGGCTGGTGATGTCCACAGCTTTTGTTGCTGTGTCCATGTTGTAGACCTCATGTGGTAAACGATGACACCTGTCTGGATAGCGCATGGCAGTGGAATGTGTGAGTAGGGACTGGAGTCGTATGGACAGCTGTGAAATAGTCGAGAAATTGTTTGCAAGGTTAAGAGTGACAGCCATTGTAGGCAGGTAGTGACTGTTGTTTTTCAGATTGGCATCGATGGCAAACTGTGCAGCCTTCAGTGCTTTTTCTGCTGACTGAAATTGTAATATACATATGTGATATAGATAAACTAATTGTATAATTATAATGTTTTAATTTAAAAAAATTGTAAATACTGTTTAGTTTTAACTGTAGAAAATGAGTAGATTGACAGATCATAAACAAGAAGTGAGTAGATTGACAGAATTGATGAAAAATTGGGATTACACTCAAAAAATAAAGGAACTAAATAAAGGAACATTTGAAATCTAATAATTTATCGTATCAAATTTAATTCAGTTTTAAAAATGAAACTGCAATTAAGGTATAACATATATATTATAATGATCTAATGAAACTGAACCAAGATTGAACCAGCATTATATCTAACCTGATGGCATTTGAAGCAAGCCCACTCATAGCTCTGGAATGGCTCTCTGGTGTCATTGGAGACTGCTTTGAAATCCCACTGGGCCTGGCGGAACCATCTGGAAGCCTCGTAGGGTTGGGGATTCTTACGAGTTTCCCAGAATCCACCATACGTCCTGCTGTCACTACCATGACTCCCGCTGGAATAATACCTGTCATGGCATTCTCTCTCCTGTCTGGCACGTTGCCCCATTCTGGTGAAAAATTGCTCAAATACATCTTCATATGTAGTGTGTGACCGGTTACCGGTACCGTGAGTAGAATATGCCGTACCAGTGCTACGTGTACTATGTGACCATCTAGGACCAGAAGATGCAGCATTTGTCTCAGTTGAGGATGAAGACGTTTCTTGCGGACCTCTTTCAAGTCTAGCTATTTCAGTCTGTATGAATTTGCATGCTTCATTGCAAATATCTTCTTGGCCAAGGTTTTTGTCTGGGTGATATTTTCGGATGAGTCTCTTGATGACTTTTTTCCTCTCATTTTCATCAAGTTTCCAAGCAGCCTCCAGTGTTTTTGTGATATCTTCCTTAATGTCCTCCAGACATGTTGGAGTGAAGTCATCCTCAGTTGGAGTTTTATCATAAAGAACAACATCCTTTGAGACAACTTTTGGTGAGCGTTTAAATTTGTACAAGTCATTTGCCGTCACAACAAGGACATCCTCTTCTTCACTCCCAATTCTTATTTTGTATCTTCTTAGCACATCTGAGGTTTGAGAGTCAGCATCTTCCTTGATCTCTTCTAGGACAATGGCATATATGTATGTTGGAAGACCCTCACGACTCTTCAACAATGGATCCTCTACTTCATAGCCTACGTATTCACCGCATTCAAAGTGGTGAAAATTCTCAGAAAGCAGATGCTGGTCTTCTATGTGAAGGTAAGTCCCAGGGATGGGGAGAACACTGGTATCTGAGCAGTAATCATCTGGCGGAATGCCCTGATCATCCAAACATCTTGAAATCTCTTGTAAATTAACTTTTTCATCTAGGATGCTGCACAGGTGATGGAGGAAAGTTGAAAGTCTCCATTTAGATAAACTGTTCAAGATTTCGACAAACCTGAGTGAAAAGTTGCTCATTTGAAAATCGCTGTTTAAATAAAAACAATGAGACTGTTGTCCACAATGGGCCTTTTGATAGAAGCATGACTGTGTTCTCTCACTTCCAGACAAAACCTCTCCCTTGTATTCTAAAACAGTGGTCAGTTTTGTTGCAAAGTGAAGTTTGATGTTTTTAATGTTTTCTTGTAGCTCAGCACTGTCCTGCTGACTTACAGTGAAGCCTTGTGTTTTACCAGCATGACGAAGGAGACGCATCACTGCCTGATAAAAAAAATCTGACTTTATCTTCCATTTCAAAGGATGCTGTTGAATAATGTTGATGCTTGGTTCAGAGTGAAGTTTCTCTTTGACAACATCAGTCAGATATCTAAGGCGCAAACATTCTGGCAAAAATTCAGCAACATCGCTGTACGATGGGACCTCAGGTCCAATTTCTTTCTGAGAAGGGCGAGCAAGCATGGGTTCTTCCAATGGAAATGTTTTCAGTCGGTCAAAATGGGACATGTTATCAATAAAGATAATGTCCTTGGACTGCCTCAGTTCCCCAGCAGAAGTGAGCAAGTATAACTGTTTTACCTGCTCTGGCCATTCATCCCCACTGTGAAGTTTTTTAAACAAAAAGCCCATTGCTTTCAAAACTTTTTTCTTTTCATTTGGTTCCAGTTTCTTCCCTTCGGTATCTTCATGAATCATTTCCAAGACAGTGGCATACTGACAGCAGGAGGGTCTATCTGTGCTGCCTATTAGCTTGAAGAGCTCTTTACACCTTGCGAAATGTGAAGGCACAGCAAAAAGATAAGGCTTTATTTCTTCTTCTTCCAAGCAAGAAGTAGCAACTTGACTCGGATAAACAAACCTTTTTCCATCCTCTACTAAAATGCAGGTCAAGTGTTGCAGTTGTTGAGTCCATTTCGGATTTTCTTTAACTTTGTTTTTATATCTTTCCAAGTGCTGATATATGTGCCCCATTATCTCAGAGAGTAATTCAGATTCTTCTGATGTTAAATCTTTGACTTGCTCTTGCAAATAGTGGCACACATTGCAACAGTGGTCTACCACCTGTTCCAAAGAGGGGATTTCTTTCACTCCAAGTATTTCACACAATTTTCTGTCTCTTGGTTCTGCCCACTGTTCCAAGAATGAAACACTTGTCCATGATAAATGTTCATATTCCTGCTTGTATAAGACAGCACCATTGAAGCAGATGAAAGGCCTCACTGTATCTCCATCCATACTGCGACATGGGCACAGACTCTGAAGGTTGCTTGGAGCAACACGTTGGGGTAGAAAGGCAACATCTTTTAAAATGCGCAATAAGTGACCATCATTCTTTTGCGAAAAAAGATGTATCACTAATACACATGCCTGCTTTTCTCTCTTTTTGAGTTCTGCCTTATTTCTACTTTTCCATGCTAAAATAGCCCCCCTTTCAATGGCTTTGGCAAATTCAATGAACTTCTCTGAAGTGACTTGTTGCTGTAAACCTCACGCATCAAACGCAAAATTGGTTGAGATCTAAAAGGCTCTGATGGAAAATCTTCCTCTGTAAGCATAGCTTTAAAAACTTCATTGTAAGGATCATAAAAAGCCGATGCAGTTGACAGGGTGCCAGGAATTCCACTCCGGCTATCAGGTAGGAACTTCACATGAGAAAGTTTATCAATCAGCATCACCCACTCCCACTCATCTTCATCAATTCTATGGCGTAATTTGACTGATATGAATTGTAAGTGTTTAATCCTTTCTTCCTCTGAGAGAATTTCAAAATTTGGTAATATGAAATCACAGTACATTTCACACTCAGAGAGTACTCGACAACCCAGCCATGTGTAGAGTGGCTGTAACATTACATTGGGTTTCAAGAAGGCCAAATGTTGATCACCTCCTTCCAATAGCTGCATGCCATCTAAAGGGATAGAGCTGGGTGCAATGTAAGTGCATTTTCCTTCAATGCTGACAATCTCCTCTTTTGCAGATGAGAAAAAAGGAAAACTGCACAATTTCCATTTCAATTCAGGATTGCTTTTCAGCACATCAAGATACTGACAAAAATATCCCAATATGACATGGCATTCCTGCACATTCAGTCTGCCTGCTAGCTTGTGTCGTTTGGCTACTCCTTCTAATGCGATGACGATGGAACTTGGATCTCTAGGGTTGCTAATTATTGCCCGTGCAGTCTTTTCAGAATGTTGTTGTAGTATATCATAGGCTAGCTGTGGAACACCCAGCTTTTGTAACATATTTAAAATCCCAAGGAAGTATTGGAAGAAACTCCTGCTGTCAATAACTTCATTGGCTTCTGACATCTGAAGCAAACAGGTTGATTGCCCTACATTTACTGGCAAGAGACACCAATGGGAAAGTGGCTTCAATAAAGATATAATTTTTTTGCCTTCAGAAACTGCACCAACCTCGGAGTGAAGGTATGTCCACAGTAATTGGATCCACTCTTTTGATGGAGCCTTCGAATCCCATGGAATAACACCTCCATTTTGTAGCGCTTCTGGTAAGGCAAATGGTAGCCTTTCTGCAAGATCGGATACCTTGAATTTTTTGAAAACTGGCCTTTCTTGGTCTGTACGAAAAATTGTACGTTCCAATAACCTATGGCAAAAAGATGCAGCACACAAAGGCAGCAAGTCCCAGAAAGGTGAACAGAAGACAGGTGTTCTGGAACTAAACATCCTCAGCTTGTTGTCCTCAGTTACAAGCAATGGACAACCCTCAAGTAGCTGCACAAAACTGTCAGATTTCTTACAAAAGTTCAACATAGTGCAAAGGTTGCCTACATTTCCAAAGATGGTTTTTCCAATGTGTTCTGGAAGATCTGAGCATGAAATAAAACACAGGCTATCAGGTCTTTGGTAGGTTTGAAAGAAACAAAGCACAGCTTCTGGACTAACAGTTTTCACCTGGATTTCTGCATCCCGATAATTTATATATATTGACATTGGGCAATATAAAAGATTGAAATTGCTTTCACATAAAATCCTTCTAACAATCTCTCTGGAGGATGGTTCTTGACATTTTGATGTATCTCTGAACCCTGACCCTGGTTCCTGAATCTGGGTATCTAAGTCATCAAAGAATACTGCATCTTTTCCACTTCCTGTAGGTGAAAACCATGCAACTTTAAATCCCGTCTCACTCACTCTTGCATGTCGCAAAACTGGAAGAACCCTCAGATGAAGTTCACTGGTCAACTGGTATACCTTTTGAGACAGATAACGTATGTAATTCTCCTGATGCTGGATATCTGGAAAGAGCTCACAATACTGGCTCAAAGATCTTCTTATCTGGGTCTCATCACCTCCAGACATCTCTCTCATGATAATCTTCTTTGTTTGCTGAAGCATGTTAGTGTAGCAAGGTGCAACTGTTTGCTCTATTAATGTGTTGTTCCACTCAGTTTTCACATCAGTATTTTCAGTGTTCATCCAAAGGTTTCTCCTGGCTTCATGATCCAGTGCAAAGTGACCATTGATATGAACAGGGAGGTTTGTTTTCAGTGGGAGTGGCAGGAAGCAAAATACCCTGCCTTTTGGGAGGTCTAATTTCTCTGTCGGTAAACTATCAGGTGGAAGCAGATGTGCTACTCCTCCACGTGGCAGTAATCCCAAGTCTCTGTCCCAGAGGGACTTCTTTAAAGTTGTAGGTATTGAGCTTGAATTGCTGAAGCCAAACTGTTGGGTGATAAACCATGTTTCTAATCTGCCTTTGTTGTCTTTTAAGGACATGGTGAAAGAAAAATTGATGGGACGTAACTGGTCCATTGTCAGTTCTTGTGTTTTCAGCCTCTCTGAGCTGGTCACCACTTCCTTTAGAAAGGACTGTTGTGCCTGTGTATCTTCAGCACTGAGACGGGCCTCAACACTGTATGTGTTCTGCAGCTTTCCAGTGAACATGTTTATTTCTGAGACACTTATTTTCCTAATGTTATTGAGAAACAGCATCATCAGAAATAAATCACCCTGAAATGTTTCCATGAGGGACTGCATTTCTGGAATGGTAACAGGTGTAGTTTTTATCTTGGATTGTCTGGCCATGTTTTCATTCCTGAGTGGCAATCGGAACAAGGTAGCTTCCTCCATTGGAAAAGATTCTTTCATGTCATCCAAGTAGCTTGCAAATACATCTGGGAAAGCCTTCCTCAACTTTGGAATGTCATTATAACACCTTCCAGGCTCTGCAATAGAAGCACCTGGCACATAAATACAATGTGGATCAAAGATACACAATGTTTCTCCAATTTCCTGTCCTTTGGTTAAGAAAGATGGGGCATCTGTGAGATGATATACAGCATTGAAACCGACCCCATACTGCCCTGTTTTGTTTGGATCTTCACTCTTGCTTCCCTCACCTAAGTTGCTTATACCCTCTATGTCTGCTTGAGTAAATGGACTATTGTTGTAAACGCACAAAGCTGGTCCCTGCAATGGCTTCCAACAATCCTCAAATATGCGCTTGGTGGAATGGTTTCTGGGATCTAAAACAAAGTGAACTTCAGTTGCCTTTGCATCATCTGCATTTTGCAGGAGCTCTTTCAGGATATCCTGGTCACAGGGGTATCCTTCTAGTATTCTCTTGATTCTATTTGTAAGTTTTTCCTTCTGACCAAAGGGTATTCCCATTGAACATTTTCTAAGCTTTTCACCTCTTTTCGTCTGAACACCAAGGCCTATAGCATCATGATATGGTAAATCTTTGTGTGCACAATGCATGTCATCATCATCATTCACAAGCCATGGGCAATCATCAAAACAAAGGTGCTTTGCTTCAGACATCACTCCATCTTCATCTGGTAAATAAATAGGCCCATTTTTATCTTCAATTGATTTCAGTTTTGTTGTGAGGGGTACTTTCTCCTTTTTTATCTCATCCTCAATATTCTGCTGTAATGCAGACACAATTTGACGTATGTATGATGGCAGTGATTTTTTGCTGTATTTTTCATGTGGTTCCCGTAGGGCCTTTATATAATCTGCAATATCAAAGTCTTCTCGAACACCAGCAGCTTCCATGACATCAGGGAAGTCTCTCCAGTCATAAGGACGCCCGAAAAGAAGTGGCTCAAATCCAGCCTTGGAGTCGAATATAACTTTACTGCCTGAGACAAACTCTTGTGACTGCGGAATGTACACTGCATTTCTCTTTTGCAGTGCATTACTGATAGCGGACTGTTTTGCAGGTTCCCTTCGCAGTAAATCATTCAGATACTGATAAATGTCCTTAATTAGATCTTTCAGCTTCTTTTCAAACTTTCCACACTTTGGGGCAGCTGCGATGGCCTCATCAAACTGGTCCCATACCTGATCAAGTTCAACATCTTTTCTAGACTGTATTTGGAGCAACCTCTCCACACTTCTATTCATTTTCAATTCCCTTCTGTCGACAACAGCAGTGGAAGAAGACACCAAATTTTCCACATCTGTTGAAAAGCATTCTTTAGGTGCAGCAAGATTGTTGTGATTGCCTTTCCAAGGAAGTGGGTAACCGTCTGGTTTGGGCTTAACTGGAAGAAATGGCACTTCACATAATACGCCACTCAGTTCACTTTCCAATTTACTACCTTCTTTTCCACTCAGCCTCCAGGCTAGGTACTGCAATATTTCTTTCACTCTTTGTACTCCTCTTGAATTATCTGTTTGATGGAGACCAGCAACACTTTTGGCTCTCTCCAAAATCTGCTCACAGCTGATGTCTTCAAAGATGCCAAGTTTTTCCAATACCAGAAGGCGGCGTGGGTTCAGGTATGACCTTTCGGTTCCTTTGATGAAAATCCCATCTTCCTCATAATACAATGAGGCAGCTCTGCTTTTTGGGTGCATGAGAGCACAGGGTTTCTTTAACTCCCCATGAGGTGTGGAAGGAATGCATGGATATCTCTGCAAGAGTTTATTCAGATATTCATCATCTTGGTCAATTGCATAAAGTATCAAAGAATCTCTGACATCTCCATCAAGAGTGTTGATGTTTGGGAAAACTGCTTCATTGTACAACCTGTGAAGGTCAAACATGATCTTTCCTTGAATCTCTCCAGGGGCAAATGACAATATGGTTTTCATGGTCTCACTGGGAACTTTTACATATATCTTTCTCCTGTCCCGGAGATAATCTTCTAATATTCTTTCAGCATGGGTCACTATATTTGATCCCTTGACATCTTCTGTGAGCATACCAACATTATGGACATTTTCCCATATTTTCCCATTTGAAAATAAAGCGGGTGCCTGCTGTTCCTCTGTGGAAAATAAGGAGGCATAAAACTGCTGCACAAGAGGCTCACATACTGGTTTATATGTGCTCCCACAGGTTGGCCACAATTCGCTAAAGCTGTAAGGTGTACCACATGTTAATTCTCTCAAGTCTTCAAGACAAAAAAGAAGTGCTTTGGGAATGACATCCTTCATGATGATTTGGTTCCATTCAGCTCCTTTTGAAACTTTATCATCCGTTGTTTTCTCAGTTAGATGTTTGCGGTTGGACTCCACAGAGAAACTTCCATTAACATGAAATGAGAATCCACTGGAAATTGGAAGAGGGAGATAACAAAAGAATGTTCCCTTCTGGGTACACAATGGTGCATATCTAACGCTGCCTTTAACACTGCACTCCTTCAAATGCACCGCCACTCCACCTGTAGGTACAAGACCAGAACTCTTGCACATGGTCAACATCTGTGATGTGAGGTCTCCCATGCATGACGTAACCAGCCAGAAATCATTCCTCTCCTCAGTTTTGATAATACTCACACTACCTGCATCCATTTTGGAGGACATTTCAAGGAGAAGGGACACTGATGGCTTTTGAGTGTCTTTGGGCATTGGAATTGATGGCACTGATTCTGCTGATTGGAGGGCTTGGGTTGAAGCTTTTAAAATTTGTGTTGGCTGAAGCTCTGGTAAATGCAAACCTCTTATCACTTTTGATATGTTCTTTGTTGTTTCATAGATACACTGTATCATTGATGGGGTTCCATCCTTGGGGAGGTGATAAATTGATATTTTCTTCACATTTTGAGTAAAAAGTAGAACTTCTGAAGAAGAATCCACCAATTTCTGAAGAAGCAATAGCACTTGTTTTTCATCATAATGCACATCGCTGATCTCACTTTTATAGGATTGTTCCTTTGTCCGTAGAGGAAATCTAAATAATGTTGCATTGTAGCTAAACATGCAAGATTTGGCAGTGGAATCAAGATTGCAGCCAAAAATCCCATTAAAAGGCTTGAATTGGTTCTTCAACTTCTGAAGCTTTTTTCTGTTTTTTAAAATAATCTTAATTCCAGGTTTTGATCTTGCTGCTCTTCCCAAGTGTTTCATATGTGGATCAAAGATGGCTATACTGTTACTGCTAACGAAACTTGGGACATCAGTTAGATTGTAGACTGCATTGAACCCAAGTCCAAATTTGCCAATTTTGTCACTCATCTTTTCTTTGGTTGCACCCCCCAGCTTAACAAGGTTTTTGAAATCTTCTTCTGTGAACACAGCATCATTATAGGCCCAGAGTGCAGGTCCTTGGCAACTTCGCATTCCCTCATGTATCAAGCATGTCTGAGCATCTTTATTTTCTCTGTGGTCATACAGAAACTTTACTTCTTGGGCACCTGCATCATCAGCATTTTGAATAAGTTCCTTAGGAACGGATAACCCATCTGTGTAGCCTTCCTTAAGCAGATTGTGAAGGCGACAGGTCAGTGGCTCCGACTGGCCATAGTTCATGTCCAACTCTTCTACATCTAAAATACGACTCATAAGAGTTGGCACACCTAACTTTTCACTAGTTTGCATTGAGACATGCTCATGGACAAAGAAGATAGATTCTGTTTCTTCATCACTAATATCAGTGATGTCATACCCTTGCTGAAGCCAGTCCATATCACAGTAAGTGCACTGGGAGACTGGCTTAAGGATGAGGGTGGATTTGTCATCACTATGAACAGGCACTAAGAGCTCATCTTGCAGTTGGGATATTGTCACCTCGTCCATTGACTCAACAATGTGCAACAGATCAATAATTGTCTGAAGATCCCTCTGTGCATCAAGATCTGCAGCGTTGCTGTTGATCATCTGAGACTGGACCCTTTCTTGTTGGTATTTAATTTGGATATTGCTTTGCACATGCAGAATGATTTCAAGTTCATCTTTTTGTTCTACACCAGACTTGGAAAATTGTTCGCTGAATTTCTCTAAATCTCTTGGAAGGACAAACAAATGAGGCTGCAGCATAATCCCTTGTAGTTTTGGAGGAATAGTAGGAACAACATCTTTTGATGAGGAAAACCCATCTCCATTCCAGATCCATTTATGTGAGCTGGATTTAAGGCCTTTGTAGGGAACATCCCCCCTAACTGGATGAAACAATTCTCCATAGATATCTAGAATCATTGGCAGAAATAGACCCTTTTCACTACTTGTATAATATCTTACTACCTGTTCTAACTGGGCAATGACTTTTGACATACTGGGCCTTTTATTCCATCCAAATTCCCTGGCAATCTCTTTATCCACAACCTCATCAGAGACAGGCCTCACAGAACCAATCACTTTTTCATATACGCTACTGCACAACTCACTTGGTGTTAAAAAGGTGCAATCCGATGAACACCAAGGCAAAGAATTGGGATAATTCTTTGGCCTTGGCTTGACCTTGATAAACCTGGTGCCTTTCAAACAGCTCAAGAGTGAGTTTCCATTTCCTAGGCTATCCTTTAATATAGTTGGTCTAGATCTCAAAATTGTCATAATTGCTTCTGACTTATCAATCAACAAGTTTTGCGTGGCCGATCCCGCATAAGCCACATTTTGAATGTACTCAGCTGCCTTGTAAATGTCCTCTGCAGTTATTTGTTCTCTTTCTGTCTTCAATCCTAACCTTTTCAGAGCCGCATGTAATTGTGGATCATCCTTATACTGTCCAGTTGGAAAGACATCAGATACCCCATGAAAGAGATCAAATACAACTGAATCATGGTGATCAAACAATTGGCTTGCTGTGAATCTCTCTCCTGATTCATTTGGAACAAAAGGAATGTCTCTCACCATACGACGTATTTCTTTATCTTCATTCATGTTGATGGTCAGTACCTGCTTCATCAAAAGATCAATCTCTCCGCTTTCCTGGTACCACTCAATGTCTGCTAACACAATTTCTCTTAGCAAGTCATTCATGTCCAAAATTCTCATTCCTAATTGCTGAACTAGCATTTCAGAGTCTGTTCCTGATGCTTCGATAAACTTCCAACGTAATGAAAAGCTTGGACTTTGATGTAAAACCCAGAATGCTTCATGGAGAGAAACTCTGTTGCCAGAACTTTGAGGATCAGAGTATTCTGTTCCACCAACCGACATAAAGATTGGAAGTTCCATAAGCAATTTCCTGTGTGACTTTATGTCATGTGCTGAGGCTTCAGAGACAAGCTTTCTGAGCTTATCCTTCTCTGCCAATGGCCATTCTTTTATCATTTCTAAGTTGGTTTGGGTCTGCACATTTGAAAGAGCCTGTAAAACACCTTCAGGTGTTGGAGGACTTATGTATTTTGGTACAACAGCATGGTGATCTTCGATAAATTTGGGGAGATTCTGAAATAAAATTACCCCCAAAGCTTTAAGCCACTTAGCTAAACCATCATCAAGTCTGTCCCCTTTCCAACAAGTTATCAAGGCAGGTAAGCCAGAACTCAGCTTCACAATTCTACAAGAAGCCAGATCAAGAAGAATGTGCAAGTCTTCAAACCTGGAGAGATTGTCAGGGAATTGACGGGTCAGGTACTCCCACGCCATCTGAAGCCAGCCATGAGTAGGATGGTTGGTGGTGTGTTGATCCCAGTCCTTGGTGTTGTCTCTGCAGGGGTCGAAGAGTCTTCTGATCAATTCAGCCATTGAAGTCTTGTCTAGAATTTTCAACTGGGTTAATCCTAAAGTGAAACAAAAATGAAATTTTCTCTTTTTTAATTGAAGTTTTTTTTATTAAAATTGTATTTCATTAATAATATATATTAATGTCATGAAAGATTAACAATATGAATGACAGCATGCATAATTGGCACATCGAGACATCTATAAAATCTTATTTTCTGCAGAGTTAACTGCCATTTTCTATGGTGACAGTGACAGTGTAACCATTCACTTATGTCACAGCAGAGCAGAACATGTATTGACCTTTATGAATCTGTATATAAAATCTGAAAAAATTGCTTTAATGACCAGATTTGTTTCTGAAAAAGGTAACGTAATCCAAAGATTGTTTTCCATTCAATTGAACTTGCCTATTAGCAGATTTTAATTGCTGTTTAGAACTTTAATAGTTATACCTAAAGTTGCCATCTTTTCCAGGTGTGCGGCAACCTCAGATGGAACTCTCTCAGTCTCCAATAAGCTGTGGGTCAGCCCGGGAAGAAGCTCTTTTGGATGATCCTTGGTTGGAATATACACTGCATCACTTGCACTGGACTGGAACCTAACAATTTGGTCGCTTCGGGGCAAAAGTTTGATCCCAATTATATCACCATAGGATGAATCAGAGAGGATGTACTTCAGGATAGACATCTTGTTGACAAATGAGAGGCTGACTACCCAGGTTGACACATTTGGTTTCTTTAGAGCAGTGCGCACATGTCCTGGCTGAATCTTAGAAATTTTCACTTCATGCTTTTGTAATGCTTCTTCTACATGTGATGGGACAGTGCAAATCCTTTCGCCACTTTGCATGAGAACACTCACAAGATCCTCAACATTGTCTATGTTAGGGCTTAAATCATTGAACAAGACTTCACTGGCATTGTGCCATCTACTGGCAGAGAAAGAGGTGTCAGTTGTTGGGCTATAAAATGATTGCCTCCTTAGAGTCACTCTGTACATAAGTGTGACCATTTTTTCAAATTTGGGATCAGTTAAACTGCAGTCTGGCATTGCATTATAAATGCATGTTGGTGAAAAGCCCTCGAGAATGGCACAATTTAGGAGTTCTGCATATGCCACTGAAACTGCTTCTTCCACCAAGCAGATGTTCCACAGAAGTGCTTTATCAGTGAGGGCAGACCTATCTTGGTCTGCAGTGGGCCATTTCAGCTGTCTGCGATTTTGGCTGAGTGCAAAGAACCCGCTGATGTGAACTGGTAGACCAGTCACACTTTTTTCTTCAAGTGGGAGTGGTAGGAAACAGAAGAAGTGGCCGTTCGGTTGTTGGGACTTCTGTTTGACTTGTTGAAATGGTTCGTCCTTTGTGCCACAACACATAGCAACAGCCACCCACGGAAGGAAACCCAGTTTTGAATCATTTGCCAGTTCTTGTAACTGTGAACTCACTTGGCCTCCAGAAAAGTGGTTTGTTAGCATCCATTTGGTCGTCTTTGAGGGGGTAGGTGAAGAGGCAGCTGATTGGTGGATATATGTCGTCTCTGTGAATTGGAGCTCATACGTTGACTGAATTGGTTTTTCTGGCCACTCATTGGTTTGTCGCACCTTAGCAATTTCTGACAAAAACTCTTCACGCTTTGATCTCACACCTTTGATGCAGTCTTTATCTATCTCCAACTGAAAGATTAACTCTGGTTTCTCACTTCCTTCTGTTCTTTCATACAATTCAATGCTTTCCAGTGATGACAAAAACAGAAGGTTCATATATGCACATGTCATGAAAGATTTGAACAAACTATCAATTTTTTGTGATGCATATATCTGCTCTGACAATTGTGAACAGAATTGAGAGGGATCTTGTGAACCTGTCCTGAGTGGAAAGCGAAACAGTGTTCCCTTATAAACTCCACCATTGAATGTTATGTCACGGCCACCAAAAATTCCCACAAATGGTTCAAACTGATCAGGCAAAGAAGAGATTTCTTCCCTATCATTTTCAAGATGCCATTGCTTCCCTGTCGTCCTGGGACCAAAGAATTTTTCATGTGGATCTAGGAATCCTATCTTGTCTCCACTTATTACGCTTGGTAAATCTAGAAGTAAATGTAGAAGAATAGAAAAATAAATGTCCAAGCACATAAGGTTTATGCAAAGGCACATATGACTTATGCACAGGTTCATAGGGTTTATGGACAGGCACATTCCAATGTCTGAGCATGCATGCAGTGCTTTGTCTAAGACTTTCTACAGACAATATAGGGATATAGATCACTGACCTTTGAAAGACAAGATATTGCCCTGGACAGTGAAAAACTACCAAAGGATTCAGTTTCATAGCCCATAAAAAGTACTATGGTTATAATGTGTAAAATATTCAAACAATAAAAAAACAGAATAATTATGATTAATATAAACCGATATCATGCCAATTTTCAAAAACAACCTACCCAGCAGACAAACGACATTTGCAGCGCATTTGCAGGAAAGCAAAAAAAGGGGGACACCACCTCCAGTGTTGTACTTGACAAGCTCCACAAATTGTAGTTAACAAGAGGTCTCGATTTTTTAATGTTGAAAACTACAATTTATAACAAAATCATGGGGAAAAGTAAAAGGTCAAATCCAAATTTGTGATGTGCATTTCATGGCGAAAAGGAGGTCAAAGGTCAAATTCAAAGTCACAAGAAGACTGTCAATATATGAATTCCCATTCAGGTTCAGTAGTATCAATGGGCATATCTGTGCCAGTTTTAGAGATATAAGGGAAGGAAAATTCAAGGCCAAAACCCAGCAGGCACTCAACGTTGATTCAACATTGAGGATAGGTTAAGATGATGTTGATCCATCAATATTGATAGATCAACAAGATCTCAACATCGAATCAACCTTTTCTTGTCAACCAATTGTCAATGTTGATAGATCAACAGGGTCTCAACATTGATTTAACCTTTCTTTGTCAATCAATTTTCAATGTTGATAGATCAACAGGATTTCAACATTGAATCAAACTTTTCTTGTCAACCCATTGTCAATGTTGATAGATCAACAGGGTCTCAACATTGATTTAACCTTTCTTTGTCAATCAATTTTCAATGTTGATAGATCAACAGGATTTCAACATTGAATCAACCTGTGTTTGTAAACTCTTTGTAAATGTTGACATATCAACTGGATCTCAACATTGGGTCAACCTTAACTTTATTTATAACCTTAATCATAACCTTGATAATAGTTTTAAATGATTATCTCACTAGAGAGGTATGCATAGGGGTAATTACCCCTCATAAAACGCTTGTTTTACCCCTTTTTCATTAAAATTAATTTAGTGAAAAAAGCGGTCTTCATTTTTTTAAAAACTTTCCAGATTTGATGTTCAGGTTATCTTTAAGAAAAAGAAAAAAAAAAAAAACATAGGGTCACCAGCCTTACCTTATGGCAAATTGACAAAATTTACTCAAAGTTGAAGAAAAAGCTTGAAAAAGCCAAAAATGCCTGTTTTTCTGGAAATTTAAGTTAGCTGTGAGAAAAAATGAGACTGGTGACCCTTTGTTTTTGTATTCTTAAAATTATCTTAACAACCTGATTATTTTAGTAAAGCTAATTTGTTGTTTAATTTTTATGGGTAATTACCGTATGTGCCTGCATACTTGTATAATGTAAATAAAGTGCAAGACTCCGGATAACATGAACTGATGCAACACGTGAGTGTGGACAGTGTGTAACACTTTTACAGTACAAAAACTGTACTTTATTAACAGTACTTTGTGAGGCCACACTATCAGGAGGATCGTTCAACAGATAAGGACATGGAAAACGGTGACATTGCGTCTTCAAAACTACACACTATCAGGAGGATCGTTCAACAGATAGGGACATGGAAAACGGTGACATTGCGTCTTCAAAACCCCACACTATGAGGAGGAACGTTTAACAGAAAAGGACTCTTAAAACTGTGACATTGCGTCTTCAAAACTTAACTGTCTACGAATCTGTTAGAATTTAACTGTATTTGACAAATGTTAAAGTTTATGAAACATGATAGTATTACATGTAGTTAGTGTATGTTCATTGTTTGTAATATATTATATTCATGGTTAAATTAGTTGTTGTTTGTGTTTTTTTATGTTCGGGCTGTTTTGGTCCGTAAAATTGAGCATCAAACTGGAAAGTTAAAAAAGAATCTGACGACCCATAGGTGGATACAGGGGCCGGTCCCGGGGTCTGGACCCCCCCCCCCCCTTTTGTTTCGAAATTACCTTTTTTGTAGGTAATTTTCCTTATTTCCCCCCTTTTCAGCTCTGAGTCTTTTTATTTCAAGAAATGCTTGATATCTTGGAGAACACCTTCAGCCATCAGGCAAATTTCAATCAAATATCCTGATAGCCTAATTGATATATCAACGTTAATTCAATTTTCAAATTCAACTTAATTTCAACATTGATTCAACATTGAGGTATCAATGTTGATTCAACATGGATACCTCAAGGTTGATTCAACCTTGATGGTTCAACGTTGATTCAACTTTCATAGTAAATGTCATATCAACATATTTTCAACGTTGACTGTCAACATTGATTCAACATTGATACCTCAAAGTTGATTCAACCTTGATGGTTCAACGTTGATTCAACTTTCATAGTCAACGTTATATCAACATAGTTTCAACGTTGACCAGCAACGTTGATTCAACATTGATACCTCAAGGTTGATTCAACCTTGATGGTTCAACATTGAGTCAACTTTCATAGTCAATGTCATATCAACATACTTTCAACGTTGACCATCAACGTTGATTCAACATTGATTCAATGTTGATTTGCCCGCTGGGAAAAAGGTCACACTTAAATTGCCAGTATGACTTCCTATTCAAGTTCAAAAGTAACCAAGGGCATATAGACTGTCAGTTTTGAAGATGTGACGGACAAAAAAAAGCAAGCGAGTTAACTTCCAAAGCTGTAATTAATTCTCGACTGTGCTCACTGGAGATTCTGGCACCTTGACGCATGAGCAGTAGTATCTCTAAACTGTGGAGTTCATCAGGGTGCACTCATATCTGTCGTGTGTATATGGACCTCATCTTCTTCATCTTCTTGTTGCACAAAAGCAACAAACACATTTTTCCAAGCAACAATGACTGCCATTTCCTTCTCTCTAGCTTATTACTGCGCATGTGTTGAGGTGTCAGAATCTCCTCTGAGCGCAGCCTAGAATTAATTACAGCTTTAATTTGAAGTTACTCACTCGCTCTGCTAGTTAATTACGCCGCCGGGTATTCTGGGTTCAGACCGTGATCACTGGATACCGCCAATGGATTTTTGTATTTTAAGAATTTAGATTTTTCATGTGAACGGTCCCTGAAGGTCAATTCCAAGGTCACAGTTAGATTGCCAGTGTATGACATCAATAGTTACTATGGGCATATCTGTCAGTTGGAGATATAAGGGACTAAAATATTGCAGTTTTGGAGTTAAAGCAACGTGCCATAAATTTTGTACAGAAGAAATTAATTGAAATAGAGAAAAGATCATTTTGTTTGATATTCATGAAATGTGATCAGAAATCTCAGATGTTTGAATTTCTTGAAATAATGTCATTTTTGACCAGAAGTTGCCTGCCTCACTATGCCTTATGTTATCTTGTCCAGACGTTTGAAATTTTATGCACATTACCGTACAATGTACTTTTTGATACAGCATAACTGGTAAACCATATGGAAAAAAAAAAAAAAAAAAAAAAAAACAGACACCACTATCAGTGTTGGGCTTGACATGCTCTATCAAATGGTTCTAGCATTAACAGTTCCAGAAATAGAGTTTTCAGTTTCGGCATCTAATGGCTGCTGCTCTCGAGAAAATGCACCGATTGACCCCAAACTCACGGAGATGAAAGACGACCCTTATCGCAACACTTGCCAATAATATTATAGGTGAGGTCTGTGTAGTTTCTGAAAATCGGCGCAAATAATTTTTTTGAAAAAATTCCATTTTTAGATAATTTTGGCCCGTTTGGCCTTGAAATAAAGGTCAAAGGTCAAATCCAAGGGCAATTTGGAATCTCCCCATATTACTTTAATTAAGTCAGACTGCTATAGAAATTTTTCCCATAATTCTTTCGGTGTGCTAGAAATTTAGCATATAGTGCATTTTGCAAATTTTGGACAAGGGTGCATTGCGACAATCTCTATACCAAGACCCATGCACTGACAAAGCCCAAAATTTACACAGATCGAGCTGAGATTATATGTGACCTAAATCCAAGAGATGGGTACACAGGTTCTTGTAGTCTAGGAGGAGAAGTGGTAACAGTAACATGGCTGTTCCTTATACGAATCAAATAAATTCGAAATGACTGAATAAATCTCGATCAGCCATAAAATAGCTTTAGACTGCCCCTTTCTTTAAATTTGTGTCAGAAATTTAACCAATACTTATGTGACCTACTTTTCTGCCCCATGTATATACAGCATAGAAAGCTAGCAAAGAAATCCATTCCTATATCATTTTTGGGTAACATTAAACAATATCATATTTTTTGGTAATTCTCTTAGTTATACTATTTGAATTTACATGCCGGCATTTGGTGGGCTTTTGTGGCAAAACATTAACTATTTGTATGCATCTTTAAAGTTAAAAAAAATATGACAGTATGGCAGTTATGGGGCAAACATCACCAAAGTTGTCAAAAGAACCTGAATAATTACCGCAAATGTAAACCAATCATGCCAGTTTTCGTATGCAACCTGCCTCTTTACCAAACAAATTTAAAGTCACTCAATATAGTCTTATTTATTTCATCTGTCATAGTGATGATTTCACCGCCAAATTAAATTTCAGAAACTTCCACATTTAAATAAGATTTGATATCAATGTTTTGTAAAGATAATTTGTTATAATGACATTATGTGTATTGAATCTTTTAAAGTATTGTATTTATTGGAAAGAACTGTAACCAAGTCTTAGAGCGCATTCCCAGAGATTTAGATTGATTCAACTAGATCGACCTTACTCCCTGGGGGTTCATGCTAGATTGCTGTCAGTCGACCGCGCACAGAATTTAATTACCCTCTTACATCTTTTAGTAGGTGGGACAGACATTTAAGCCGGCTAAGCTGACAGTAATGTAGTGAGACTCCCCTCGGGGATAGATCGATGTAAAATATGTGGGAATGGGGTCTTAAAGGAATTTTTTAGGTCTTAAAAGGATTGAATAACTTCATTTATGGCTTTATCTCCTAGTTCAGGTCAGTCTTAGTTTTATTATGTTTAATGTCTCTCCGTAGTTACCGTGTACATTTACCCCGTGGACCATTTGAAGATTACACTGCGATTAATGCGGTGGAAAATACAATAGAGAGAGTGTATAATGATAGGGTCGCTAAACGATTGTTGACGGCATATAGTAACTAGCCTAATCCCCTGGTCGCCTGGGTAGCCACGCCCCCTTAGAGTACTTATGTAAACAAACGGTCTCCCGTAGCAAACTATCCTTTTGTTCAGCAGCTTCGCGCGTGCAGCTGATTATGTATGTAGTGACACTATAGCTAACTGCAAATAAATTTGTGCTAGCTGTTATTTGATTCATTCTGCTGTGTCGGATGTTGTGGATCAGCCCACTGGTTCGTTGACTTATGTTTTTCTGAAGATTGGTGGTGCAGATTTTGAGTGCTTAATTATTTACCCTCCTTCTAACAAGAGAAAGGGGAAGATAAAAAGGGGAGATAAAAAGAGACAGTGTCAAATGAAACAGGTAATGAGTAATACATTACATTAAATAAAGGGACTCGCGGTGGAAGAAACGATAGACTGTTTTGCATCAAGGTATGCCATTATAATCCGACATGGCCCATAACATGATCCATAACATGACTCATTGTTGTATGCCTCATATTTGTGCCGACTTATATTTTACTCTCGTTCATTTTGTGAAACTATTTCCTTGAATAAAGTTTTGCCTGTATAAATTAACTTTGTGACATGAAGTAATTAATAAAACGCGCCTGTTGAAAAGGGGGCTTTTCATAACTAATAAAGGTTCACTATTCAGGAAAATATCGTCGCCGTTCGTCGCCGCTACCTTCAGGAAAGCGTACCCTCCGCGTGGATCACCGGCATTTTTGATTATCTGACAAATTAGGGCAATTTACGTTTTAGCTAATAATTCTGAATTTACTAATATTTTGGACTAAATTCTATGTCAGATTCATAGCAATGACGGAGAGCCGCCAGAGTAACTGTTTAATTTTCTAAACTAATCAAACTAGAACGCATGGCGATAAAATGTGTCGCTAGATCTTGTAAACACTCAGCGAAATGCACCAGGGACTATATTCAATGTGCCGTCACTTAATTGCTTTCTCGATTTCATTAATTGACGATAGTAATTGCAGATAACAAGGAAGAGGAAATGCTGAAGACAAAACAACGTCGGGTCTTTGTGTGACTTTCTCCCTAAACACTTTTTATGTTGCTGTCAAAGAAAAGGGAGTCTAGATAGCGATTATTTAAACCACTGCTGCTGCTTTTGCAGGTAGACTTTCTCGTTTATCATTTAAATGCTCCCCTCCCCCAGCAGACCCAACTTGATGCATGTACGTCTTGGTAGCTATAGTACAGATCTTGGTTCAAGTAATGAAAGGTTTAAGCACAAAACGATAATTTGAGGCTATTTTTCATTCAAGACAAAATAAAGTATCTATGGTGTGTGACAATAGGGACTTTACAAAGCTTAATTTGTCCTTAAATATATATTCCAGTAGCATAGGCGAGCGACGTAATTGTAACCTCAACTTGAGGTATCCTCGATGAAAGCGGAGTACAAAAATTAACTTTTTTAAATATCGATTACAACATGCTGTATAATGATATTGAGACTAAAGGGTTTAATGGAATTCTTTCCCTTAAAAGCAATTCATTTCAAAATTAAAAGAAACAGTTTTTTCGGGGAGCGCGGATAGACAGTTTACGTCAGGTGATTCGTTAAAGTCAAGGAGTGTTTCACTATCAAATGTGTAAATCATATATGTCATAAAACACTATAAGAAAGTTTTTTGTTACGATCTGCAACATTTGTTCATTTATATAGCAGGGCGAAGTTAAAGCCAGAGGTAAATAGACCCTAATACCGTAATCCTCCTCGTCCATTTACAGGGTTGCTACTTAATATGGAATATTTTTTATCATTGTTATTTTTGAGTGCTGATTAAAATTTTTTGGGCTTTAGTCATTAAAAATGTATGTCACTGAGTGATAATAACATCCAGTCTTCTGTTGTGAGATATTTTGGTCAATAATATCAAATCTCACATAAGATGCCATTCAAAAGAAACACCCCCAGAAAACCATATCAACAGTTTGATATCATTATAAACTTTAAGATAAGATATTAAAGAAAATGATAGCCTCCGGACAGTGATATCTTACACAGTCAAAGATCTCACTACAGTTAATCATGAAAAGTCAGTAATTGCGGGTATGACCTCCAGCAGCCGCTTGCAGCGCCCTCATCCTACCTGGCATACCCTGTGACACGTTTTTTAGAGTTTGGGTGGAGATATCACTCCACGCAGTGATATTTGCCTGTCGCAGTTCATCACAATTTACCGGCCTAGGACCATAGCTATTAATTCTGTGTATTACTTCCGCCAACAGACTTTCAATTGGGTTCATATCTGGAGAGTTTGCAGGCCAGGGCAGTTGCTGAACCCATTGGTTTTGAAGAAAAACAGTGATTCTGCGGCCTCGATGTGGGGTTGCGCAGTCGTCTTGGTACACAAAGTTGTTCCTGAAGATGACTCTTACCAATCGAAGCATTGTTTGCTGTAGAATGTCTCTGTAGGAATCCTGGATGAGGTTGCCTCCTAGAAAAACCAACTGGTTCTGGGCACCGACATGTAATGCTCCCCAAACAGAGACGTTACCATCCCCTGCTTGCACCCTAGGCAGTACACAATCATCGTTTTATTCCCCTCGTACACGTCGGTAGGCACGGATTCGACGATCAACCCTAAAAAATCCATATCTGGCCTCATCACTGAAAACGACGTGATTCCAGTGTTTTGGCTGCAAACGCACGTGGTCCCCAGCCCATTGCAGACGTCGCTGTATATGACCTGCTGTTAACAGTGGTTTCCCTACTGGCCTTCATGCAAAATAACCGGCTTGCAGTAATCTCTTGTTCACGAGGGACTTTGAAACAGACGTTTGAATGACTTTCTCCTCTCTTTTCTGAGGACACTGGTTGTCTTTGTACGACCAGCACGGCGTCCTTTGAGGAGAAGGGGTTCCTGTCTTCTTGGTGTGATACGCGGACACCCTAGTCGAGGTATTGGATAAGGTGCCCCTGTCGCAGCATTTCTTTGGAGGACTTCACAAACGGTTCCTGATAAATGTTGAATTACCTGGGAATGGATGTCCGTTTCTGGCCATTTTCTCTGAGTGCAAGAATCCCATAGTAAGCTGCGTTGCTTAGCTGTCGAACCATATCTTCACTAAGGCACCTGTCAAGTTTCAGAGCGATCCCTTTGTTGCTTCTCTAAACATACTCCAAAGATTGACCAAACCCATGCGTTTTTATACAACGGCAGAAATTGCCAAAAAGACCACCCCTCACATTTCTGACCACAGAACATAGAACTGCATGCATCAATTGTTTCGAGAGTTGTATGGTAATTAGGTAACACACCTGGCTACACATGGAGTGACACCTCAGCTTTGGATTTAAAGTAGTTAGAGAGAAATTAAATATTTTGTAGAAAATTTACTCGCCAAAAAATAATATTCCATATTAAATGGTAACCCTGTATTTAAATCGTATCAAAACGTTTGATACACAATGTTCATTAAATTCATAATTTTGGCGATTTATTAAAACCATATTGGTACATAAAAGTTTAAGATTAGCATAAGTTAAGCAACAACCAGTATGAAGAACAACACCCTTTTTAAATGAGGCAAGACACCCTCTTCACACTGATTATAACCTTGAGAAAGACATTATGCAACTTAAGGCAAAGGAGTTATGCAAAGTTCTTTCAACTCGTGTGTGAATACAACACATTCTTTGTCACTTTTACAAGACAATGGAGGCGAGCAAGTAGAGTAATTACAATATACAATAAAAAGGACATTAGTATAGAAAGCTTACTTCGGGTCAGCCCTTTGCTTGTTCGAATGAAAGAGATAGATATCGCGCCGCGACTCCCTTTATTAAACCTTCGTGTGTTTGTGTAAAAGTGTGAAAGACAGGCAACGGTCTTTAGTCGCTGTTGATATTGTTCGCGATTAATATTGAAGTATAACTCCTTCGCCTGCATGTAAACGTGTTACTTTTCCTCATGTTCTCTATATTTCTTTTAGGTGGTTGAGACAATGGGATGAGATCGATAAAAGTAAAGGTTAATCTAAACAATTAGATGCGATTTTTGTGAAATGACTTATTAAGTGATGTGCATGTACCTAGCATGTTTAAATTCTTGAATTTCTAATTTGTTAAATCTTTCATACACGGCCTCATATATGTATTACCCTCAGGCCTTCGATATTATTGTGTTACACGGGACTCCTGGAAACCTGAAGCACAGGTCTACGGAGACTTGTTATCCTTCATGCACTTTTATGGCTGGGATGAACACTGCGAGGTAGAAACAGGCTTTACTTAACTTTACTTGATGCACGACAGTTTAAACAAAACCAGTCTGCAAGGCTTGCTTTGATTTGGCGTTAACCTTACACTGGTTTTAAAAGAACAAATATAAATATTGTAATGAAAATTTCAATTAAATTATTGTGAACACAGAAAAAAGTGCCTTTAAGTGCATTTGACTCATGCGCTGAATATTTAAACTTAGTTAATGTATAATTTATTCATTTTCAATGTACCAGTGCTGTTGTAATAAGCCCTGTAAATATCTATTGCGGAGATTCAGAAGATTTTCAGAAAACTCGACTTTTCTGCTAAACGGTAGTTACACGTGAGTGTAAACACGTTTAGCAGTGGTTCTCTCCCTGTCCAAAAACCCCCTGGGTAAGAGCCACCATCCACCCCATTTTCAGCTGTCAAGCACTCGTTGGGTGAAGATTCCCAGACGCAGTAGAGCTACACTCGAGGTTCCGATTGAGAGGACTTGTTCTCTCTGGCAGGTTCACTGAGGCGGTAGTAAAAGCAGTTGGTTGGTGTCGCAGGGTTCACGCCGAGTCGGGACCCTTAGCTGTTGGTTGGTGTCGCAGGGTTTACGCTGTGTCGGGACCCTTAGCAGGTGGCTGGACGGAGAACGGGAAGTTGGGCTCTCCCGTGGGTTCGTGCCGTGACGGAACCCAAGGCAGGTGGTTTGTCGCAGGCTTTACGCCGTGTCGAGACCCCTAGCAGGTGGCTGGACGGAGAACGGGAAGTTGGGCTCTCCCGTGGGTTTCTGCCGTGACAGAACGCTAAGTAGGTGATTGGTCGGAGAATCCGGGCCGTGTCGGAACTCTAGGCAAGTGGTTGGTTGGAAAACGGGAAGCAAGCTGTCCCGAGGGTGTGCGCCGTGCCAGCACCCTAAGTCGTTGATTGAAGGAGGGAAGTCTCTCCCAAAGGTGCGCACCGTGTTGGCACTTGTAGCTGTGGGCCGGTAGAAGAGGAGCCACTGCTGTCACAGTCTCCCACCGATTGGAAGTTTATGCAGAACTAAAACTGGACATTAACTGAATATATCCAAAGGACACATATTTAACGTGGACTTAAAGACAATAACTGAATATCAGAGTGGGCATTATTACCACATTGCATTTTGTTGGATTTTAATAAACATTTTGAACCTTTTTACATCAGCAGTTTGTTTCTTGGATTTGAACCTTTAAAACAATTACGAATCCCTTTTAATACTGTACGGACTGAAGTACCAACATAAAATCCGTTACAGTTTTTGGTGGCAGCGGTGGGATCTATAGTCATTGTCACGACCCTGAAGAAGCAATGGAGAAGAAACGTGGAATAAGCCCCGAAACCAGAGACCGCCAGGACACTGGATTTAGTTCCACATTTACCAGGAGTGGAAATGTGTTACCTCCACGTTATAACCCGGACATTGATTTAGATGAACTACTTGGTGTAAGACGGCGATTAGACGAGATGGAAGCATACTTACAAGCCACGTTGAATGCAGCTCACCGACGAGTAAATCCCGTGCCTGATATTTCCCCACCTAGGACATCTACTGCCATGCCTAGTTATGCAGATCAAAGGATGTACAAGACTGGGCCAACCATTAAATTGGGAACATTTGATGGGAAAAACTGTGATTGGGATGATTTTTGTTCCCAACTTGAAATATGCTCAGATAATTACCGGTGGACAGACGAAGAATGCAGCACCCACCTTGCCATGGCCTTGAGAGGTGAAGCGGCCCAAGTGCTGAGTGATTTACCGGTTGAAAAACGCAAACAATTCCATGCGTTAGCCGAAGCGTTAGAGCGACGGTACAGTCCACGCAACAAGAAAGAATTGTACAGAGTGCAAGCCCGCACCCGGAGACGCAAACCAAAGGAGTCAATTAGTGAACTCGCCCAAGCCATACGACGCTTGGTGAGACTTGGTTGGCCAGGTGAAGATGAACGTGTCCGAGCTACGTTTGAAAGAGAGTATTTCTTAGATGCCTTAGATGAACCTCGCCTCCGGCTGGAAGTGATGCGATATCGACCACGTACCTTAATTGAGGCAGAAGAAGTTGCCATTGAGATGGAAGCTTGCCAGGAAGCAGAAACGGCACGAAATTGTCTGCGCAAAAATGATAAAGTCTACGCTCGTACCGCCGACAGGGTGAGTGAGCAAGAAGAAATTTCCAATGGCCAAATTGCGAAGATGAATCAATTACTGGAACAACTCAATAACAACCTACGTGCTCAATCGACAGAGATTGAAAACTTACGACGAGCCAGTGAGCAGGGAAGGCAAGACCACTTCCAGGGAAATCAACGTTCTATGGGTAATTCTGTTCCCGTCCCCAATTCCAACCCGGCTCCCGTACCCACGGCACCCAGACCAGGAGGCAGATTCCGCAGCAATAATGGACCAAAACCAAACAATGGGCCGACTTTAAACTAACCCAGGCCGAGGAAATGGACCGACCGATGGCCGAGGACGTGACAGGTCCAGTAAAAGAGGAAGGTACAGCCGTCGGATCCGTATACATTAGTGTGAAATTGCCAGCCAGTAATAGACTGTTTTTGTTGGATACTGGCTCTGACGTAACTTTAATTTCGGAAAGAATTTACCAGCAAATGCCAAGGAAATCCCGCCCCCCCTATACGTGAGACTCTGAAGAAGGTGATAGGCATTACAGGAGAAGAATTAAGAGTGAAAGGAGAGATAACTTTGAACCTGAACATTTGCGGTAGACAAATTAAACATACCTCAATTGTGGCCAACATTGCCTCTGACGGAATTCTTGGAATTGATTTCTTGAGGAAAACTAGTGCAAAGCTGGATTTTTCTTCATTTCAACTTAGTATTGGGGAAAATACGACGCAATTACTAACTGCTGAGAAGGATGTTGCCACCAGAAGTCATATTCTCCTTACCACCTAGATTACGATTCCACCCAGATCGGAGATTTTTACCAGTGGAACATTAAAACGTAGAGGCCCTACTTACACAGAGGGGTTAGTCGAGCCATCACAACAACTTTTGTCGCATTCTGCAGTAACTTTGGCCAGGGGTTTGGTTACATTGGACGGTTCGCCTGTACCACTCAGAATTGTAAATGTTGGTGAAGACGAGGTTATATTGAAGGAAAATACCGTGGTGGCCAAAGTAGAAGGGGAAAAAGTACATGTTAACCACGCTCAACTTCAAGACCCAGTTACGATCGTCAAACCTGATCAATTGAACGTTGTTCCAGAACATTTAATGGACTTGTGGGAGAGATCAAGTTCAGAGTTGACCCCTGCTGACCGTGAAAAACTGGCAGAACTTTTGATCCAACACCGTAGAGTATTTGCCACAGGACCAGAGGATTTGGGACATACCAGTCTTGTTCAGCACGAAATCTGCACAGAAAATGAGCACCCAATTCGACAACCACTCAGACGACTACCCATTAGTAAAGTGGAAGAGGGAGACAGGGAACTACAATGCATGTTAGACTTGGGAATAATCGAGCCAGCGAACAGTCCCTGGGCTTCACCAATTGTTTTAGTGTCCAAGAAGGATGGTAGTACACGTTTCTGCATAGACTATAGACGATTAAATCATGTCACCAAGAAAGACGCTTATCCCATACCACGGATTGACGAAACGTTAGACACTTTACATGGTTCCAAATGGTTTTCAGTGATCGATCAGATGATGGGATATTGGCAAGTTGCGATGCATTCTCGTAATAAACCGAAGACGGCTTTCATCACACGACGAGGACTATTTCAGTTTAAAGTTATGCCGTTTGGCCTCGCCAATGCCCCTGCAACGTTTGAGCGTTTGATGGAGTTGATCCTCACTGGCTTACACTGGGAAGTTTGCCTGATTTATTTAGATGACATTATCGTCTTTGGGAAAACTGTGGAAGAGCATCTTGATCGGTTGGCTTTGGTGTTAGAGCGTCTAGGTAAAGCTGGACTAAAGTTAAAACCTAGCAAGTGTACCTTTTTCAAGCATGAAATACAGTATCTCGGGCATGTGGTGTCAGAACATGGTGTATCAACAGATCCAGACAAAATTGACGCAGTGAAGACTTGGCCTACCCCCAGATGTGTGAAGGATGTGAGGAGCTTTTTGGGATTGTGCTCATACTACAGACGATTTGTGAGGGATTTTTCAAAGAAAGCTAAGCCTCTTCAACAGCTGATGGAGAAAGATCGTGCATTTGAGTGGAACCATGAACAGGAGGCATCATTTCAAGAATTGAAGGCAGCATTGATCAACCCTCCCATATTATCTTTTCCGGCGCCAGAGGGCCAGTTTATCCTAGACACAGATGCAAGCCAAGATGGAATTGGTGCAGTTCTCAGCCAATGTCAAGATGGGGTTGAAAAAGTAATTGCATATGCCAGTCGGAGTTTGAGTAAGGCAGAGAGACGCTATTGTGTTACCCGCCGTGAGTTATTAACGGTGGTTCATTTTACTCGATACTTCAGACATTATCTCTGTGGACGTCAATTCAAGATTAGAAGTGATCATGGATCCTTGAGATGGTTGCTGAACTTTAAGGAACCGGAAGGACAGATAGCACGCTGGTTAGAAATTCTAGGTGAATACCATTTTACAATTGAGTATCGACCAGGTCAACGTCATGGAAACGACGACGGTTTGAGTAGAAGACCTTGTTCCCAGTGTAAACGACAGTGTCCAGAACTTGCACCCACCAAGGTCTCCAGACGAGTAATCAGCACAGAGTCATGAGAAGAGGGTTCTTTGGAGCCTAATTGGTTGCCTTTTATTTCGCCTCAAGATCTAGGGAAATTACAGGAACAAGATTTGGTGTTTGGCAAAGTAATGCAGTGGAAGAAATGTGGACAGAGGCCGTCTTTTGAGACTGTTTGTGATCAAAGTGAACCACTTAAGCGTTATTGGAGTCAATTTGATCAGTTAGAATTGAAGAAGGGGGTGCTGTACCGGAAATGGCTAGTCAAGAAACAAGGTAAAAGTTTTCATTGGCAATTGTTGACCCCTGAACCGTTAAGGAGAACGATGTTTGAGCATCTTCACGCCAATCCCACTGGAGGACATTTTGGAGTACATCGCACTATCTTAGCCCTTAAAGAAAGATGTCATTGGCCTGGTATGGACACCCAAATCAAATTGTGGGTACAACAATGTGATGAGTGCGGAGCTGCAAAGAATCCCATTAAAAAGAGGCGACCTAAGTTGAAGCAGTCGGCAGTTGGTGCTGTGATGGAAAGAATTGGACTAGACATCAAAGGTCCTTTTCATGTCACCGATTCAAACAATCGGTATGTCATGGTGGTTAGTGATTATTTCAGCAAATGGACTGAAGCCTATGCCATTCCAAATCAGGAGACTGAAACTGTGGCAAAGAAGTTGGTGGAAGAATTTATCTGCAGATTTGGTGCCCCACGCAAGATACACACCGACAGAGGAAGGAACTTTGAGTCGAAGCTGTTTGGAGAGATTTGCAAACTCCTGGGTGTGAAGAAAACTGCTACCACCGCCTATCATCCTCAGAGTGACGGTATGGTGGAACGATTTAACAGGACGATTGGCGTTATGTTAAAGATCTTTACTTCCAAGCATCAGACAGATTGGGATGGTTATATACCATACTTAATGATGGCATACCGAGCGACTGTGCACGAAAGTACAACTCTGTCTCCAAATCGTCTCATGTTGGGAAGAGAAATCAACTTGCCCATAGATGTTATGGTTGGCTCGCCAGTAGACCAGGAAAAGACCACTCTTGAGTATTCCGTTGAAATGCAGATGAAGATGGAAGAGGCCTTCAACATAGCCAGACGTGAGCTTGGACATGCAGCCAAGAGACAAAAGAAGTATTATGACCTGCGTTCAGATGAAGAAAAATTCTGCATTGGAAACATGGTGTGGCTGTACTCCCCTCTTAGGAAGAAGGGACTCAGTCCGAAGCTACAATGCCAAAGGGTGGGGCCATTCACTATTGTTGATAAGTTGAGCGATGTTGTGTATAAAATACAGAAGTCTGCCCGATCCGACGTGAAAATTATACATGGAGATCGTCTCAAGAAATATCGTGGAAGTGCAGTGGCTCCCTGGTTTGTACCTGAAGATAGACACAAAACGGTAGCGACCCAGACGTATGATGACGAAAGTATAGACATGCCTCCTGAAACTAATCCTGTGTCATTTACTGATGAAGAAGATACGAGTCAACAGACGAATGATGATAAGAGTAAAAGCCCGAGTGAATCTCAAATTGATCCAGTTCCACCTGTAAGTGAAGGAGATAGTAAAAGTGACCCAGTCCTGAAAAACGCTGTTGATGCTTTAGCTCCACTCCCGAGGAGACCAAGGCGGAACCGGCGACCTCCCCGAAGATTCAGAGACTATGTTTAATGGAGGAAGTGAATGTCACTACCTATCCCTTGGAACTTGTTGTTTGTTTGTTTGTTTAGAGCGAAGTTATATTAGTTATTGTTCACATTGTTTACAGTTGCTTATAAAAAAAAAAAAAAAAAAAAAAAAAAAAGTTGGTGTTACTTAAGCCCTGAGGACAGGACTTGTAGGGAGGAGGGTATTGTAATGAAAATTTCAATTAAATTATTGTGAACACAGAAAAAAGTGCCTTTAAGTGCATTTGACTCATGCGCTGAATATTTAAACTTAGTTAATGTATAATTTATTCATTTTCAATGTACCAGTGCTGTTGTAATAAGCCCTGTAAATATCTATTGCGGAGATTCAGAAGATTTTCAGAAAACTCGACTTTTCTGCTAAACGGTAGTTACACGTGAGTGTAAACACGTTTAGCAGTGGTTCTCTCCCTGTCCAAAAACCCCCTGGGTAAGAGCCACCATCCACCCCATTTTCAGCTGTCAAGCACTCGTTGGGTGAAGATTCCCAGACGCAGTAGAGCTACACTCGAGGTTCCGATTGAGAGGACTTGTTCTCTCTGGCAGGTTCACTGGGGCGGTAGTAAAAGCAGTTGGTTGGTGTCGCAGGGTTCACGCCGAGTCGGGACCCTTAGCTGTTGGTTGGTGTCGCAGGGTTTACGCTGTGTTGGGACCCTTAGCAGGTGGCTGGACGGAGAACGGGAAGTTGGGCTCTCCCGTGGGTTCGTGCCGTGACGGAACCCAAGGCAGGTGGTTTGTCGCAGGCTTTACGCCGTGTCGAGATCCCTAGCAGGTGGCTGGACGGAGAACGGGAAGTTGGGCTCTCCCGTGGGTTTCTGCCGTGACAGAACGCTAAGTAGGTGATTGGTCGGAGAGTCCGGGCCGTGTCGGAACTCTAGGCAAGTGGTTGGTTGGAAAACGGGAAGCAAGCTGTCCCGAGGGTGTGCGCCGTGCCAGCACCCTAAGTCGTTGATTGAAGGAGGGAAGTCTACCGCTTAGACTCTCCCAAAGGTGCGCACCGTGTTGGCACTTGTAGCTGTGGGCCGGTAGAAGAGGAGCCACTGCTGTCACAGTCTCCCACCGATTGGAAGTTTATGCAGAACTAAAACTGGACATTAACTGAATATATCCAAAAGACACATATTTAACGTGGACTTAAAGACAATAACTGAATATCAGAGTGGGCATTATTACCACATTGCATTTTGTTGGATTTTAATAAACATTTTGAACCTTTTTACATCAGCAGTTTGTTTCTTGGATTTGAACCTTTAAAACAATGACGAATCCCTTTTAATACTGTACGGACTGAAGTACCAACATAAAATCCGTTACAATATGTTCGATGGATTAAATGCCGGCTTCGTAATATTTTAACTAAATGCGTTCATTTGCACAGTTACACAGATATTATTTTTAAGTTGTCTGTCGTTCAGCACGCATTATAGGCGAGTAGCTAAATAGTGACGGTGATCAATCCAAGCTCAATCTTGGCAAGTATCGTTTACAAAATAGATCATGTTGAATAAACTTAATTACGCTTTAATAAATAATCAACACACGGTTCGGTTATTGTCATTTGAAAGCTTTCGATCAAAGACGTTCAATGAAATCACAAATCATTTGACGATTAAAAAATGGACATGTTCAAGGGGCAGTTTTTGTTTCAGCTAAAGGGACTTCAGGTTCAGGTAGAGGGTTCAGTTACGTGTTTCATCGGATGATAGCATCACGCCCTAAGTCTAAGCGAGTTGAATAGAAGCTTTTTATCCAAACATCCTATTCCTAACTACTGAGTCAGGACAAAGGTCTAGTAACATGCACTGTGCAATTACTATTAATGGATCAGATGCATACTTGATTGTTTTTCCTCTGGTGTCGCACGTATGGATCCTTTCTTGAGTGATCTAAAACAAGCCGCTAGTGTACCATGTTTCTCGCTGTAGCAAAATATGTTCGACATGGTGTTTCTGAACAGCAGCCGGAGACACAGTAATTGTATAGGCATGCTTTAAGCATGTTCGAGAGATAATAACAGTCGGGTTTAACAATAGATAGCGAGATATAGTAAGACCCCCTCCTCTTTAACTGATGATTTACACTTTTAATTGACCGTACTTTCGTATATTGTATGATCATACAGCCAGACTTCCCCCTGTTGCACGTTGTAGTTAGATTGTCATTGCGCCTATGTCAATGCACCTCATTTAATTTCAATATTATAATATAAGCATAATATAAGTAATATGTTATTTCCTTATTCCTCTTTCATTATCATTCATGTTTTATAAATACTTGAACGCTTGAATGCAGATATTTCAAATTAAAACGTAAGTACATAAATAAACATTACATTTATAAATTAATGCAATAGGAATTTTTTGAGACAGATTGATGCTGACGCTCATGCATTTCAACCAAACAAACAATAATTAGTTCAATTTTTGACTGCGGAAATTTCATATAGGATGAAATAACTGAAAACAAATTTAACTAGCAGTTTGTTAGCAACACTAAAAACCAGCTGCGCGTGCCAAACTAGTGAACAAAAGGACAGTTTGCTTCGCGTGCCACGCCTTAGCATGGGTTTAGCCTCTTCAAGCTATAATCCTATCGCCGCAACAAACAATAGGGACCTTCTGGCTGATGTATCCTGCTGTTAATTACACCTAGTTACAGCGGATTGTCACGCTCGCGCTGGGCCACAGACACCGGCGTCATGGGGTTCACTCGTATTAAGTATTGTGTTATTCAACCTAAGCTATTGTGTTTGTGCGTTCGAATTTTGAAGGGATTTATACGGCCCTCCATTGTTTGTCCGCCCCCTTCTATTCACAAGATAGGGATTAAAACATTTCGAACGTTGTTACACCGTTGTACAACGGAAACAAAATTATTCCGACCACTGTATATGTCTGAATTCTTTTAATTGGCTTCAGTACCTCTGACTTAATTTTTTTAGGAATCACTGTACATATGTATTTTGTGTATAAGTATATATAGAGAAGAACTTTGTATTGTAATCAGAGATCAGAGATTAGAGATATGAGATCATCAGAGTAAGTTTGGTCAGTCAAACCGACAGCTGGATTGTCCGTGTTGTCAGCCAGAGAAATAAATGTAGAACTCGGTCAGTTAGTAGTTGATCTCCAGAAAATATATCGTAGCTTTTGTGTTACCTGCTGGAGAATTAACTAAGACCAATTGTTCCCTGTGATACATCTAAAAGAGGGCGTGGCAAAATATGTTATAATACCTGTATGTGCAGAAATGTTCAACTGCTCTTTGCTGCTGTCATCCTCAGTTCTATTGTTTGACCACTAGGTATAGAGTTGTGGTCAAAATGATGTCATAGACTGGACAAAGTCTCCCCCCCCCCCCTTCACATACAGGCATTTTAACATCTTTTTCCTCGTTGTGTTTGGAAGTTATTGTGCCAATGACACCAAAATTGTGCAAAAGAGTGTTTTAAATTTAAATGACATTGTCCTAAAAAGTCGTGGTTGTTGGATCTTAATTACAATAATAGCTATGGTATCATCATTATCAAAGGTTGCCTTCTCTTCAGAAAATTGAACATGACGTTGAAAGCAACCGGACTATTTACAAAAAAAAAAAAAAACCAACAAGAAAATTTAAAGTAAAAAAAAATGGTTTGGAAGTAATTAGACAAACGACACATGTCATACAACAACAATGACAGCACAGACAGACAGACCAATCAGAATATATACATGCAGGCAATTACAGTGTCTGTATATCAAAACTAAAGTAAAACCAATTTGGTAAATTTAGATTTTTGTCTTACTATGTGCTATATTCTTTGGAACTGGCAAGGTGCTTTGTTACATGTGTAAAATTGTTAAGCATATAACTCTGTACATGATATGTATAACAACTGGCAAAAAATAGTACAGGGTATATCTTTTCTAAAGTTAGCACATGTCTATACTTGCTGTGTGTACCTGTGATTGTCTGTGTGCTGCAAGTACATTGTCAATTAACAGATTGTCAGTCATACCTGTCATGTGAAAGACAGACTTGAACCCCAACCCAAATTTTCCAACTTTTAGTGGATCATCTTTCTTGCTACTATTGTGGATGGCTCCTATTCTGTCCCAGTCAGCATCACCAAAAACAGCGTCATTGTAGGCATACAGAGCTGGACCCTGAGATATAAGGGAAAAGAACAATTCAGAAGACAAAAATACATTAAATTAGAATGCTTTATAAAGAATTTTACTACCACAGAAGGTTGGGTTGGGGGGGGGGGGGAGGGGGCGATATTTATTCCTTTTACATTGTAATTTTTGCTATCTCTTCTCGAACCATTATCAGTCCTTATCTTAGATGGTCTAGCATTTGTCATTACACGATGGACATAAATACAAGTAAAAAACGGGGTGGATCCAGAGATATTTTCTGGCAGTCTTTCAAATTATCTTTGTTAATATATCCTCCATCTTTAACTGTCTTCCAAAAGAATTAAATAGATACCCGTCAGTGTAAAAAGTTAAAAATAAGGACTTGACTGAAAAAACTGTACCTTGAAGTCTGTAAGAATAGAGACAAATATCTAACCTTTATATATACAATCTTATAGCATAAGAAGAGTTTGTTTAAAAACACATGTTACATTTACCTGAAATATCTTCAAATCTGGTTGATACAAAGACTCTGCAGAAAACTGGCGTCTGTCATTTACAAATTTCACAGATTTTGCTCCAGCATCCTCGGCATTCTGGATTAATTCCTAAAAAATTGACAATATACAATGTCAGTTATCTCTTTCTTGTTATAACTATAATAATTCTCACAACTTTATATTTAAGAAGATAAGTGAATGACTAATTTAAAGAATTAAGGTAACAAAAACTTGACATTTTGGACTATTTCCTAAACGATTGACAATATGCAATATCACTTTTCCCTTTCTTGTTATGCTTATAATAATTCTCATGACTTCCTATTTATGTAGACGCATGAACAATTAAAATCAAGAATGAAAGTAACAAAAATTGTACAAAAGCTTAACCTTCAAAATCTGCCCATCATCTGGATATTGGTCTAATACTGCTCTCAGCTGCTCAATTAAAGATGGCGTCCGAATCCCAAAACCACCTAAAATATAAATAATGGTAATGATTTTATTCTACTAATGCCAAAAAGTCTTCAAACAAAACTTCTCAAAGCGACTTCTTCAATAATTTGTACTAGCAGATTCTCATCAGCATGATGTAGACAATTTTTTTTTTTAAATAAGGGACAGTAACATATACCTTCAAATTAATGTGTATGGATATTCTAATGTTTATTTTCATAGTTTGTCTGTTTAAAACATTAAAATTACATCATTTGAAAAGATGCCAAATATCTGAGATAAATAAGGAGTGGCGTCAAAACTTTCAATCATTATTATCTTACTTTTATCATGTATGCACTTACGGTCAGCCATTTTTGTTTGAAGCAGCAGAAGTTAATTATTTTCGTTTATCTTTGGACATCACATTCGCTCGCTGCACATGGGACTCAGTATGGCCCAATCTGTAATAACAGAAATTACTTAAATGAACATTATATCTTTCTAGAGGATCAGAGAGGTGATACTGCGTCCAAGTATTGTGCCGCCAGCTGGAGCAAGCGCATTCGCAGGAAAACAGAAAACACCACCTCTAGTGTTGTACAAAGCGCAGTTAACAAGATTTCTTGATTTTTTTTAGTTGAAACTACAATTTATAACAAAATCATGGGGGAAAGTGAAAAATCAAATCCAAATTTGTGAGGTGCAGTTCAGGAGGTCAAATGTTAAATTTAAGACTGACAATGTAGGGTGATTCAAGGCAAAAAAAGTCCAAAAGTCAATGTCAAGGTCACATGTATGTTAATTGCCAATATGCCGTCATATTCAAGTTCATTAGTAACTGAGGGCATATCTTTGCCAGCTTTGAAAACATAAGAGATAAAAAAAAGTTGTCCAATTCAGTTCATGGTGACAAGTAGGTCAAAGGTCAATTTGAAGATTACAATAAGATTGCCAGTTTATGTCTTCCTATTCAGGATGTATATTAAATATGGGAGTATCTCTGCCAGTTTGGGAGATATAACGGACAGAAATCTTACAAAAGTCAGTTCATGTTCAAAAGTGAAATTGACAGCATTTATTATGACTTCCTGTTGAACGTCAATACTTACTATGGGCCTATATCTCTGCCAGTTTTGGAGATATATGGGAGTAAAATGTTGCAATTTTGCGATAGCAGTAATATGCCAATAATTTGGCACAGAAAAAAAAATTGAAATAAAGAAAAGGTCATTCTGGTTGAAATTCATGAAATGGGAGGTGCTTAAAAACTCCAGATGTTTGAATTTCATGAAATAATGTCATTTTTGACCTGAAGTTGCCTGCCTCGTTATGCCTTATATTGTTATCTTGTCCAGACGTTCCAAATTTCATTCATTTTACTTTACTGCACATTTTATTTTCACCACCACAATGTATCTTTGATACAGTGTAACTCGTAAACCGTATGGAAAAAAACAAACAAACAAACAGCACTTCTAGTACGTGCTTGGGTTTGACTTGCTCTATCAAATGCAAAAAAACAAGAAGTCTCTAGCATGAACGAAATAGAGTTTTCAGTTTTGAGTTTCAGCATTCAAAATGAAAATGCACCGATTGACCCAAAACTAATAGAGATGAAAGATGACCCTAAGGGTGCATTTTCGATGCCAATTATATTAATTGGTTAGGTCTGTTAGTTTCTGAAAGTTGGCACAAATATAAACTTCGTTTTGTTAGATTTAACATTTAATTTTGCCAATTTTAGACAAGGGTGCATTGGTACCCTCCACCAGGGCCACCAGATGACATTGTTATGTGCTCTGCAGGAGCTCAGTGAGAGCTGTTCTTCGCGCCAATGTAATTAAAGTTCGTTGCAACCTGCCTTGTTTTGTCTGTCTGCTAAGGGGTTGTTTTTATTAACCCCATAGAGCCTGACAGCATCTGACCTAGAAAGTGCCCTTGGTCCTGAGCCCTCTACCCGTATGCACTCAATTTTACAGGCGGACTCATTTAATCAATGATAATGTATTCACTTCTTTCGAAAACACCTAAAAACTGTACATTTTTAGAAAGCCAAGAATGTAAGCTTTAAAGTCATATCAGTTTTATTCACATTTGTTTATTTAGGTAGAAATAGCAGGAGTTTAAATATGAGACTTGCTTTTCTCGAAGAGAAGTAAAAAACAAAACTTTAATTTCAGCATGCACATTCTTTTTCACTTTACCAAAGAATTTGTTGACATTTTCTCATAAACATCCGAAATATGTTTCAAACAATATCAGAAAATTTCAGAAAGATATCTAATTTAGTTTTTGAGTTATAATAAATTTCCTGGGATGCGTGCTGTACCTAAAAACCTGCATCACGTCAGAGAGTTGCACAACATACAGGCAGGCTAGAAGACTTCCACCTAATATTACTCTTATCATTACAAATAGATTGTAAATTAAGTGCCTTTTTCAATAGTTTTTCATAGTTTTTTAATCAACTGAACGAGGATAGGCCTACTCATAAAATTTTGTTTTGCACTCAAATCATATGCAAGAATACAAACATTGTCATGAGCAAATATTACACTTTCATGAATAAAAATTGCATCATAAAAATACTAGTAAACGTGTCATTTGTACTAATACACAAGCAGGAAAAGACATGTTGATACAGCGCACTAGTAAACATATTATATCTGTATTTATACACAAGCTGGAAAAGACATATGTTGATGCAGCACACAAGTAAACATATGTCATTTGTACTTAGGCATAAGCAGGAAAAGACATGTTGATGCAGTACAACGTAACATATGACATTTGTATTTATGCAAAGCAGGAAAAGACATGTTGATGCAGCACACAAGGCAACATTTAGCCTGACTTGCCACGGAACGGTTACAGTCATTTTATCAGCAATATAACCCTTCCAATTACTATTGTCATCTGCTTGGTTACTGCAGTTAGTATCATCAGCGTTTTTCATAAATCAAGCCCCACGTCCGAATCTGCTCTCTGACAACTCATACTAGCCAAAGGTACATCATCTTTGAAGTTATCGGAGTATCAAAATCTATCAAGGACTCTTCCCCGAAGTCTGAATTTTCTAACAAATCTCGAATATATATTTTAACCCATAACTTCTGCTGACTTCTCGCCGCCATTTTGACTGCTTAGCGCCTCGACAGTGGTTGAAATAAATCGCTTTTTCATTATCTAATTCTCGCTACACGTCTTTCAAAAGCTGGTAATAAACAAAAAACTAACATTAAGTTAGTCTTGTGATAGAAGCATGAATTGTTACAAACGACAGGGGACAGTACAAGCATGTAAACACAGAAACCGCGTATATGCGGTTCCCGGCACTGATGACTTTTTAAAATGAACCGCATATGTGCGGTTCCCGCACCCTGAGCTTCAGAGATAGCTTGACACTAACCTCTTCACTATAGCCTATCTTCATCGTGTCAAGTTACCTCTGACCACATTCGACTGCCTCCGCCGCCCGCCAATCAAATTTAAAGCCCGCACTCAATGACTCATTGAACGATCTAGCCAATGAACGCGAACGAGTCAAAGCGCGCTTTGTTCAAATCCGGACCAATCAAAGATAAGGCTGAATATCAGGGACTTGCCGTAACCTGTGGGCAGCACGCAAAATACATCATCCCTCAGTAGATAATTATGCAGGGCACCAAACTGCTCTGGTTTCAATTCCGATATACTCCATGCTTTCTTTGTGTACGGTTATGCACTCGGAACTACTCGGATGTCTCCGCACTCGACAATAACTATGTTGTTAGTATGGAGCTTGCGGAATCAGCCGAGGATTGCCGATTGACAGTCAACCAATCAGCGTTTTCACCAAACTTTGGTGAAAAATTTTGAAACATGGATTCGATTGGCTTATATAAACTAGGTCAAACTATTTTCGTCAGAGGTAACTTGACACGATGAAGATAGGCTATAGTAAAGAGGTTAGTGTCAAGTTATCTCTGAAGCTCAGGGTGGGTTCCCGGCGCTATGGGGTTAATTGTCACAGATGAGCAATTAACTGCTTTGATTGCTCTCAAAGGGACTTGTCATGGACTTGATAAGTGGCAGTGCCTGAGTAGATATGCAAACTATTACCAGCCATGTAATCATCCTTGAGATTTCAGCACAGAGTCACAGTACAGAGATTAGTCATCTATTTCGCCAGAGCCATATCTATTTATATCTAGTGAAAAATCAATATGTGACCCTGGTAGAGGGTAGTATATTGAGACAAATGTGAAAGTAGACCCAAGTACCAACAAAGCCCAACATTCCCATGGATCGAGTTGAGATTTTATGTGACCTGCATATACTGTACAAGAGGTGGATACAGGCCAGGGCTCTTGTAGTTTAGGAGGAGAATTTGAAGGAGTAATGGTGACATGGCGGCGGAGCATGCGGACGATACCTATCGTGACTAAGGTACCATTAAGATCGAGAAGAGCCGAGCGCTAGCTAGGCCGTGACCTTAATATGGAGGGAAGCCACTTGATCCTGTTATGTTCACACGCCTCCCCAGTGAGAGGCCAATACAGGATTAAACGGTCTTCCTTTCATGTAGTTGTAGATCCGCCATATTTAGGTCGCGGCCTCACTAGCACTCGGCTCTTCTCCATCTGAATGCTCCCTAAAACCATGTGAAACTACAGAATCAGAGAGGCGATACCGCCTCCTGTTATAGAACCACCAGCTGGAGTAAGCGCATTCGTATGGAAAACCAAAAAAAACGGGTCACCACCACCAACTACAGTGTTGACCTTGACAAGCTCTATAAATGCAATAAACAAGAGTTCTCAAAATATGCAAAAAGAAGTGAAAAAACAGCATAACTGTAAAAAATAGTCTGATCAAGCTTATTTTTGAATTAAGCTGTATTTTTGTAATATTGATCTCTCCTGTGATTTTCAAGACAGTTGACATATGGGTTTTCCTTGAAATGTGTTATCAGCGTTGCATATATTAGGAATAAAAAGAAAACCAAGGAGAAATACTGGGCATATCTCTGCCAGATTTGAAGATATGAGGGGCAGAAAATTTGCAAAGTTCAGTTCATAGTGAAAAGTAGGTCAAAGGTCAATTTCAAGGTCAAAGTTAGATAGCCAGTATATGGCTTCCTATTCAAGTTCAATAGTAAATATGGACGTATCCCTGCCAGTTTTCGAGATATAAGAAACAGCAAATTTGCAAAGTGCAGTTTATGGTGAAAAGTAGGTCAAAGGTCATTTTCAAGGTCACAAGATTGCCAGTATATGAAATCCTATTCAGGTTCACTTTTTGATATAGCGCATCTCCTAAATCATATTGAAAACAAAAAAAAAATGGACACCACTGCTAGTATTGGCATTGCAAGCTGTACAAAATGCAACAAACAAGACGTCTCTAGCATTTATGGTTCCAGAATAATTAAATGAGAGTTTTCAGTTTTAGCGTCTAATGGCTGCTTCTCCTGTGAAAATGCACCGATTGACCCCAAACTCCCAAAGATGAAAGGAGTCCCTAACTGTAACCCCTCACTATGATATGAGAGCTTAGGTCTGCGTAGTTTCTGAAAATTGGCACAAACAGATATTTTTTTGGAGAAAATTCCCATTTTTAGAAATTTTTGGCCTGTTTGACCTTGAAATAAAGGTCAAAAGTCAAATCCAAGGGCATATTTGGAATCTCCACACATGACTTTCGGCCAAGCTTCTGTAGAAATTTTCCCATAATTCCTTCAGTTTGGGAGATATTTAGCATTGACTTCTTATTCAAGTTCAACAGTAACTATGGGCGT
Organism: Lingula anatina; assembly: GCF_051362555.1. NCBI lineage: Eukaryota > Metazoa > Brachiopoda > Lingulata > Lingulida > Lingulidae > Lingula > Lingula anatina. The sequence continues at coordinate 469,771 of NC_141770.1, forward strand.
ATCTTTTCCAGTTTTCGAGATATAAAGGATAGAAAATTTGCAAAGTTCAGTTCATAGTGAAAAGTAGGTCAAAGGTCAATTTCAAGGTCACACTTAGATTGCCAGTATATGACTTCCTATTCAAGTTCAAAAGTAACTATGGACCTATCTCTGCCACTTTTGGAGATAAAAGGGAACCAAAATTTGCAAAGTTCAATTCATAATGAAAAGTAGGTGAAAGGTCAATTTCAAGGTCATGCTTAGATTGCCAGTATATGACTTCCTATTCAAGTTCAAAAGTAACTATGGACCTATCTCTGCCAGTTTTGAAAGTATAAGCATTAAACAAGTTGCTTAGTTCAGTTTATGGTGTAAAGTAGGTCAAAGGTCAATTTCAAGGTCAGAGTAATATTACAAGCTTATGACTTCCTATTCAACTTCAATAGTTCCTATGGACCTGTCTCTGCCAGGTTTGGAGTTAAAGGAGAAAGAAATTAGCAAAGTTCAGTTCATGGTGTAAAGTAGGTCAAAGGTCAATTTCAAGGTCACACTTAGATTGCCTGTATATGCTCTCACATTCAAATGCAATAGTAACTATGGGCATATCTTTGCCAGTTTTGGAGATAAAAGGGAACAAAAATTTGCAGTTCAGTTCATGGTGTAAAGTAGGTCAAAGGTCAATTTCAAGGTCACACTTAGATTGCCTGTATATGCTCTCACATTCAAATGCAATAGTAACTATGGGCATATCTTTGCCAGTTTTGGAGATAAAAGGGAACAAAAATTTGCAGTTCAGTTCATGGTGAAAAGTAGGTCAAAGGTCAATCTTAAGGTCACAGTAAATTACCAGTATATGATTTCCTATTCAAGTTCAATAGTAACTATGGACCTATCTCTGCCAGTTTTGGAGATAAAAGGGAACAATAATTTGCAAAGTTCAATTCATGATGAAAAGTAGGTCAAAGGTCAATTTCAAGGTCACATAAAGATTGCCAGTATATGACTTCCTATTCAAGTTCAATAGTAACCATAGACCTATCTCTGCCAGTTTGGGAGATAAAAGGGAACCAAAATTTGCAGAGTTCAATTCATGATGAAAAGTAGGTCAAAGGTCAATTTCAAGGTCACATTAAGATTGCCAGTATATGATTTCCTATTCAACTCAATAGTAACTATGGACCTATCTCTGCCAGTTTTGGAGATATAAGGGACTAAATGTTATAATTTTGGAGTTACAATAATGTGCCATAAATTTCCTACAGAAAAAATTAATTAAAATAAAGAAAAGGTCATTTTGGTCAAAATTTTTTAAATGGGAGGTGCTCTGAAATTCCAGATGTTCAAATTTGAAGAAATAATGTCATTTTTGAGTTCAAAATTTATTATCCATTACCGTACTGCACATTTTTCTTTCACCACCAATATGTCCTTTTTGATACAGCGTAACTCGAAAACCGTATGGAATACAAAAAAAAAACGGAGACCACTTCCAGTGTTGGGCTTTACATGCTCTACAAAATGCAAAAAAATGGGTCTCTAGCATTAACGGTTCCCGAATTAGAGGCAGTGTTCAGTTTCGGTATCTTATGGCCGCTACTCCCGTGAAAATGCACCGATTGACCCCAAATTCACGGAGATGAAGGATGACCCGAAGGGTAACACTTTCCAATGATATTGTTGCTTAAGTCTGTGTGGTGTCTGAATAACAGGGCAAATAATTTTTTTTTCGTAAAAAAAATTCCTTTTTTTTTTTTTTTTTTTTTTTTGAAAATCTTGGCCCGTTTCCCGTTTGACCTTGAAATAAAGGTCAAAGGTCAAATCCAAGGGCATATTTGAAGTCTACACGTATGACTTTTGGAAAGCCGTCTGTAAAAATTTTTCCCATAATTCCTTCCTTAGGGTAGATAATTAGCATTTAATTTTGCCATTTTTGGACAAGGGTGCATTGCAATGAGTGCCACACCCAGACCCCAATACTGACAAAGCCCAAATTTTACGTGGAACGAGTTGAGATTATAGGTGACCTAAATCCAAGAGATGGGTACGGAGGCCCTTACCGTCTAGGAGGAATAGCGGTAACGGTGAGATGGCGGCGGAGCCAGAGGAGCCGGCGGAACATGCGGGTCGGGACTAAAACTATGTGTACCGCCAGCGCCTACGCTGGTGGTACAATAATGACACTTTCAGATCCCAAACAACACAATACATGCCTCTGGAAAAAGCTCCTTCTCAGCGATTTTTCAATACTGCATACAGGAATACATGTATGAGAACAAATAAGAATGTGAGATTGGTAAAATAAATAAAATGAAATAAAATGCGACCACTGAAAAAATGCGTTCATTGTGTATGAACACTTATGAAGTCGAAAAAATTGATAAATTGAATACTTGATATTTACTACTGATCAAAAACATCTGTTCAAAACCACTCCGTCTGCGTTCGCCGATGACCGTGTAACATGTAGCTATCATATTACACACGTGTTGGGAGGGGGGGGGGGGTACGTTCAAAGCCGCACCACCAAAACTGAGACAAGAAGACCAACTACGTACCATTCTGACGAAAATACGGCCAAAGAGAAACAACAAGATCGATTAAAAAGGGCAACCCAATATATTTCCTTCCCAGACAGTATAGTACGTCCGGCACGAAAATGCAGTAGATACTCCAGCCAGGGAATTATATCCGATATAATTCCCTGCTCCAGCGCAGTAGACTACTGCAATCATACTGCAAATATGCTTCAAATCTGCTTTGGTTTGGGAGCTAATTAGCATATTTGAAACATGCTTCTATCATGCAACTAAACTACTGCATTAATGCTCCTATCTGCACAAACCTGTGTAATTTTTGGAGTAGAATTGCATTAGGCTATACTGCATGTCTACTGCAAATATGCTCCACTACTGCGTTAATGCTTCTTTAATTGCTACTTCGATACTGCATACTGCATATTCGTGCATTTTATCATCCGTCACAAATAAAGTTGACAACAAAGCAAAAGTTGTCATTTTTTTTCATTCATAACGTACCTTGCAATCTCTCCTCTGTCACCGTCGAGCTCAAAGTGAAAATACGACGCAACACAATTTCAGGAATCTTAATTATCTTGCATCACGAGACCGATACCGAAACCGGGAAATATTAGGGAGAAACCGAAATAAAAAAAATATTAAAGCGATGCCAGCTCAAGTGGTAGGAAAAGTGCCATAAAAGAGATTGTCCTGTGGAAGACGACAATTACCATTTTGGCGAGCGTAACATTAAAATCATGGATTTTGATCATATTAATGTATCATTTTCATACCCCATTGCTGGTTGGGTCAGGCGAAAAAGGGGGGGGGGGCTGGAGACAGAAAAATGCCCTCGTTTTGTCACCCCCCTGTACACTAAATCTGCTGTCCAGACTTGGGATTTTGTAGTAAAACCAGCAGTTTATTAACAATGTCTTGCCACCTTCAGAGTCACTCCACTGGTGATAAGGAAACAGAGACCCGAGCTCTTGTGTCTTGGTCCCACCTGTCCTGCCCGGGGACTGATCTCAGTTTTACTACCCTTGATATACTTGTACTCTCTATCAGGGACACATATTGATTTTCACTAGATATGTAGTAAATAATGCACTGTCCACGAGCCCGATATCACGCTCGGCCTGCTGTCGTGGATATCGGGCGAGGGGGTAACAGTGCATTATTTGTCATACATACAAAGGGAAATCGTGCGTGTTCCCCACCCCAAACCCCTTACTTTGAATAGAACACGCTGATATCACTGCGCATGGGGTTATATCAAAGAATGGACTTTCCCCGCGTTTGCTGCCTAATTACGGTCACCGTCCAATCATCTTCGTTTGCGTTGGTGGTTTTCTGAGTAGTTGGCCGATTTCCTGCCCATCTTCCGCACGTGGCAGTCACTCCATCTCATTCATTGTATCGGTCCCTGCAATCCTTTTGTTTAGATAGCAGCCCCGTGGTATGTATTAAAAGATAAATTGTTCCTGGTGAAATAGATTGCTAATCTCTGTACTGTGAGCCTGTGCTGAAATCTCAAGGATGATTACATGGCTGGTAATTGTTTGCATAACTACTCAGGCACTGTCACACAGCAAGTCCCTACCAATTCCCCTTGAAAAAGCTCCATTCAGAGCTCATTCAATACTGCATACACGAATACATGTATGAGATCAAATAAGAACGTGGGATTGGTAAAAATATTAATAAAATGCGACCACTTAAAATAACGCGTCATTAACTATGAACATTTTTATGAAGTCGGAAAAAAATTGATAAATTAAATACTTGATAATAACTACTGACCAAAAACATCTGATCAAAAACACCCCGCCTGCGTTCGCCGAAGACCGTGTAACATGTAGCTATCATATGACACAGGTTGGGGGGGGGGGGGGGAAGGGGAGGAGTCCGTCCAAAGCCGCACCACCAAAACTGAGACAAGAAGACCAACTTCAGACCATATTGGCGAAAGTACGGCCAATGCCTGGTACTTTCGGAACTGATGTTTTCAGATTCTCCTCATTATTCTCTAACATCAATGTTTATAGATCTACGTGAACTGCTGTGTCAGCATTTCAGCAGCAAAGATAAACAACGATAAAAAAGCCTCGATAAAAAAGCAACCCGATATTTTCACTCCCCAGACAGTAATTTTTATCACCAGTCACCAATAAAGTTGACAGCATAGCAAAAGTTGTCTTATTTTTTCTTTCTCTTTCATAACGTACCTTGCAATCTCTCCTCTGTCACCGTCGAGCTCAAAGTGAAAATACGACGCAACACAATTTTAGGAATCTTAATTATCTTGCATCGCGTAACCGATACCGAAACCGGGAAATACATGTACTAAGGAGAAATCGAAACCAAAAAATATTAAAGCGATACCAGCTCTTTATTTTGGCAGGAAATGTGCCATAAAACAGATTATCCTGATTATCCTGAGGAAAACGACAATTAACAGTTTGGCAAGCGTAACATTATAATCGTGGATTTTGAGCATATCTATGTATGTTTTTCATACTCACCCCATCGCTGGGGCAGGCGAAAAAAAAAAGGTTGGTGGAGACAGCAAATTGCCTGCGTTTGACACCCTGTATGTTCACTTTATCTGCTGCCGAGACTTGGGATTTTGTAATTAAAAACAGCAGTGTATTAACAGTGTCTTCCGTGCAGGCTTTTCCCGCTGGTGATAAGGAAACAGAGACCCGAGCTCCCGTGTCTTGATCCCGCCTGTCCTGCCCGGTGACTGATCTCTGTGAACGGCGTCTGCCTTAGTACCCTTGATATATACCTGTAGGTATGCCTGGGGGCCTTTTGTTTCGTTTGAGACAAATCCTTGAGCGTTCATTGGTTGCTGGTGAGATCAATGGCGCTTTTTTTTTTGGGGGGGGGGGGGGGTCTGCAAAATGCATACCGGGCGACATTTGATAAATTCAATCGATATTAGTATAAAAAATTAAAATTAATTGAAAAATCTAACTGTTAATATATAACATACAAATATGCCGTGTGAGTTGAACCCGCCCCCCCTCACAGACACCCCCCACACACACACACATATACAAACACACAAACACCACACACACACACACACATATACACACACACAAACACACCACACACACACACACATATACACACACACAAACACACCACACACACACACACACACAGACCCCCCCTCACAGACCCCCCCCCCCCCCACACACACACACACACACACAGCAAATCCGTACACCGGTCGACCAGGTTAAGTCCAGTTGCAGCGTTCAAAACACGCCTCTAGATCTGTGGATTTTTATTAAAACATTTCTCAGAATTCAGTCTGAGGAACCAATTTTGTTTATGTCTCATATTATGTCGTATTTATGTCGTATATTTGGGTGAAACGTATTTATACAAATATTTTTTGAACTTTTTTTTTATTTTCAAAAAAGATTTAATAGAAATTTGCTCCATTTCTTACTCTAAATTTGCACTTTCCCGTGCTTAATGTTTTAATCAACGATCTCTGGCCTTTCATAATTTTCTATTGTATTCATCCAATTGTTTATTATTTTTCATTGTTCATTACATATTTTATTGTTATTATTTATTTATTAATTTGTAGATAGACTGTACTGGTTCAGTGATTTGTAGATTCAATGTGTTGTACTCCAATATACAAATTGCTGGCTGAGATTTTTCTGAAGGGTAAAGATTTCTTGAACATTTTTTCGATATAAAACATTTATTATCTGCCTAACAGACTGTTGTTAATACTTTTTTTCTATTTATCGACCGATTCGTCTGCCTTGACAATGGTGCTTATTGTGCCTTTTCCACGTACTGTTGTATTGACCGTTTTCGCCGAAATATCATTTACCTGGGCCTAACAATGCGATCGGTGCCGAGAGGAAAATTGTAAATCAAGTTGTACGGTATTTGCTAGGCCTGTAGTTGACTTGACCCCGAGTCTCACCGAAAGTTAGCCTCTGTAGTAACAGCATCGTCTGCGTACGTCTTCAGCGTGATCACGCATACACTCCCGTCTGTTATTTTCTGTGACTTCCCAATATTTCAAATTTTTTACTTGTAATTGATGTGCTGTGTTTACCTTTTATTTTTCTGGTTAACACTGGACCATTTACGTTGACAATGGCGCTTATTGTGCCTTTTCCACGTACTGTTGTATTGACCGTTTTCGCCGAAATATCACTATTAACTCGGCATAACAGTGCTTTCCGTGTCAATAAGAAAATAGAAAATCAACTTGTATAGTATTTGTCAGCCCTGTATCTGACTTGACCCTGGCTTTCAGAGGTCAATAAGGAAAAAATTCGCGTCTCTAGTAACAAGGTGCGTCTGTTGATTGCAGCGACTTGTATAAATAGGATGCTGTTATAGATTCTTACTTGCAAACAAACAAACTTTAAAAAAACGCCACTGAGCAGTGATCATATGTTAATCTGTAAAATATTTATTTCATCACAAAATCACTAAACACAATGGTGTTGCAGTGGCGGATTTAAGGGAGGTCAGTAGGGTCGTGACCCCCCCCCCCCCACCTCCTTCGATTTCTGAAAAATATCACACCAATATTCCCCTCGGGAAATTAGAATTTTGACTATCTGAATCATAGTTCTAAACAGTGCCAAATGGAACCGTTTGCTTTCTAAAATACCCTGTACCAGAACTTTTAGTGGCCCAAACGCCACGCTAACGTAGGGGGTGGGTGGAGAGGGGGGGGGCGGCTTGCAGACGCGGACCCCCTCTTCAAATACTCCTGGATCCGCCCCTGGTTAAAGTTAACATATTATATTAAAGAATTATTAGACATCGTTATATCATGTGCAAGACAAAAATTTACTGGACTTACAAAGTGCAAGACATATGGTCTTCAAGCAATATCTGGATATGACCGTTTTTCCTCCTTTTGTAATTTAGAAAGGGGGGCCTAAATGATTCCAGGTGTTACAGTAATAAACTTACATTGTACCATCCAAGACAATGTTCTTACGTTGCCACAATACTGTTTTAGTATACAACAGTGATAAAAAGAAAAGTTCAAAAAGCATATTATCCAAATTCTACACCATGAACGTACATGTATGCACAATATTGTATATCATTTATATTGCCACCTTCCCCTCTTATCAGCAAAAAGATACCCAAGACTACAACTACTTACGCTGGAATAATACCTCTCATGGCACTCTCTCTCCTGTCTGGCACGTTGTCCCATTCTGGTGTAAAATTGCTCAAATACATCTTCATATGTAGTGTGTGACCTGGTACTGGTGCTGTAGTTTTAATTTTGCCTCTTTGAAGCAGGCTTCACAACACTTTTATTATTTTTTAAACTAACGTTTAGGGTCCTGCATATACATTTATTGATCTTAATAATAAATATTTCATTATTATTAGTCATGGACCTGACAGGTTTAATCAGACATAGAGGGTTCACTTCGACAACCAATTAGATCAGGCTTTCTTTAAATATCTTTGGTATTTTGAATAAAGAAGTTTTTAAAATAAAGAAGTTTTTAGAATAAAAGTAATAAAATTAATTGAAACGGGAAAAATTGATTAGAACAAATGATGTAGAAATTAATGTTACTTAATCATTCTCTTTAAAAACTGGTCTAAAAATTCTATTTGTTAGAGTTTTCAAAAAGATACGTTTTGAGTTCCCTTTACTCAGCAATGGAAGTGCCGGTTTTTCGAGAGAGTATAAGGTTTATAATCAACTTTTAACCGCAAACAGTATTAAATTCTAAAGTCTTATTATCATAATGACTTTTATTATTTTCAGTTTATCCTAATCCTTTACTCTTAAAGGGAGGTTTTGTCAAAACAAAATAATTAAATTATATAATATAATATTAGTATATATTATAGTTAATGTTATTATATATTAATATTATAATATTCCATAATTAAAGAAGATCAAAACGGTTATGGGAGGTCCATTAAACCAGAATTAATTTCGCTATTCCTCGTCACACTTTTATAATTCATATCAAACATGGTCAATAATTCAATACATGTAGTATATAATAATTCCATCATTGCATTACATTATCAAAAACTGTATTTGTAAAGGAATAGCTGTACTAGTACATTGTCCATGTTAATATATAAAAAAGTGAATGAAGGTATTTTAAATTGAATTACTATACATTTCAAGTCAAAACAAAACATGTAAATTAACCAAAATTTTATTGTTGAAATTCATTCAATAAGAGACCAATATCTCTTTTAAACACCATTTAATAAAAATTAGATAAACATAAGTGCTATCCTAACTTAATCATGATGCACTTAACCTTAATTTTCCTCAATTAAACATAATATCAAAATTAACAAATTTTGTGTTTATAGTTTGCTATATAAGTGAGATCGAAAGCTGTTTTGTCACAAATGTCAAAAAATGTTATTGCTCAGGAGAGATATTTAGAAGTGCCATTCAGTTTCAGTGTGACTAAGGTAGTGTTGTAAAGTGCTGCAGTACTGGTACTAACATCACACAGGTTTAGGGGTAGAGCATTGATCTCATATCCATCTGAGAGTTCAGTGTAGTTTAAATGCTATAGCAATCTTAATTCCTTTTCCTTAGTGTCCTCTTTGTGTTTCTTCCCAAATATGAGTAGTATTGAACACGCCTCTAGATTTGGAGTCTTTGCTAGTTTGTGACAAACTACCTTTTGATCTCTATAATCCATCAAGCCTAAGAAAACCATTCATTAAAATCAGATGAGTGGAGATGCTATTCTGCATGTAACTTGATAATGCTGCAGTTAACCCTAATTGTATATAATATAGTAACTGACAGTCAATATTAAAATGACAGATAAATAAAGTTAACATATTATACATATTAATTATTAGACATCATTTTATCATGTGCAAGACAAAAATTTACTGGACTTCCAAAATTCAAGACATATGGTCTTCAAGCAATATCTGAATTTGACAGTTTTCCCCCTTTTCTCATTTGGGAAGGGGTCTCAAATAATTTCAGGTGTTACATTAATAACCCTACCATCAAAGGCACAACTGAGACATTTTCAGCAATTGTGTAGTGCACATGGAAAACAAAACTGAATTCACTTTGCGATATGTGATTAAATAAGCACCCCCCCCCCCCCCCACACACACACATAAATAGGTCTAATGAACACATATCCAAACCAACCAACTTCAAAACAAGCAATTTCCACCCCTATGCCTACATACATACAAGATAATAGCCAGGGCTGCCCCTCCCCCCCTCCCCCCCCCCCCCCAACTTCCCCCTATGTAATAGCTGTAGTTTAAGCACCCTGAATACACACAAACTAGGGCAGACTTAGCTGTTCCTTTGACATTATCTTGGACCATATACAGTACAGTGTGACGGGTACAAGATATCACGGTCTAATTAAACTCAGATGATTCCCTAAACCAATAAATTTCATGTTCCCAGCTAAATGTCTACATAGCTTTATTTTTTGTTTGTATGTAAAAGCTTACACTATACATGACCTAAAACCAAAATTATATACTAGAATAAAAAGATACATAATATGTGCACTCAATTAATTAGGGAAAACCAAACTTACATGTAATTATATATGGTACATGTATCTCACTTCCCCTAATCCTTCCAAAAAACAAACTTACATGTAATTATATATAGTACATGTATCTCACTTCCCCTAATCCTTCCAAAAAACAAACTTACATGTAATTATATATGGTACATGTACCTCACTTCCCCTAATCCTTCCAAAAAACAAACTTACATGTAATTATATATAGTACATGTATCTCACTTCCCCTAATCCTTCCAAAAAACAAACTTACATGTAATTATATATGGTATATGTATCTCACTTCCCCTAATCCTTCCAAAAAACAAACTTACATGTAATTATATATGGTATATGTACCTCACTTCCCCCAATCCTTCAAAAAATCCAATCTAACTAAAATATTATCTTAAATTTAAATGAAATAGCAAGAATGCTCATTTTGGACCCTATAGCTACTACAGTACATTGTAGGTTAATAACTTACATTGTCCCTTTATAACAATAATAATTAAGAAGTAAATCCTGCAAACCAGCTGCAAACCACCCCCTCAAAAAAAAAAATAAATAAAATAATAATAATAATAATAATAATAATAATAATAATAATAAAAACTCCAACTCCACTGTATACTTGGCACTACCCACCTAGTTATCTGTAATAATTCTGATTATAGAACAGGTGGCATACGAGGGTATACAGGGAATACCCCCCCCCCATTAAACACCAATCACCAAGATTAAAATAGCTCAATCACCAATCACCAAGATATATTCAGGCCAATCACCAATCACCAAGAATTCTTGAATCACATACCACGCATAATATTGGGCTCAAATAACTTATCACACTAAAAAAATAAGTCCAATCACACAGAATGCAAAAGGTATTCCCTACCCTCGCATACTGCTTACTAGCATGCTTACTAACTGAAATTATACATATCTTATTTTTTATATATACAGATGCTGATGTTAGAAGAATGTGGTTCACTTATTATATACACATTCTTCTAACATCAGCATCTGCCATACACTGCATTATAATCTTAAATGTGATCCCTCTATAATTTAAAAATTCATTATAGATTTGTAAAGAACAACAACCAAAATCCTTTTAAACTACAGCCTTAATCAGTTCCTTTCAAGTTACCACATTTCATTTTTAAAACAATGAACTTTGTTCTATGAAAAATTGTCACTTTGCATAACGTGCATGTGTTACGCTGGTGTTTATATTTGCAGAGGGTGCTCACTGCAATCGATGGAAGTCTTACATTTCAAATCTTACTTAATTGCCATAGAGCCTGCTTACTCTTAAGCAATATATTGAAACAAATAATGCTTATTTAAGTAACTATACATTATTAAGCATTACCATATACTCTAGTAATTTTTTCATCGCATTTTCCTGTAATTGATGTAAAACTAGCAGCATATATTAACAGCATAAGAAATAGACACAATTACTTGATTTTTCTAAATTAAAAAACGCATGCACATTGATCTGCAAGGATACCTCTTCATATCCCTGCAAAGCACATTTGCTGCAATTTATCTAAATTTTCTAATATTTCACAGCTTACATTTTCTACTAGCTACCAGCAAAATACCTGCATATTATATTGTTTGCATGAATATGCACATCAAATTTCTTTTCTCATAACAGTGGCAAAATTCTGTGATAAAATGTATCAAAAGAAATCAATCTACATACAAATGCCAACTGTCATGCTTTCTTTCAAAAGTTTGTTAACTGACTTTCCTCTACAATACAATGTGGTTTCTAGAACTTTGATGAATTTCAAAATTGAAAAAAGGAAAAATTATTTGGACACAAATTCTGAATAGAAAAATTATAACAAGCATATTGTCTTCTAATGGCATTGTTCTATTACTGCTCTGTACGTCACCTAGTCTGGTTTCAGATGTGACTAATGCAAAGCAGATATATACTGTACCCAGCCTACATGTATATATACAGTATACAACAGAAATAAAAAGTTCAAAAAGCATATATATATATATATATATATATATATATATATATATATATATATATATATATATATATACACACACCATGAATGTATGTATGTACAAATATTTTATATCACTTAAATTTCCACCTTATCAGCAAAAAGATACCTAAGACTACAACTACATGTACGTATGTTCACTCTTTTTTACACTGTATATATACAAACTAAGACTCACTTCAAACTCCAATAAAAATCTATTTACATTTTTTCAGTATACTAAAATATGTATTTGGCATTAAAAGCAAAAAGGAAATTAAATGTTACTTACAATAAAGATGTTTTTATCCAACTTTTCAATAAAGAAAAAAATGTTCCTGTCATATGAATTTTCCTGTATATATACCTATAGTGTAATATATGAGACCTATCCAAAATACACAATGTTTTTCATGGATTACCTAAACATGTATGTTCACTCTTTTTTACACTGTATATACATCTAAGGTTCACGTCAAACTCCAAGAAAAATCTTTTTACATTTTTTCAGTATATATACTAAAACATACATATGGCAATAAAACCAAAGAGCAAAATTTTTATTTTCAATGAAGATGTTTTTATCCATCTTTTCAATAAAGAAAAAAATGTTTCTGTCATAGGAATTGTTCTGTATATATACCTGTAGTGCAATATGAAACCTATCCAAAGTACGCAATTCAAAATTAGTTTCATTTTCCCCCAAGACAATAATTCTCAACACACCCATGTTCATCATGTTGAAGCAATCCTGTAACAGGACACTAAAATATCCTGCAAAGCAAATGTTCTCAAAGTAAAAGAAATTTGCATTGATTAATTACATAAAAAGAGAAGAAATTTACATTGTTCTGTCCATTGGCACGCCTTTCTCTGTCAACAATGTCTCGATCTCAGTCAGCAGTTGGCTGGTGATGTCCACAGCTTGTGTTGCTGTGTTCATGTTGTAGACCTCATGTGGTAGACCACGACACCTGTCAGGGTAGCGCATGGCAGTGGAATGTGTAAGAAGGGACTGGAGTCGTCTGGACAGCAGTGAAATAGTCGAGCAATTGTCTGCAAGGTTAAGTGTGGCAGCCATTGTAGGCAGGTCGTGAGTGTTGCATTTCAGATTGGCATTGATGGCAAACTGTGCGGCCTTCAGTGCTTTTTCTGCTGACTGAAATTATAATATACATATGCAATATAGATAAACTAATTGCATATTTATAGTGTTTCAATTTGAAAAAATAGTAAATACGTACTGTTTAATTTTAACTGTCGAAAGAGCATAAACAAGAAGTAAGCAGATTGACAGAACAGGTGAAAAATTGGGATTACACTCCAAAATTTAATCAACTTATGAAATCTAATAAATTACTTTATTAAAATAATTCAATATTAAAAATAAAACTGCACGGTATAATGATCAAACTCAATTACTCATTGTGAACTGAACTGAGATTGAACCAGCATTATCTAACCTGATGGCACTTGAAGCAAGCCCATTCATAGCTCTGGAAAGGTTCTCTGGTGTCATTGGAGACTGCTTTGAAATCCCACTGGGCCTGGCGGAACCATCTGGAAGCCTCGTAGGGTTGGGGATTCTTACGAGTTTCCCAGAATCCACCATATGTCCTGCTGTCACTACCATGACTCTCCCTGGAATAATACCTCTCATGGCATTCTCTCTCCTGGCTGGCACGATGCCCCATTTTGGTGTAAAAATGCTCAAACACATCTTCATATGTAGTGTGTGACCATCTAGGACCAGTTGATGTTTCTTGCGGACCTCTTTCAAGTCTAGCTATTTCAGTCTGTATGAATTTGCATGCTTCATTGCAAATATCTTCTTGGCCAAGGTTTTTGTCTGGGTGATATTTTCGGAGGAGTCTCTTGATGACTTTTTTCCTCTCATTTTCATCAAGTTTCCACGCAGCCTCCAGTGTTTTTGTGATATCTTCCTTAATGTCCTCCAGACATGTTGGAGTGAAGTCATCCTCAGTTGGAGTTTTATCATAAAGAACAACATCCTTTGAGTTAACTTTTGCTGTGCGTTTAAATTTGTACAAGTCATTTGCCGTCACAACAAGCACATCCTCTTCTTCACTCCCAATTCTTATTTTGTATCTTCTTAGCACATCTGAGGTTTGAGAGTCGGCATCTTCCTTGATCTCTTCTAGGACAATGGCATATATGTATATTGGGAGCCCCTCAAGACTCTTCAACAATGGATCCTCTACTTCATAGCCTACGTATTCACCGCATTCAAAGTGGTGAAAATTCTCAGACAGCAGATGCTGGTCTTCTATGTGAAGGTAAGTGCCAGGGGTGGGAAGAACACTGGTATCTGAGCAGTAATCATCTGGAGGAATGTCCTGATCATCCAAATATCTTGAAATCTCATCAATCTTTTTATCTAGGATATGGCACATGTGATGGAGGGAAGTTGACAGTCTCCCTTTCGATAAACTGTTCAAGATTTCAACAAACCTGGGTGAAAAGTTGCACATTTGAAAATTGCCTTTTAAATAAAAACAATGTGATTGTTGCCCACAATGAGCCTTTTGATAGAAGGATGACTGTGTTTTCTCACTTCCAGACAAAACCTCTCCTTTGTATTCTAAAACAGTGGTCAGTTCTGTTACAAAGTGAAGTTTGATGTTTTTTATGTTTTCTTGTAGCTCATCTCTGTCCTGCTTACTCACAGTGAAGCCTTGTGTTTTACCAGCATGACGACAGAGACGCATCACTGCCTGATAAAAAATTTCTGATTCTATCTTCCATTTCAAAGGATGCTCTTGAAGAATGTTGATGCTTGGTTCAGAGTGAAGTTTCTCTTTGACAACATCAGTCAGATATCTAAGGCGCAAACATTCTGGCAAACATTCAGCAACATCGCTGTACGATGAGGCTTCAGGTCCAAATTCTTCCATAGAAGGACGAGCAAGCATGGATTCTTCCAATGGAAATTTCTGTAGTCGGTCAAAATGGGACATGTTATCAATAAAGATAATGTCCTTGGACTGCCTCAGTTCCCCAGCAGAAGTAAGCAAGTATAACAGTTTTACCTGCTCTGGCCATTCCTCCCCTCTGTGAAGATTTTTAAACAAAAAGCCCATTGCTTTCAATGCCTTTTTCTTTTCATTTGGTTCCAGTTTTTCTCCTTCAGTATCTTTATGAATCATTTCCAAGACAGTGGCATACTGACAGCAGGAGGGTCTATCTGTGCTGCCTATTAGCTTGAAGAGCTCCAAACAACTTGCAAAATGTGAAGGCACAGCAAAAAGATAAGGCTTTATTTCTTCTTCTTCCAAGCAAGAAGTAGCAACTTGACTCGGATAAACAAACCTTTTTCCATCCTCTACTAAAATGCAGGTCAAGTGTTGCAGTTTTTGAGTCCATTTCGGATTTTCTTTAACTTTGTTTTTATATCTTTCCAAGTGCTGATATATCTGTCCCATTGTTTCAGAGAGCAATTCAGATTCTTCAGATGTTAAATCTTTGATTTGCTCTTGCAAATAGTGGCACACATTGCAACAGTGGTCTATCACCTGTTCCAAAGAGGGGATTTCTTTCACTCCAAGTATTTCACACAATTTTCTGTCCCTTGGTTCTGCCCACTGTTCCAAGAATGAAACACTTGTCCATGACAAATGTTCATATTCCTGCTTGTATGAGACAGCACCATTGAAGCAGATGAAAGGCCTCACTGTTTCTCCATCCATATTGCCACATGGGCACAGCCTCTGAAGGTTGCTTGAAGCAACATGTCGTGGTAGAAAGGCCACATCTTTCATAATGGGCAATAAGTGACCAACATCCTTTCGCGAAAAAAGATGTATCACTAATACATGTGCCTGCTTTTCTCTCTTTTTGAGTTCTGCCTTATTTCTACTTTTCCATGCTAAAATAGCCCCCCTTTCAATGGCTTTGGCAAATTCAATGAACTTCTCTGAAGTGACTTGATGCTGTAAACCTATCTCACGCATCAAACACAAAATTGGTTGAGATCTAAAAGGCTCTGATGGAAAATCTTTCTCTGTAAGCATAGCCTTAAAAACTTCATTGTAAGAATCATAAAAAGCTGATGCAGTTGACAGGGTGCCAGGAATTCCACTCCGGCTATCAGGTAGGAACTTCATGTGAGAAAGTTTATCAATCAGCCTCTCCCATTTATCCTCACCAATTCTATGGCGTAATTTGACTGCTATGAACTGTAAGTGTTTAATCCTTTCTTCCTCTGAGAGAATTTCAAACCTCGGTAATATGAAATCACAGTACATATCACACTCAGAGAGTACTCGACAACCCAGCCATGTGTAGAGTGGCTGTAACGTCCCATAGGGTTTCAAGAAGACCAAATGTTTACCACCTCCTTCCAAAAGCTGCATGCCATCTAAAGGGATAGAGCTGGGTGCAATGTAAGTGTTTTTTCCTTCAATACTGATAATCTCCTCTTTTGCAGATAAGAAAAAAGGTAAAGTGCACAATTTTTGTTTCAATTCAGGATTGCTTTCCAGCACATGAAGATACTGACAAAAATATCCCAAAATATCATGACATTCCGATACATTCAGTCTGCCTGCTAGCTTGTGTTGTTTGGCTACTCCTTCTAATGCGATGATCATGGAACTTGGATCTCTAGGGTGGCCAATTATTGCACGTATGGTCTCACCAGAACCTTGTAGTGCAGTCTTTTCAGAGGGTTGTTGTAGTATATCATAGGCTAGCTGTGGAACACCCAACTTTTGTAAGATACCTAAAACCTCAGTTTTGAGGAAGTGATGGAAGAAATCCCGGTTGTCCATAACTTCACGGGTTCGTGAAACCTGAAGCAAACAGGTTGATTTCCCTACAGTTACTGGCAAGAGGCACCAATGGGAAAGTGGCTTCAATAAAGATATAATCTTTTTGCCTTCAGAAACTGCATCAACCTCCGAGTGAACGTATGTCCACAGTAATTGAATCCACTTTTTTGATGGCGCCTTCAAATCCCATTGGATTATACCTCCATTTTGTAGCACTTCTGGTAAGGCAAATGGTAGCCTTTCTGCAAGATCGGATACCTGAAATTTTTTGAAAATTGACCTTTCTTGGTCTGTATGAAAAATTGTACATTCCAGTGACCTATGGCAAAAAGATGCAGCATACAAAGGCAGCAAGTCCCAGAAAGGTGAACAGAAGACAGGTGTTCTGGAACTTAACATCCTAAGCTTGTTGTCCTCAGTTACAAGCAATGGAGAACCCTCAAGCAGCTGCACAAAATTCTCAGATTTCTTGCAAAACTTCAACATAGTGTGAAGGTTGTGTACATTTCCAAAGATGGTTTTTTCAATGTCTTCCGGAAGATCTGAGCATGAAATGAAACACAGCCTGTCAGGTCTTTGGTAGGTTTGAAAGAAGCAAAGCACAGCTTCTGGACTAACAGTTTTCACCTGAATGCCTGCATCCTGATAATTTCCATATATTGACATTGGGCAACATGAAAGATTGAAATTGCTTTCACATAAAATTCTTTTCACAATCTCACTGGATGATGGTTTTGGCCATTTGGGTATATCTTTGAAGCTAGGCCTTGGTTTCTTAATCTGGGTATCTAAGTCATCAAAGAATATTTCATCTTTTCCACTTCCTGTAGGTGGAAACCATGCAACTTTAAATCCCTTTTCACTCACTCTTGCATGTCGCAAAACTGGAATAACCCTCAGATGAAGTTCACTGGTCAACTGGTATACTTTTTGAGACAGATAACGTATGTAATTCTTCTCACACTTGATATCCGGAAAGAAGTCACAATACTGCCTCAAAGATTTTCTTATCTGGGTCTCACCACCTCCATAGATCTCTTTCATGATAATCATCTTTGTTTGCTCAAGCATATTAGTGTAGCAAGGGGCAACTGTTTGCTCTATTAATGTGTTGTTCCACTCAAATTTCACATCAGCATTTTCACCACCCATCCAAAGGTTTCTCCTGGCTTCATGATCCAGTGCAAAGTGACCATTGATATGAACAGGGAGGTTTGTTTTCAGTGGTAGTGGCAGGAAGCAAAATACCCTGCCTTCTGGAAGGTCAAATTTCTCTGTGGGTAAACTGTCAGGTGGAAGCAGACGTGCTACCCCTCCACGTGGCAGGAGTCCCAAGTCTCTGTTCCGGAGGGCTTTTTTTAAAGTTGTAGATATCGAGCTTGGATTGCTGAAGCCAAACTGTTGGGTGATAAGCCATGTTTCTAACCTGCCTGTGTTGTCTTTTAAGGACATGGTAAAAGAAACATTTATGGGACGTAACTGGTCCACTGTCAGTTCTTGTGTTTTCAGTCTCTCTGAGCAGGTCACCATTTCCTGTAGAAAGGACTGCTGTGCCTGTGTATCTTCAGCACTGAGATGGGCCTCAACACTGTATGTGTTCTGCAGCTTTCCAGTGAACATATTTATTTCTGAGACACTTATTTTCCTAATGTTATTGAGAAACAGCATCATCAGAAATAAATCACCCTGAAATGTTTCCATGAGGGACTGCATTTCTGGAATGGTAACAGGTCTTGGTTTTATCTTAGACTGTCTGGCCATGTTTTCATTCCTGAGTGGCAATCGGAACAAGGTAGCTTCCTCCATTGGAAAAGATTCTCTCATGTTATCCAAGTAGCTTGCAAATACATCTGGGAAAGACTTCCTTAACTTTGGAATGTCAAGATAACGCCTTCCAGGCTCTGCAATAGAAGCACCTGGCACATAAATACAATGTGGATCAAAGACACACAATGTTTCTCCAATTTCCTGTCCTTTGGTTAAGAAAGATGGGGCATCTGTGAGATGATATACAGCATTGAAACCAACCCCATACTGCCCTGTTTTGTTTGGATCTTCACTCTTGCTTCCCTCACCTAGGTTGCTAATACCCTCTATGTCTGCTTGAGTAAATGGACTATTGTTGTAAACACACAAAGCTGGTCCCTGCAATGGCTTCCAACAATCCTCAAATATGCGCTCGGTGGAATGGTTTCTGGGATCTAAAACAAAGTGAACTTCAGTTGCCTTTGCATCATCTGCATTTTGCAGGAGCTCTTTCAAGATATCCTGGTCACAGGGGTATCCTTCTAGTATTCTCTTGATTCTATTTGTAAGTTTTTCCTTCTGACCAAAGCCAATTCCCATTGAACATTTTCTAAGCTTTTCACCTCTTTTCGTCTGAACACCAAGACCTATAGCAACATGATATGGTAAATCTTTGTGTGCACAATGCATGTCATCATCATCATTCTCAAGCCATGGGCAATCATCAAAACAAAGGTGCTTTGCTTCAGACATCACTCCATCTTCATCTGGTAAATAAATAGGCCCATTTTTATCTTCAATTGATTTCAGTTTTGTTGTGAGGGGTACTTTCTCCTTTTTTATCTCATCCTCAATATTCTGCTGTAATGCAGACACAATTTGACGTATGTATGATGGCAGTGATTTTTTGCTGTATGTTTGATGTGGTTTCTGTAGGGCCTTTAAATAATCTGCAATATCAAAGTCTTCTTGAACACCAGCAGCTTCCATGACATCAGGGAAGTCTCTCCAGTCATAAGGACGCCCAAAAAGAAGTGGCTCAAATCCAGCCTTGGAGTCGAATATAACTTTACTGCCCGAGACAAACTCTTGTGACTGTGGAATGTACACTGCATTTCTCTTTTGCAGTGCATTACTGATAGCGGACTGTTTTGCAGGTTCCCTTCGCAGTAAATCATTCAGATACTGATAAATGTCCTTAATTAGATCTTTCAGCTTCTTTTCAAACTTTCCACACTTTGGGGCAGCTGCGATGGCCTCATCAAACTGGTCCCATACCTGATCAAGTTCAACATCTTTTCGAGACTGTATTTGGAGCAACCTCTCCACACTTCTATTCATTTTCAATTCCCTTCTGTTGACAACAGCAGTGGTAGAAGACACCAAATTTTCCACATCTGCTGAAAAGCATTCTTTAGGTGCAGCAAGATTGTTGTGATTGCCTTTCCAAGGAAGTGGGTAACCGTCTGGTTTGGGCTTAACTGGAAGAAATGGCACTTCACATAATACGCCTCTGAGTTCACTTTCCAATTTACTACCTTCTTTTCCACTCAGCCTCCAGGCTAGGTACTGCAATATTTCTTTCCCTCTCTCTACTCCTCTTGCATTATCTGTTTGATGGAGACCAGCAACACTTTGGGCTCTCTCCAAAATCTGTTCACAGCTGATGTCTTTAAAGATGCCAAGTTTTTGCAATACCAGGCGGCGACGTGGGTTCAGGTATGACCTTTCGGTTCCTTTGATGAAAATCCCATCTTCCTCATAATACAATGACGCAGCTCTGCTTTTTGGGTGCATGAGAGCACAGGGTTGCTTTAACTCCCCATGAGGTGTGGAAGGAATGCATGGATATCTCTGCAAGAGTTTATTCAGATATTCATCATCTTGGTCAATTGCATAAAGTATCAAAGCATCTCTGACATCTCCATCAAGACTGTTGATTTTTGGGAAAACTGCTTCATTGTATAACCTGTGAAGGTCAAACATGATCTTTCCTTGAATCTCTCCAGGGGCAAATGACAACATGGTTTTCATGGTCTCACTGGGAACTTTTACATATATTTTCCCCCTCTTCTCGAGATAATCTTCTAATATTCTTTCAACATGGCTCCCTATATCTGTTCCCTTGACATCTTCTGTGAGGATACCAATACTGTGGACATTTTTCCACATTTTCCCATTTGAAAATAAGGCGGGCGCCTGCTGTTCTTCTGTGGAAAATAAGGAGGCATAATACTGCTGCACAAGAGGGTCACATACTGGTTTATATGTGCTCCCACAGGTTGGCCACAATTCGCTAAAGCTGTAAGATGTGCCATGTGTTAAGTCTCTCAAGTCTTCCAGACAAAATCGAAGTGCTTTGGGAATGACATCCTTCAAGATGATTTGGTTCCATTCAGCTCCTTTTGAAACTTTATCATCGGTGGTTTTCTCAGTTAGATGTTTACGGCTGGACTCCACAGAGAAGCTTCCATTAACATGAAATGAGAATCCACTGGAAATTGGAAGAGGGAGATAACAAAAGAATGTTCCCTTCTGAGTACAAAGTGGTGTATATCTAATGCTGCCTTTAACACTGCACTCCTTCAAATGCACCGCCACTCCACCTGTAGGTACAAGACCGGAACCCTTGCACATGGTCAACATCTGTGATGTGAGGTCTCCCATGCATGACGTAACCAGCCAGAAATCATTCCTCTCCTCAGTTTTGATAATACTCACACTACCTGCATCCATTTTGGAGGACATTTCAAGGAGAAGGGACACTGTTGGCTTTTGAGTGTCTTTGGGTATTGGAATTGATGGCGCCGATTCTGCTGATTGGAGGGCTTGGGTTGAAGCTTTTAAAATTTGTGTTGGCTGAAGCTCTGGTAAATGCAAACCTCTTATCACTTTTGAGATGTTCTTTGTTGTTTCATAGATACACTGCATCATTGATGGGGTTCCATCCTTGGGGAGGTGATAAATTGATATTTTCTTCACATTTTGAGTAAAAAGTAGAACTTCTGAAGATGAATCGACCAATTTCTGAAGAAGCAATTGCACTTGTTTTTCATCATAATGCACATCGCTGATCTCACTTTTATAGGATTGTTCCTTTGTCCGTAGAGGAAATCTAAATAATGTTGCATTGTAGCTAAACATGCAAGATTTGGCAGTGGCATCAAGATTGCAGCCAAAAATCCCATTAAAAGGC
This sequence comes from Lingula anatina, assembly GCF_051362555.1. Classification (NCBI taxonomy): domain Eukaryota; kingdom Metazoa; phylum Brachiopoda; class Lingulata; order Lingulida; family Lingulidae; genus Lingula; species Lingula anatina. The sequence goes on from NC_141770.1 coordinate 491,569, forward strand.
TTGAATTGGTTCTTCAACTTCTGAAGCTTTTTTCTGTTTTTTAAATTAATCTTAATTCCAGGTTTTGATCTTGCTGCTCTTCCCAAGTGTTTCATATGCGGATCAAAAATGGCTATACTGTTACTGCTAATGAAACTTGGAACATCAGTTAGATTGTAGACTGCATTGAACCCAAGTCCAAATTTGCCAATTTTGTCACTCATCTTTTCTTTGGTTGCACCCCCCAGCTGAACAAGGTTTTTGAAATCTTCTTCTGTGAACACAGCATCATTATAGGCCCAGAGAGCAGGTCCTTGGCAACTTCGCATTCCCTCATCTATCAAGCATGTCTGGGCATCTTCATTTCTTCTCTGGTCATACAGAAACTTCACTTCTTGGGCTCCTGCATCATCAGCATTTTGAATAAGTTCCTTAGGAACGGATAACCCATCTGTGTAGCCTTCCTTAAGCAGATTGTGAAGGCGACAGGTCAGTGGCTCAGATTGGCCATAGTTCATGTCCAACTCTTCTACATCTAAAATACGACTCATAAGAGTTGGCACACCTAACTTTTCACTAGTTTGCATTGAGACATGCTCATGGACATAGAAGATAGATTCTGTTTCTTCATCATTAATATCAGTGACATCATACCCTTGCTGAAGCCAGTCCATATCACAGTAAGTGCACTGGGAGACTGGCTTAAGGATGAGGGTGGATTTGTTATCACTATGAACAGGCACTAAGAGCTTATCTGGCAGTTGGGATATTGTAACCTCGTCCATTGACTCAACAATGTGCAACAGATCAATAATGGTCTGAAGATCTCTCTGTGCATCAAGATCTGCAGCGTTGCTGTTGGTTATCTGAGACTGGACCCTTTCTTCTTGTTGGTATTTGATTTCGATATTGCTTTGCACCTGCAGAATGATTTCAAGTTTATCTTTTGGTTTCACACCATACTGGGAAAATTGTTCGCTGAATTGCTCTACTTCTCTTGGAAGGACAAACAAATGAGGGTGCAGCTGAATCCCTTGCAGTTCTGGAGGAATACCAGGGACAACATCTTTTGATGAGGAAAATCCATCTCCATTCCAGATCCATTTCTGTGAGCTGGATTTAAGGCCTTCGTAGGGAACATCCCTCCTAACTGGATGAAACAATTCTCCATAGATATCTAGAATCATTGGCAGAAACACACTCTTTTCTCTGCTTGTATAATGGCTTACTACCTGTTCTAACTGGGCTATGACTTTTGGCATAGTGGGCCTTTCGATCCATCCAAATTCCCTGGCAATCTCTTCATTCACAACCTCATAAGAGACATGTTCCACAGAACCAATCACTTTTTCATAGATACTGCTGTGCAACTCACTTGGACTTAAAAAGGTGCAATCTGATGGACACCAAGGCAAAGAATTGGGATAATTCTCTGGCCTTGACTTGACCTTGATAAACCTGGTTCTTTTCAAACAGCTCGAGAGCCTGTTTCCGTTTCTCAGCCTATTCTTTAATATAGTTGGTCTGGATCTCAAAATGGTCATAATTGCTTCTGATTTATCCATCAAAATGTTTTGCGTGGTCAATCCCTTTTGAACGTACTGAGCTGCCTTGTAAATGTCCTCTGCAGTTATTTTTTCTCTTTCTGTCTTCAATCCTAACCTTTTCAGAGCCGCATGTAATTGTGTATCATCCTTATACTGTCCAGTTGGAAAGACATCAGATACCCCATGAAAGAGATCAAATACCACTGAATCATGGTGATCAAACAATTGGCTTGCTGTAAATCTCTCTCCTGATTCATTTGGAACAAAAGGAATGTCTCTCACCATATGACGTATTTCTTTATCTTCATTCATGTTGATGGTCAGTACCTGCTTCATCAAAATATCAATCTCTCCGCTTTCCTGGTACCACTCAATGTCTGCTAACACAATTTCTCCTAGCAATTCATTCGTGTCCAAAATTCTTATTCCTAATTGCTGAACTAGCAATTCAGAGTCTGTTCCTGATGCATCGATAAACTTCCAACGTAATGAAAAGCTTGGACGTTGATGTAAAACCCAGGGTGCTTCATGGAGAGAAACTCTGTTGCCAGAACTTTGAGGATCAGAGTATTCTGTTCCACCAACCGACATAAAGATTGGAAGTTCCATAAGCAATTTTCTGTGTGACTTTATGTCATGCGCAGAGGCTTCAGAGACAAGCTTTCTGAGCTTATCCTTCTCTGCCATTGGCCAGTCTTTTATCTTTTCTAAGTTGGTTTGGGTCTGCACATTTGAAAGAGCCTGTAAAACACCTTCAGGTGTTGGAGGACTTATGTATTTTGGTACAACAGCATGGTGATCTTCAATAAATTTGGGGAGATTCTGAAATACAATTACCCCCAATGCTTTAAGCCACTTAGCTAAACCATCATCAAGTCTGTCCCCTTGCCAACAAGTTATCAAAGCAGGTAAGCCAGAACTCAGCTTCACAATTCTACAAGAAGACAGATCAAGAAGAATGTGCAAGTCTTCAAACCTGGAGAGATTGTCAGGGAATTGACGGGTCAGGTACTCCCATGCCATCTGAAGCCAGCCATGAGTAGGATGGTTAGTGGTGTGTTGATCCCAGTGTTTGGTGTTGTCTCTGCAGGGGTCGAAGAGTCTTCTGATCAATTCAGCCATTGAAGTCTTGTCTAGAATTTTCAACTGGGTTAATCCTAAAGTGAAACAAAAATGAAAATTTCTCTTTTTTAATTGCAGTTTTTTTCATTAAAATTGTATTTCATTAATAATATATATCAGTGTCATGAAAGATTAACAATATGAATGACAGCACGCATAATTGGCACATAGAGACATCTATAAAATCTTATTTTCTGCAGAACGAGTTAACAGCCATTTCCTATGGTGACAGTGACTGTTTGACCCTTCACTTATGGCACAGCAGAGAAGAACATATATTGACCTTTATGAATCTGTATATAAAATCCGAAAAAATTGCTTTAACCCTCAAGAGACCAAGCTATTTTACTGACTGAAATGACCAATCAAAATATATTATACATACAGTGACAATAAAGACATAGACAGTGATCAGAATACATACAGACACATTCAATATCTCAACAGACAATGCAAAGTCAGCAAGGTGCACAGGGATCCTCATTATAAAAAGCTGTTGAGGATTTATCACACCTATACTACTCCCAGGATTTATGACAAGTGTTTTATAATGATCTAATGTAATAAGTATTTGGTGATAATACTTTTATTACATGAAATAACCAAGCACAGATTTTAAGAACAACATTACACCGGTATTTAGACAGTCCCTGTCAGTTTCCACTTGCAGAAATATTTCTCTTTTTATTTGCCACACTAAATGAAAAAAGTACATTACAAAATGACTTTGAGTAAAAATATTTTGACTTATGTTGAGGTAGCATCCTGCTAACTTCAATAAGAATAATTAGCTGACTTGCTGAGTAGGGAATACCCTAATGCTGGTAAGGAAGTCATACTACTCAGAACACATTCAATCAACCTACATGTATGTTACTACCACATCTGTGTATAAAACAAAATCCACACAAACAATTTGTTAAAGTGATAATAACTCTTCGTTTTGGCCAAAAAATGAATTTTCCTGGAGTAAACAACAATTTCCCCATACTTACCAATGGTTAATGAATCCATTTTTACTTTCAAAGTTAGTCCCTGGTTTTTTTCTAAAAAGTTTGGTTTTTTGTTAAAATCTCTTAAGAGATTTTAACAGAGTATAGCCATCAATGGAGGTCACGTGATCTAAAGACAAACTCAGATAGCAGAATAATAGCTATAACTGCCATTTTTGTGGTAAAACAGAATATATTATATTTCTATGAGTTATTCACAATGTTTTTATTGTGAAATATAGATCTCATACGAAGAGTTATTATCCCTTTAATATATTGTAACGCGAGGGGTCGGGCCCGAGCGACCGCGACACCCATGCGCGGCGTGGGAACTTGGATGTTTCTTAGGGAAAGTATATCCCTGTCCTTCAGAAATAAAGAGGCAGATTTATGTTTTAATAAATTTTATTAAACGGATAAATCGACCATAAAATTCTCAAGTCAGTGGTGACCATCACATGACTTATTGTCATAAATGTCTATAAAATTGAGGAGTTGGCGTTGCGCGTAGTGTGAGATGACATCTGAGATGGAGTCGACCTCGTTGACGGCACTGCATTGGATGGCATCGTTAATGGAATCGGGTAGCGTGCGATGACATCAGGCATCTCTAGTGGTAACCATGCGTAGGACGGCCTCGTTGACGGTTCGCGTTAGATGACTTCGTTGATGGAATTGGGTAGCGTGCGATGACATCTGCATCTCTAGTGGTAACCATGCGTAGGACGGCCTCGTTGATGGCACCGCGTAGATGGCATCGTTGATGGAATTGGGTAGCGTGCGACGACATCTGGCATCTCTAGTGGTAACTACGCGAAGGACGACCTCGTTGGCGGTTCGCGTTAGATGGCACCGTTGATGGAATTGGGAAGCGTGCGACGACATCTGGTATCTCTGGTGGTAACTACGCGAAGGACGGCCTCGTTGACGGCACCGCGTTGGATGGCATCGTTGATGGACGTCGTTGACCCTCACTTTGTTTCTTCTTGGTATCAGCTGGCTGAATAAGGTATCTGGTGTTCTCAATGGGATAACTAAGGAAACTAAAATAAAAACTACCCCCAAGTCTCATGGAGGATTTCACCGCGCACTTGGACTGGAACATCATCAACAGCACCAAGTTGACGTCTGCGCCGATGGTGCCCCGGACCCGAACGGCCTTTCACCCGAGGATGAGATGTGCACTTCTCGTCGCCATCAAAACCAGCAGCAACCTTGGCCAGGAACCTGTCAACTGCACCCCAAGGTCTTGGCCAGGAACTTGTCAACTGCAGCCAAGGGACCAATTCCTACATGCTGGAACCCCTCCTCACCAGGAAAAACACCTCCATATTCAGTCAGCCAACTGTCCACTTAAAAACTTAATAATTGCTAGGAGCCCTTATATTAAAGAGAGGGTGCTGCCCTCTAAAAACTCACTGATCTAACTTTGTAAAACCATAGCTAAATAAGCTTGCCAATCACCTTATTTGTTAAAAGCATAAACCACTTGACTTAGGTAACTTAACGAATTCTCTGACCTTAGCACTTTATTAAAGAGAGGGTGCCACTCTCTGAAAAGCTCACAAAACTAACCTTGTATGACCATAGTTACAAAAGCTTGCCAGTCGCCTTACTTGATAAAGACATAAACTTGGCGGTATAAGTCCACCCTTCTAATTAGGTAACTTAATGAATTCTCTGACCTTAGCACTTTATTAAAGAGAGGGCGCCACTCTCTGAAAAGCTCACAAATCTAACCTTGTATGACCATAGTTAATAAGCTTGCCAGTCGCCTTACTTGTTAAAAACTCAGAAACTAGTGGTAATTAATCTAACGAGCACATGCCGGTAAATTTTAAATGACCCAAACATTAAAGATAATCGGTTTCCATATAGTAATAACCCCTTAAGGTAACTCGAGATAACTTGTCCTCTTATAGAGATAACCCCTTAAAATAACTTAAGATAACCTATAGAGATAACCTGAGATAACCTTTGATCTTATAGAGATAACCCATGAAGATAACCTGGGATAACCTATAGAAATAACCTAAGATAACATGTTCTCTTATAGAGATAACCTGTTAAGATAACTTAAGATAACCTATAGAGATAACCTGAGATAACCTTTGATCTTATAGAGATAACCCATTAAGATAACTTAAGATAACCTATAGAGATAACCTGAGATAAACTTTGATCTTATAGAGATAACCCATGAAGATAACCTGGGATAACCTATAGAAATAACCTAAGATAACATGTTCTCTTATAGAGATAACCTGTTAAGATAACTTAAGATAACCTATAGAGATAACCTGAGATAACCTTTGATCTTATAGAGATAACCCATTAAGATAACCTGGGATAACCTTTGATCTTATAGAGATAACCCATTAAGATAACCTAAGATAACCTGTAGAGATAACCTAAGATAACATGTTCTCTTATAGAGATAACCTGTTAAGATAACTTAAGATAACCTATAGAGATAACCTTAGATAACATGTTCTCTTATAGAGATAACCTGTTAAGATAACTTAAGATAACCTATAGAGATAACCTAAGATACCGTGTTCTCTTATAGAGATAGCCTGTTAAGATAACTTAAGATAACCTATAGGGATAACCTGAGATAACCTTTGATCTCCTAGAGATAACTACAGTAACATAGACGAACAGGTTAAAGAGAAGAAAAAAATTAACTGAACATCACTTAATTACTTGCACAGGGAGTGCAAAACAACAGAAGCGGGTAATTAGTGGTGAAAAACGGTTAATAGTAAAAAAAGGGAGGTCATGGGGAAGCTACGCGAAATATCTAAACAGAGAACGTAACTTCGATCTAGCAACTACTACAAGTTGAACTTACTAAAATTAGATAAAGTTTCATTAAATTCAGTTCCAAACTACATAGAAAATGGCTAATGACAGGCGGGTTACCCCCGCGGGGGCACCCTCTAAATAAAATCTAACTCACTGGTACTAAAGGCTGTTGATTCTAATTCTGTCGAGAGGGGAGTCAGCTTTTTCGAAGAACCCACGCTTTGGCTCTGCAGCCCTATTTATAGACTCCGTTACGTCATGCTCGCGCTGTGGTCAAAGGTCGAAGGTCGCGACCTAACAGCATGGCCGCTCTGCATGGAAGTGTCACTAACTTGTGTATTGTAGATTTAGCGCCGTATTTCCATTATTTGGGATTTAAATGAAGAATTAACCTATGGGTTTAGTTGGATAAACTCCAGGACATATGTCTCTAAGGAAAAACGAAGTCTTAGGTAAGATTTAATGTAAAGTTATTGAAGAAAAGTAGATTCCGGTCATAGCAGACGATCGTGCAGCACATGTTTACATTGTTTCTAATGATTTTAAATAGCAGATTCGTGGCTCCTGTGACCCCCTTTGTTACAATATGTATAATATGATATCGATAGAATTCTTTAGATTTCCGAAATACCCGAAAATTGTAACCATCAAAATGAGAGACCCAGTTATGAGAACAATTTCCAACAAAGCTACTGAAATTTTATACAGCAATGCACTATTAGTCACACTTCAAGCACAATCTTAAATTCACAAAACACTTATTTGTGCCTATGATTTGGGCACACTGGCTGATTGCATGAAGCACATGCATGTGACATTTTCCTGTCAGTGTTGCATGGGCAAAAGATTTGAATAAAATTTAAAAACTAATATTTAAAAACCAATGCTTCTCTTTGCGGTTATAAATGACCCAACAAGAGTTTGTGATGTATACGCCACACTAATTGGTTAATCCCTACAAAAAACTGTGAAAGTGTGTAGGATTAGTAGACTATCAAAAACTCATCCAAGGAAAGAAAATTTGAATAAAAAATAAAGAGATGGCACATTAAATCATATGATTGGGGTCGTAAATGACCCCACCCAGTCACTTGAGGGTTAATGACCAGATTTGTTTCTGAAAAAGGTAACGTAATCCAAAGATTCTTTTCCATTCAATTGAACTTGCCTATTAGCAGATTCTAAGTGCTGTTTAGAACTTTAATAGTTATACCTAAAGTTGCCATCTTTTCCAGGTGTGCAGCAACCTCAGATGGAACTCTCTCAGTCTCCAATAAGCTGTGGGTCAGCCCGGGAAGAAGCTCTTTTGGATGATCCTTGGTTGGAATATACACTGCATCATTTCCACTGGACTGGAACCTAACAATTTGGTCGCTTCGGGGCAAAAGTTTGATCCCAATTATATCACCATAGGATGAATCAGAGAGGATGTACTTCAGGATAGACATCTTTTTGACAAATGAGAGGCTGTCTACCCAGGTGGACACACTTGGTTTCTTTAGAGCAGTGCGCACATGTCCTGGCTGAATCTTAGCAATTTTCACTTCATGCTTTTGTAATGCTTCTTCTACGTGTGATAAGACTGTGCAAATCTTTTCGCCACTTTGCATGAGAACATTCACAAGATCTTCAACATTGTCCATGTTAGGGCTTAAATCATTGAACAAGACTTCACTGGCATTGTGCCATGTACTGGCAGAGGAAGAGGTGTCGGTTGTTGGGCTATAAAATGATTGCCTCCTTAGAGTCACTCTGTACATACATGTGACCATTTTTTCAAATTTTGGATCAGTTACACTGCAGTCTGGCATTGCATTATAAACGCACATTGGTGAAAAGCCTGCGAGAATGGCACAATTTAGGAGTTCTGCATACGCCACTGAAACTGCTTCTTCCACCAAGCAGATGTTCCACAGAAGTGCTTTATCTGTCAAGGCAGACCTATCTTGGTCTGCAGTGGGCCATTTCAGTTGTCTGCGATTTTGGCTGAGTGCAAAGAACCCGCTGATGTGAACTGGTAGACCAGTCACACTTTTTTCTTCAAGTGGGAGCGGTAGGAAACAGAAGAAGTGGCCCTTTGGTTGTTTGGGCTTCTTTTTGACTTGTTGAAATGGTTCGTCCTTTGTGCTACAACACATAGCAACAGCCACCCATGGAAGGTAACCCAGTTTTGAATCATTTGCCAGTTCTTGAAACTGTGAACTCACTTGGCCTCCAGAAAAGTGGTTTGTGAGCATCCATTTGGTCGTCTTAGAAGTTTTGTCAACAGACTTTTTGGCCTTCTTCAAGGGGGGAGGTGTGGAGGCAGCTGATTGGTGGATATATGTCGTCTCTGTGAATTGGAGCTCATACGTGGACTGAATTGGTTTTTCTGGCCACTCATTGGTTTGTTGCACCTTAGCAATTTCTGACAAAAACTCTCTACGCTTTGATCTCACACCTTTGATGCAGTTTTTATGTAATGCCAACCTAAAGATTAACTCTGGTTTCTCACTTCCTTCTGTTCTTTCATACAATTCAATGCTTTCCAGTGATGACAAAAACAAAAGGTTCATATATGCACATGTCATGAAAGATTTGAACAAACTGTCAATTTTTTCTGATGCATATATCTGCTCTGACAATTGTGAACAGAATTGAGAGGGATCTTGTAAACCTGTCCTGAGTGGAAAGCGAAACAGTGTTCCCTTATAAACTTCACCACTGAATGTTATGTCACGGCCACCAAAAATCCCCACAAATGGTTCAAACTGATCAGGCAGAGAAGAGATTTCTCCCTCATCATTTTCAAGATGCCATTGCTTCCCTGTTGTCCTGGGACCAAAGAATTTTTCATGTGGATCTAGGAATCCTATCTTGTCTCCACTTATTACGCTTGGTAAATCTAGAAGTAAAATGTAGAAGAATAGAAAAATAAATGCCCAAACACATAAGGTTTAGGCAATGACACATATGATTTATGCACAGGCTCATAAGGTTTATGGACAGGCACATAAAATGTCTGAGCATGCATGCAATGCTTTATCTGAGACTTTTTTATAGACAATATAGGGACATACGTCACTGAGCTCCGAAAGACAAAATGTTGCCCAGTATACCACATGCATATGGAAGTACTAGAATTATTGCTGGTAATATTAAACTAGACAGCAAAGCTGAAAAATATACAGACACCATAATGGAAACAAGGCAGCAAAGCTGACAAATGTTTAGACATTCAGACTCACAAAAGTGCCCCAAATAATGTTTTGGCCAATTTTGATACACTACTACATAATATTTTAAAACAGCACAATCACTCTTACCCTCTTAAATTTCATACTGCAGGTAACATTGACAGTGAAAAACTACCAAGGGATTCAGTTTCATTGCCTATAAAAGGTTCTATAGTTATAATGTGTAAAATATTCAAACAATAAAAAAAACAGAATAATTATGATTAATGTAAACCGATATCATGCCAATTTCAAAAACAACCTTCCTCTTTACCAAACAAAGCCACTCAGTAAAATTGAAAGTAAAACAAAAATACTGTTTGGCAGTTATGGGGGGAACGTCTACAAAGTTGTGCAAAAAAAAAAAAAAAAAAAAAAAAAAAAAGATCAGAGTATTGTACCACCAGCTGCAGCAAGCGCATTTGCAGGAAAACAAAAAAATTGGGACACCACCACCAGTGTTGTACTTGACAAGCTCCATAAATAGTAGTTAAAAAGAGTTCTCGATTTTTTCATGTTGACAAAAACATTTTATAAGAAAATCATGGGGAAAAGTAAAAGGTCAAATCCAAATTTGTGAAGTGCATTTCATGGCGAAAAGGAGGCCAGAGGTCAAATTCAAAGTCACAAGATGACCGTCAATATATGAATTCCCATTCAGGTTCAGTAGTACCAATGGGCATATCTGTGCCAGTTTTGGAGATATAAGGGAAGGAAAATTCAAGGCGAAAAAAGGCTTAAAGTCAATTTCAAGGTCACACTTAAATTGCCAGTTTGACTTCCTATTCAAGTTCAAAAGTAAACAAGGGCATATAGACTTTCAGTTTTGAAGATGTAAGGGACAAAAAAGAGCAAGCGAGTTAACTTCCAAAGCTGCAGTAATTAATTCTCGGCTGCGCTCACTGGAAATTCTGGCACCTTGATGCATGAGCAGTAGTATCTCTAAACTGTGGAGTTCATCAGATTGCACTCATATCTGTCGTGTGTATATGGACCTCATCTTCTTCATCTTGTTGTTGCACAAAAGCAACAAACACATTTTTCCAAGCAACAATGACTGCCATTTCCTTCTCTCTAGCTTATTACTGCGCATGTGTCGAGGTGTCAGAATCTCCTCCCAGCGCACCCGAGAATTAAGTTCAGCTTTGGAAGTAACTAGCTCGCTCTGCAAGTTAATTACGCCATGGGGTATTCGGGGCTCAGACCGTGATCACTATAGATACCCCCAATGGATTTTTTGTATTTTAAGAATTTAGATTTTTCATGTGAACAGTGCCTAAAGGTCAATTTTAAGGTCACAGTTACATTACCAGTGTATGACTTCCAATTCAGTTCAATAGTTACTATGGGCATATCTGTCATTTTTGGAGATATAGGGGACTGAAATATTGCAGTTTTGGAGTTAAAGCAATGTGCCATAAATTTTGTACAGAAGAAATTTATTGTATTTAAATAGAGAAAAGGTCATTTTGTTTGATATTCATGAAATGTGCTCATGAAATTCTAGATGTTCGAATTTCTTGAAATAATGTCATTTTTGACCAGAAGTTGCCTGCCTCGTCTTGTCCAGACGTTTAAAATTTTATGCACATTACCATATAATGTACTTTTTGATACAGCATAACTGGTAAACCATATGAAAAAAAAAAAAAAACACAGACACCACTATCAGTGTTGGGCTTGACATGCTCTATCAAACGGTTCTACCATTAACAGTTCAGGAAAAAGAGTTTTCAGTTTCGGCATCTAATGGCTGCTGCTCTCGAGAAAATGTACTGATTGACCCCAAACTCACAGAGATGAAAGATGACCCTATTGGTAACACCTGCCAATAATATAGGTGAGGTCTGTGCAGTAACTGAAAATTGGTGAAAATATTTTTTTGAAAAAAAAAATCCCATTTTTACATAATTTTGGCCCGTTTGGCCTTGAAATAAAGATCAAAGGTCAAAACCAAGGGCATATAGCTACATAGGACAAGCGTTACTAAAATGTTAGGATTGCACGTCCCATTAGGATGTGTATTACTACACGTAGGACTTGCACTACTTGGGAGCCTTCGTCCTACGGACATTGAATCCTAGTAACGTATGTCCTAGGACTTCCATTCCTAACAATGCATACCCTAGGACTTGCATTCCCAGGACTTAGTGTCCGGGCAGACTTGCGATACGAGGACGTGCACTCCTGCCACACCGGCATTTGGTGGGCTTTTGTGGCAAAACATTAACTATTTGTATGCATCTTTAAAGTTAAACAAAAATATGACAGCTTGGCAGTTATGGGGCAAACATCACCAAAGTTGTGCAAAGAACCTGAATAATTACCGCAAATGTAAACCAATCATGCCAGTTTTCGTATGCAACCTGCCTCTTTACCAAACAAATTTAAAGTCACTCAATATAGTCTTATTTATTTCATCTGTCATAGTGATGATTTCACCGCCAAATTAAATTTCAGAAACTTCCACATTTAAATAAAATTTTATATCAATGTTTTGTAAAGATAATTTGTTATAATGACATTTTGTGTATTGAATCTTTTAATGTATTGTGTTTATTTGAAAGAACTGTAACCAAGTCTTAGAGCGCATTCCCAGAGATTTAGATTGATTCAACTACATCGACCCTGGGGGTTCACGCTAGATTGCTGTCAGTCGACACGCGCACAGAATTTAATTACCCTCTTACATCTTTAAGTAGGTGGGACAGACATTTAAGCCGGCTAAGCTGACAATAATCTAGTGAGACTCCCCTCGGGGAGAGATTGATGTAAAATATGTGGGAATGGGGTCTTAAAGGAATTTTTTAGGTCTTAAAAGGATTGAATAACTTCATTTATGGCTTTATCTCCAAGTTCAGGTCAGTCTTAGTTTAATTATGTTTAAAGTCTCTCTGTAGTTATGTCTGAATTCTTTTAATTGGCTTCAGTATCTCTGACTTAATTTCTTTAGGAATCACTGTACATATGTATTTTGTGTATAAGTATATATAGAGAAGAACTTTGTATTGTAATCAGAGATCAGAGATCAGAGATATGAGATCATCAGAGTAAGTTTGGTCAGTCGAACCGACAGCTGGATTGTCTGTGTTGTCATCCAGAGAAATAAATGTAGAACTCGGTCAGTTAGTAGTTGATCTCCAGAAAATATATCGTAGCTGTAACTAAGACCAAGTGTCCCCTGTGATACATCTAAAAGAGGGCGTGGCAAAATGTGTTAAAATACCTGTATGTGCAGAAATGTTCAACTGCTCTTTGCTGCTGTCATCCTCAGTTCTATTGTTTGACCACTAGGTATAGAGTTGTGGTCAAAATGATGTCATAGACTGGACAAAGTCTGCCCCCCCCCCCCCCCCCCCTTCACATACAGGCATTTTAACATCTTTTTCCTCGTTGTGTTTGGAAGTTATTGTGCCAATGACACCAAAATTGTGCAAAAGAGTGTTTTAAATTTAAATGGAATTGTCCTAGAAAGTCGTGGTTGTTGGATCTTAATTACAATAATAGCTATGGTATCATCATTATCAAAGGGTGCCTTCTCTTCAGAAAATTGAACATGACGTTGAAAGCAACCGGACTATTTACCAAAAAAAAAAACCAACAAGAAAATTTAAAGTAAAAAAAAATGGTTTGGAAGTAATTAGACAAACGTCACATGTCAGACAGCAACAATGACAGCATAGACAGACAGACAGACCAATCAGAATATATAAATGCAGGCAATTACAGTGTCTGTATATAAAAACTAAAGCAAAACCAATTTGGTAAATTTAGATTTTTATCTTACTATGTGCTATATTCTTTGGAACCGGCAAGGTGCTCTGTTACATGTGTAAAACTGTTGAGCATAACTCTGTAAATATATAACAACTGGCAAAAAAATAGTATATTATTTCTAAAGTTAGCACATGTCTATACTTGCTGTGTGTACCTGTGAGTGTCTGTGTGCTGCAAGTACATTGTCAATTAACAGATTGCTAGTCATACCTGTCATGTGAAAGACAGACTTGAACCCCAAACCAAATTTTCCAACTTTTAGTGGATCATCTTTCTTGCTACTATTGTGGATGGCTCCTATTCTGTCCCAGTCAGCATCACCAAAAACAGCATCATTGTAGGCATACAGAGCTGGGCCCTGAGAAATAATTGAAAAGAACAATTCAAAAGACGAACATACATTAAATTAGAATGTTTTATAAATAATTTTAGTACCACAGAAGGTTGGGTTCCTGATGGGGGGGAGGGGGAGAGGAGCGGGGGAGGAGCGTTAATTTATTCCTTTTACATTGTAATTTCTGCTATCTCCTCTTAAACCATTAGGTAGTTTTGGTATGGTAAAAACTTTAAAATTTCATCACTCAGAAATTAATAAACATTTTAGAATGTGTGAATCTGGCATATAGCCATATTAAATGAGGAACTTTTCAAAATTATCAAGACTCCAATTATCAAGTTTGATAAAATTTTCAATTAAAGTGAAAAATATTACATTGGCAGAGAATAATCTTCCTTCAAAATTTTGATGACTGCCTTAATTTTCAAGTTTTTTACAGTATTGATAAACCTATCATAGAGATGTGCAACTGTGGTTTGGGCTGTCCATGGGGGTGGTTGCATGATACTTATTTTTTTATTATTTTTCTTAACATTGTAATTTCTGTTATCTTCTCCTTTACCATAATATAAAAGAAGAAATTGCAGTATTGATACCACTACCATAAGGGATGTGCAATTGGCAACTTCAGAATATTGTTGTGACTGGGGGCTGGGCTGTCTCTGGTTGGTGGATCATTCAAAATTATTTTTACATTTTCCATTTCGTTTTCTCTTCCTAGATCATTAAATCAAGGAAGTTCAAGGTTTGGTGGTTAAGAGACCTATAATCAGAGATGGTCATGGCTGCTTTGGAAAATTATAATTCTTGTTTACTTCTCCAAAACCATTATATTGAGGATGTTCAGTCTTTAACTATTGACAGATAGTGCATGGACCCCTTGGGGTTGGGCTGTCCCTGGGGGTGGATGATTCTAATCATTTTACTCATTTTTGTTTCTGCTAGACTTGTATCTCCTCCTCCCTGAGGGTGGATGCTTTTAGTTTTGTGTACTGTAACTTCAGTTATCTTCTCTCAGACCATCAGAGTCAGAAAGTGAAAACTTTTACGGGATTGGTACACCTATCATCAGTAACGAATATTTGTGTGCAAGGAGGGGTTGGGTAGGTTAACAATTGTCACCAGGGGGGCCGGGATGATTCTTTTTTACATGAAGTTAACTTCTTTTTTTAACTGATACACTGTAATTTTTATGCTGTTATTTTAAAGATTAATATAATACTTTATCACATAAGAATAGGGATTTCTTGAGGGTCATGTTCTCTTTACAATGTGGGATAGGTAATGGCTACCCACTGACACCATTTATAGTTTCTTTCGGTATTTTAACCAGAAAAGATCCTTTTTAATAATCACCCCTATGCAGCTATACACTATATTAAGCTAAAGGATCTGAGGGATATATGATACTGTCTCCTGATATTGTCCCAACAGTGAGATTAACCTCATATTCAAGTGTAATAAATGGTAGCTATGGATGTATGGATTGAGACCGCGTCTTCTGGGTCTTCTGTAATACGGTCAGATTTTAGAGTTTACATTGACGGGTATCTACCGTATAGCTAAAAAAAAAACACGACTATTGGTACGCGTATGATCGATAACTGATTTAATTCTCGTAAGATTACCATCCGCCCCCTTCCTTATGAATAGGTATTACTTTATTAATACAATGCAACCGTCGTGTAGCCGCATGTTAGAAGACAATGTTTGATTACGCATAGCAGTAGGAGGCCGCTACCCCTTCCCAGCAAGGAGTCAACACAGCAGCGCGTAACCCGGGCTTAATTAGGGGTTATTAGCTGTCCACTTATGATCGGTATTGTTCGTCTTGATTGCAGCACACCTCCTACTCACTATTGGTTCGACCGCCTCTTCTTTAAATGCTCTCTCAAACCTTTCCTCAGTCAGCCGAGAATGGAAACACGTTTATCTGCCGATAAACTACGTCGTTGATGTATTCTACAGTGGGTCATAAGGCTCTATCTATCATTTTTTTCGTCTCGCATTTTACCAGATTAAGCTGACGCTCGAAAACTAAATTTAATGAATAATTTTCTCACGTGCACTGTATCCAGCTAATTTTACGACAATAACTACCACGGCACCTCCGCCATTTGCAATTGTAGACGAACCACGTGTTTCCAACTGATAGGCCAATACAACTATACCAGACCCATTGTACGAGAAAAGACCGTTTATATTTAATGAATTAAAAAACATTTGAGGATTGCGATTTTCTATTGATATACTATCGATGGTATCCCTGTATTAAATCATCCACTGCTACCCCCTCTTTTGTAGTGTAGCATGACTCGTATCACAAGATGGCCTTAGAAATGAAGTAAGACAGGCCTACACTCTGTTAGTTTTTAGTCTATTATTAACCCTAATGTCGTTGCTTGTCATTCATTCTAGAACTCTCTGAGCCATCGCAAAATTATTTGCCAGGACATTTAAAGGCTACTTCTTAACGGATTTTTTTTTATTTGCACTGAGTCCAAAATGTTCGAGGACGTCTCTGTCGTTATCGCCGTTTCTCGGACGCAGTCCCAGACAAAGGATCGGAAAGTTTCTAAATAAAAGAACTTATAAATGCTGCCACTAGCCATCCTTATTGTTCCTAAGTAAAGAGAGGCGATAATGATCTTTTCTTTCTTCTAGCTTAGTCTGTCGACTAAAATGAACAAGGTTAGGCCTACAATGCAACCACCTATTATTACGACCATTAATGAGGTTCTTTGCTACACTCCCTTTCTTCATGATCGCGAAACCAGTGGGGTGCTGTGTTTTAAATATATAAAAAAGGGTCTCGCGAGGTGAAGCTATAATAATGAAATAAAAAAATCCAATGAATAGGCCTATCTAATAAACCATGAAGCACGTAGTCTAGGCCTCTTCTTTGACCGACATCACATTTTTACATTCTTTGTTTTAATAAGAGGACGAACGTGGTCTAATTTGTCTTTTGGTGGTGTGTGATTTTGCTCGAAGTAGCGGAGTCAAGTAAATCGGTGATTTACCGTTGGTAAGAGTAGCGATCATCGCTCCTGCGTCCTCATAGATTACTTTCTAATCACCCGTAATTAACGCAGTCAGGAATAAGCGCTCAAATAGGGGTTTTTGTATCAGGGAAAATTTTAGTATTAATCTTATGTTATTATGTATCTGTATTATGTAATCATGTAACTCATTTTCCCAAGGCGACCACCAATTATGACGACCATTAATGAAGTTCTCTGCTACACTCTCTCCTCATGATCACTTGCTCGATCGTGAAACCCTGGAGGTGTTGTATATATATTTGGGGTAGTTTACTATAGCATGCTACACTCTCCTCATGATCAGCTGCTCGATCGTGAAATCTGGAGTGAAACCCATGGTTTATCTAACAATGGTTTAAATAAATAAAAAGGGTGTCACGGAGGTGAAGCTGCTTAACTCATTAGAATAACGAACGAAAAAATACGATGAGCATTTAATAAACCACGAAGCACGTATGTTTTGACCGTTATCGCCTTTTTTACATAAGATGTCTCAACAAGAAGGCAGATGTAGTCCAATTTGTCTTTTGTTGGTGATTCTGCTTCAGGTAGCTGAGATTAGTTGATCGGTGATGCACCGTTGGTAAGAGTAGCAATCATCACTCCTGCGTTCTAACGGATTACTTTCCAACCCCCCATAATTAACGCAGCCAGGAATAGGCTCTGAAATAGGGGGTATTAAATCAGGAATTAATTTTTGTAATTATGTATCCGTAAATTCTTAGGATGTAGATAACAGTAAATTGTCAAAATTTGGGTGTTTTTCAGAATTTGTCAGTATTAGATAGATGAAATATCAACTACATATCAGCCTATCTTAAAATAATGGAAGTTTACAAATAAACCCGTAATTTTAGCCTAATTGCTGATTTACCCCTGTGGTAGAGTGTCTGAGTTTTAAAGTAGGTCACACTTGTCCATATATGTGTTTGATTGGCAGCTCCACTGTGCAGCTGTATATTTCCCGTACTAGATTGCTGCTAAGCCTATCACATTCTGTGAGTAACGTCGCGCTTTCACTTGCCAAACAATACTTTTCATTTTGAATTTATCAGTGAACTTAATTCTGACGATCTATTAAAGCTTTAAAAAGCAGACATATAGATGAGACGTATATGGGCAAAGGCACTCCCCCTAGGTGTCACGTGGTGAAGAATGCTGACGTCACGACTAACATGGTGGCTGCTGTCAATGCATGGAGGGGGCCTCCGGTTGAAAATGTTCAATATTAATGTTGAAAATGGATGGAAGACATAGTGACAGTTACATAGGCAGTGAGTAGAGGGCTGAACCAGTATAAATAACTAAATTTCTCAGCTTGCCAATGCAGCTCACTTATTATATAACGTTGGAATCTCCGGGGAGCACTAAAAGGCTGATTTCTCTGCTTCAGTTTATGGCTTCAAGAGAACGATATAGACCAGTGTCAAAATTAATTAGAACTTTCAACTGATGAAAGCTGGTATTCATTCGTTAGATCTAAGGTTTGTCTGAAAGTATGTGTCTGGGATTTCATAACATCAGCTCCGTTTTCAACTTAGGCATGCTTTAGTTAGGCTAGGGGGTCTCGTTGAACTGGAAACCAAGTTTATTTTGATATCTCTGCTAATTTAACACATATCGCTAATTTGAGGCGCATTCTTGTTGATCCCTATGAGGGCTCATGAGTCAAGCTGTCTACACAAGTCCATTTGTAGTGGACTTCTAGTTTTTAAGGTGTAAAGATCATGTTGAGCACACCTATTAAGCATTATATCTCATTACGTAACGATTACATAATAAAATGAAAAGTAGGTCAAAGGTCAATTTTAAGGTCACTTTAAGATTGCCAGTATATGACTTCCTATTCAACTTCAATAGAGACTATGGACCTATCTCTGCCAGTTTTGGAGATAAAGGAGAAGTAAAATATGCAAAGTTCAGTTCATGGTGAAAAGTAGGTCAAAGGTCAATTTTAAGGTCACATTTAGATTGCCAGTATATGACTTCCTATTCAAGTTCAATAGAAACTATGGACCTATCTCTGCCAGTTTTGGAGATAAAAGGGAAGCAAAATTTGCAAAGTTCAGTTCATGGTGAAAAGTAGGTCAAAGGTCAATTTTAAGGTCACATTTAGATTGCCAGTATATGACTTCCTATTCAACTTCAATAGTAACTATGGACCTATCTCTGCCAGTTTTGGAGATATAAGGGACTAAATGTTATAATTTTGGAGTTACCATAATGTGCCATAAATTTCCTACAGAAAAAATTAATTAAAATAAAGAAAAGGTCATTTTGGTCAAAATTCTTGAAATGGGAGGTGCTCTGAAGTTCCAGATGTTCAAATTTGATGAAATAATGTCATTTTTGACCACAAGTTGTCTGCTTTGCCAAGCCTTATGTTTTATTTTTCCGGAGTTCAAAATTTATTATCCATTACCGTACTGCACATTTTGCTTTCACCACCAATATGTACTTTTTGATACAGCGTAACTCGAAAACGGTATGGAATACAAAAAAACAGAGACCACCTCCAGTGTTGGGCTTTACATGCTCTACAAAATGCAAAAAAGAATGGGTGTCTAGCATTAACGGTTCCCAAATTAGAGACAGTTTTAAGTTTCGATATCTTATGGCCGCTACTCCTGTGAAAATGCACCGATTGACCCCAAATTCACGGAGATGAAAGATGACCCGAAGGGTAACACTTTCCATTAATATTATTAGTTAAGTTTGTGTGGTATCTGAATAAGGCCGCAAATAATTTTTTTTTCGGCAAAAATTTTGTTTTTTTGAAAATTTTGGCCTGTTTGACCTTGAAATAAAGGTCAAAGGTCAAATCCAAGGGCATATATGAAATCTACACATATGACTTTTGGAAAGCTGTCTGTAGAAATTTTTCCCATAATTCCTTCCGTAGGGGAGATAATTAGCATTTAATTTTGCCATTTTTGGACAAGGGTGCATTGCAATGAGTGCCACACCTAGACCCCAATACCGACAAAGCCCAAATTTTACGTGGAATGAGTTGAGATAATAGGTGACCTAAATCCAAGAGATGGGTATGGAGGCCCTTACCGTCTAGGAGGAGAAGCGGTAACGGTGACTTGGCGGCGGAGCCGCAGGAGCCGGCGGAGCCGCAGGAGCCGGCGGAGCCGGCGGAACATACGGGTCGGGACTAAAACCATGTGTACCGCCAGCGCCTACGCTGGTGGTACAATAAGGATATGAAATGAAGAGCTGTTGAAATAAGCTTTCTATTGATATGTAACATGTTGGTATATCTTGGCCGGTTTAGAAGATAGCTACCCCTGTTATCTACATCCTTAAAATAAGAATCATAACATTATCACGTATTTTTCCTGATGGAAAATATCATAATTTATGCACACTGATCGAATTATAAAGAAAATCTCCAGATGTAAACAAAGGTCAGTCAAGTATCACTCATCCCAGGCTGCAGGGCAGATATAGAGAATTGAATGAAGCGCCAGTGATCTGGCAACCCTACAAATTTGTCATAATGATTCATGGGCAAACAACAGAAGCATGATATTAACACCTTTTACAGTGTGAATGACGACACCTTATGAGGCTTTTGTTTCTTCCCCTGGGTTGGTATTACAAAGTAAGTATGTTGACGTAAGTGTGTTGACTTTTGCATGTTCAAAGGAACAATGGAAATGTCATTTCAAAACAAAGAGCCACATTTCCCTACTTAGGTGGCCAAAATATTGTCAATGAAACGCAAAAAAGACAAAATCACCAGCTGTTACTGACTGAGTCTAACTCAAATGCAAAAAGGTACGCACAGCGACAAAGCGCTATTGTAAACAATGACCCGACAATGAGATCAATAAGATGTATAAAATGACTATTTGTACTATAAAACTGTACCCCTGCCCCTACTTGTATATTATTACACACACAAGGCCACCCTATACCAGAGTTACAGATTGATTTTTCATTACACAGTCTCTTGCACTGAAGAAAAATACTCATAATTAATTTGAGGCCCTAGTAGAGGTCTTTTCTCTCAAATCAAAATAAACTAGCAAACATGAAAATTGGCAAAATGTATTAGAATGTAAAGTGTTGCGAACCCTTTAAACAAGGTGAATGGTAATATGCACGTTTAGACAAATTTTAATTTTAATTTCAATTAAATTTAATTTTAATTAAAATTGATATTACCAAAATTAGTAAATGTCGTTTGCGTCATGTATCAATATTTTTGCGCATAATAGTACCTACGTTATAAACATTCAGCAAAGATATTTGGAAGGCCGCTCTTTTGTTGTTTATATCAAAGGAAAACTATTTGATACCCATCGTATCAATCATTATACCATGATAAGAGATTAGCATACTAATATATGTCCCCAGTAATAATAACTTTAACAATAACAACAAACCTTCCTACTGTGCTTTCCGTTGCAAAAACAATTAGCCACGACTGTTTTATATATTAATAGATATTTATAATAATGACAATTTCAAAATCTTCAAAAGTGCCGACAGGGACACGAACTCCCGTCGGGTAGGTTGCAGACGACTCAACGACGTTAACTGTTGTTCCACCAATTCTATTGTTCACGCATACACATATCGACATCTCTGTATTGCCGCGCATGCCGAAGCTTTGCGGAAATTGCCGAAGGCTATGAAAATTCTTCAAAATATACTTTTATTACATCTCCCACTGCCCTGAGGTATGGCTAAAGGCTTTCAGTTGTCATCAGACTTTGTAATTTGGGAGAAAAAACGTGAAACAGTAACTTCTGGTGATGAATAATAGGTAATAGTGCTGCAAGGTGTTGTTTTTTATCCCTGATGTACGAGTAGCTTTTTCTACAGTTTCTATAATTCTCTTAACGTATGAAAATATGCAGGTTTTCTGATATAATAAGACTTTGATAAAATCAAAACCAATAATACTTTTAAAGTCGAGAGTCGGGATAAATATCGGCAAGGTGGAGATATGTCCCGCCGGCGCTTCCGCAACAGCAAGACTGAAGGACGCAAGTTACAAAGCAAAACATGTTTAGTCAAGTTAAAGACTTAATTACCGGTTTAACTTCGGCGGCAGTGCCTACTGCTGTGAGCAACATGCGCTGTCCATCGTAATCCCCCTATCATTAACACTGTCGGGGACGTGCGCATTAGCGCGTCTGATGTAGACAGCGTGTGCTATTAAAGTGACCGGGGACTTATTAGCTATAGTGTATTTTATTCTGTTTGAAGACAGTTAAAGATGGAGGATATATAAATAAAGACAATTTGAAAGACCGCCAGAAAATATCTCTGCATCCAACCCTGTTTTTTACTTGTAAATATACAAAGTTATGTCCATCTTGTAATGACAAATGCTAGACCATCTACCGGTATGAATAAGGACTTGACTGAGAAACTTTTAAAGTCTGTAAGAATAAAGACATATATCTAACCTTTATATATACAATCTAATAAAATAAAAAGAGTTTGCTTTAAAACATAACGTTACATTTACCTGAAATATCTTCAAATCTGGTTGATACAAAGACTCTGCAGAAAACTGGCGTCTGTCATTTACAAATTTCACAGATTTTGCTCCAGCATCCTCGGCATTCTGGATTAATTCCTAAAAATTTGACAATATACAATGTCAGTTTTCTCTTTCTTATTATGACTATAATAATTCTCACAACTTTATATTTAAGTAGATAAGTGAATGACTAATTTAAAGAATTAAGGTAACAAAAACTCGGCATTCTGGACTAATTCCTAAAAGATTGACAATTAATATACAATATCAGTTTTCTCTTTCTTGTTATAATTATAATAATTCTCATGACTTCATATTGATGTAGACGCATAAACAATTAAAATAAAGAATCAAATTAACAAAAATTGTACAAAAGCTTAACCTTCAGAATCTGCCCATCATCTGGATATTGGTCTAATACTGCTCTCAGCTGCTCAATCAAAGTTGGCGTCCGAATCCCAAAACCACCTAAAATATAAATAATGGTAATTATTTTATTCTACAAATGCCAAAAAGTCTTCAAACAAAACTTCCCAAAGAGACTTCTTCAATAATTTGTACTAGCAGATTATCTCATCAGCATGATGTAGACAATTTTTTAAATAAAATAAGGGACAGTAACATATACCTTCAAATTAAGGTGTATGGATATTCTAATGTTTATTTGCATAGTTTGTTTGTTTGAAACATTAAAATTACATCATTTGAAAAGATGCCAAATATCTGAGATAAACAAGGAGTGGCGTCAGAAGTTCCAATCATTATTATCTTACTTTTATCATGTATGCACTTACGATCAGCCATTTTTGTTTGAAGCAGCAGAAGTTAATTATTTTTGTTTATCTTAGGACATCACATTCGCTCGCTGCACATGGGACTCAGGTTGACCCAATCTGTAATAACAGAAATTATTTAAATGAACATTTTATCTTACTAGAGAATCAGAGAGGCGATACTGCGTCGAAGTATTGTGCCACCAGCTGTAGCAAGCACATTCGTAGGAAAACAGAAAACACCACCTCTAGTGTTGTACAAAGCGCAGTTAACAAGATTTCTCGATTTTTTTTAGTTGAAACTACAATTTATAACAAAATCTTGAGGGAAAGTAAAAGATCAAATCCGAATTTGTGAGGTGCAGTTCAGGAGGTCAAATGTTAAATTTAAGGTCACAGTAAGACTGACAATGTAGGGTGGTATGAGCTCCCATTCAAGTTCAGTGGAATCATTGGGCATATCTGTGCTAGTTTTGGAGATATAAAAGAAGGAAAAGTCAAGGTAAAAAAGTCCAAAAGTCAATTTCAAGGTCACATGTACGTTAATTGCCAATATATGATGTCATATTCAAGTTTATTAGTAACTGAGGGCATATCTCTGCCAGCTTTGAAAACATAAGAGATAAAAAAAAGTTGTCCAATTCAGTTCATGGTGACAAGAAGGTCAAAGGTCAATTTGAAGATTACAATAAGATTGCCAGTTTATGTCTTCTTATTCAGGATGTATATTAAATATGGGTGTATCTCTGCCAGTTTGGGAGATATAACGGACAGAAATCTTACAAAAGTCAGTTCATGTTCAAAAGTAGGTCAAAGGACAATTCCAAGGTCACAGATAGATTGCCAGTACTGGTATATGACTTTCTTTTCAACTTCAATAGTAATTACGACCCTATCTTTTCCAGTTTGGGAGATATAAGGGACTAAAATGTTGCATAGTTCAGTTCATGATGAAAAATGTAAGTCAAAGGTCAATTTCAAGGTAACAGTGAAATTACCAGTATATTATGACTTCCTGTTAAACTTCAATAGTTAATATGGGCCTATCTCTGCTACCCTAGGTTCTAGATTCCGGTATTGCCAGCTCGATCTTGATTTCATATATAACCCATAGTAGCAATACCAGGCTCTAGCGAACAGTGGCAACTCGGGGGCCTTCTTCTTCAAAATTCTGCCTGGGGCGCTTCCATATTTGGGAGTCACATGTCACAGCTGTGTCCGCCTGGATCCATATTTGGAAGTCATGTCTTGTACGTCACAGGTTTGGCCGCCTGGAGCTGCCTTTCCTGCCTTGCGCTGAAGTCTCGTGCAGGCGAGACAAGTCGCAATTAAAGTGCCTGACGCGGAGTTAAAAGTTTGAATTGAAAATATCTTGCAGTCGAAGGTCAGTGCCACAACACAAGCAACATTCTGCTGTAAAAACTTATTTTGGTGTAGCCATTGCGCAGCCCTTATAATAGGTTACAAACCACTATTAAAAATCCCATTCACTTCCATTGTAACGTTTAATTCTCTTAAAAATATTTCCCATGCATCAACAAACACAACACTTCAGGTTTAAATACTTCTACTCAAGGCCTAAACAATATTAAAAAATCAGGGTACATTAGTGGCATAGCTTGCCAGTGACATGACATGACCCGTAAGGTGCTGCCGCCAGTCAGCCAAAATAAGCACTAAAATGCAGCAGAGGGGAGGGCATGTAAAACTGGCCCCAGGCGGTTAAATTTCACTCTAATATGAAAAATAACACATCAAATTAAAGGTAAATGAACAAATTTATTTCTGAAATTTATTTCAAAATTTTCAAATGATCCAAAATTGAAAAATAAACTCATTTTTCTCTTATAAGCAAATCTTCTTGATTCAAACTTGCTAAACAAGGAAGGCCGGAAGTGCCGTATAACCTTACAGTGGTATCAGGCATACAGTGTAGCTGTCAAATTTGGCACACGGCAAGCACATGTATTGTGCACGTGTATATCTCAGGACTAAATGTTCTTTGATAAGCAAAATATACAAAAACATTGGATATATCTTTTCTTTCCCAAGAAGTTTATTTATTTTTTCACTTTACATCTTAAATACAGCAAACGAAATTAAATAAAGCAGAATTAAATTTGTTTTACATTTTATTTTGGTCTGATGACATTCAACTGCAGATTCAATGCGGAGCAGTTCTACCGGTATTTTCTACCGGTAGATTGACGGAAACCTAACATGGCCACTGGTCTTCAGTGCTAGTAAAAGCGACTCCACCACAAGGTATATTTAGCAAGCTAGCTTTTACGTTGCCATGACACTCAGGGTATACAGAAATACATGTATGAGAACAAATAAGAATGTGAGATTGGTAAAATAAATAAAATGAAAGAAAATGCGACCACTGAAAAAATGCGCTCATTCAGTATGAACACTTATGAAGTCGAAAATATTGATAAATTGAATACTTGATATTTACTACTGATCAAAAACATCGGTTCAAAACCACTCCGCTTGCATTCACCGATGACCGCGTAACATGTAGCAATCATATGACACACTGTAGTGTTCACAAATATAATTCCCAGACATGTAAATTAATTTGATTAGAGTCGATTGCTTGTGCACTCGACTCGTTTTATGGCCTTACCTGAAGTCATGTAACTTAAGTGGACGTGTGCAATTTGAATAATTAAAATTAGTATGTACCGCCAAATTACTGCAGCACAGAATCCACCTAAAGATAAGAAATGGGTATAAAAGACGTCTAGAATTAATATTGGGGGCAGACTGAAGAAGACTCGAAGGAGGCCGCTCGACGGAGCCATAGGAGACGGCCATGAGCTGGGAGATTTCACGTAGATGATGTAGTTAGACAGAGTCAACCAATAAACCATTAAACTGGTCATTATGTGGACTTGGGTTTTCTTTGCGCGACCTTACGTAAATCTGACACGAACTGTGGAATCTTTGGATCGCGTTATCCACTGAGTAAGTCTAAAACGTAATGTCCTATTTCGAGCCCACGCTTGAATTAAGCGTTCAAAATTATATAAGTTAAGGACATACGTCATATGTATATGTAAAAGGTTCATAACAACACGTGTTGGGAGGGGGGGTCCGTCCAAAGCCGCACCACCAAAACTGAGACAAGAAGACCAACTACGTACCATTCTGACGAAAATAGAGCCAGCAAAGAGAAACAACAACAAAGATCGATTAAAAAGGGCAACCCAATATTTTCCCTTCCCAGACAGTATAGTACGTCCCGCACGAAAATGCAGTAGATACTCCAGCCAGGGAATTATATCCGATATAATTCCCTGCTCCAGCGCAGTAGACTACTGCAATCACAGGGCTAGACAATAACTTTTATGAGCACCTGTCCTTCGGACAGGTGCTCATAAATTTGACCTGTCCGATTTTCAATCCAACCTGTCCACAAAACCAATAATTTTTTTCTATTCATACATTTGAACTTTGTCAATTTATATGTGTGGTCATACATTTAAATTAATGTATATATTACCAAAACATTCAATCATATGAGCCCCGAAAATGCAACTTAAAGTGAATCTATGTTCAGATTAAAATTTGTTTTTTCATACTTGTGAACTCCTGAAGATTTAATCTTGCATTTAAGTCTGATAATTCACATCAGGGCTTCTCCTAGGATTTGGGGTACAGGGTCTACTAATTGTAAGTCTGCAATTTGATAACAGATTCACATGAAGTTTAACCAAAGCTAAAAAAAAAACCCTGAGTGGGAAGTGGGGAGGGGGTACAGTACTGTTAAATTAATTTTATTAAAATATTCAAAATTTATAATATTTGAATAAATTTCAATGAAAATTAAAGAAATTTTATAATACTTTACTTATATTTATGTTAACAATTTAACTTTTTAAGGTGTTATCACGTGTTTGATTTTTTAAACATATATGAACTAAATAAAATCAGTATAAAAAAGTTCCCCTTCTTTTTATTAAAATTCTCATATTTGTTATTACTAATTTCTTCCTTACATCAATATCACACTGGTATATGAGAGCAATGTTAATTTATCATATTCCAGCACTAAATTTTAAACTGTAAATAACAGAGGTGATGCTAGAGTCATTAAAAAAAAAAACATCATACAAAATTTCAGGTTATATTTTGGCAAATAAACAACATTTCAACAAGATCTTCAGTCCCAAAGATTTCACTTTCTATAGTGAGCAGATAGCATACAACTTGTTTGATTGACAGGCAGTTTGTTGCCTTGACAACGAACTAGATATAGCCAGTTCATCCAGTCCAATCTGGCTCCAGCACAGTACTTGTGTAGATTCTGTGTATGGAAGTGTCTTTATTACTAAACCACGTAAATTTTAAACTAAATAAATGTTCAGTAGTGAACCTGATATGTGAATAAATTTTGTCTGCTGAAGTTCTGGAGGGTGTTCACTTTCATAATTTGGCGGTAAGTTTGCTCAGACTTCGTTTTGCGACTGCATGTGTTTTGTGCCAAAAGTAGGTCACTCTTTTTCAATGTCGTCTAGGAAGAGGCAAAAAGACGTTA
Source organism: Lingula anatina (assembly GCF_051362555.1). Taxonomy (NCBI): domain Eukaryota; kingdom Metazoa; phylum Brachiopoda; class Lingulata; order Lingulida; family Lingulidae; genus Lingula; species Lingula anatina. The sequence goes on from NC_141770.1 coordinate 519,215, forward strand.
GTATGCAACAAAAAATGATTTTTAAAAGATTTTTGCTCCAAATTTCTCATAAAGCATGACCTGTCCGTCGGACAGCCAACCCTGCAACTTCACCTGTCCGAACTGAATTTTTACCTGTCCCGGACAGGCGGACAGGCGATAATGTTGAGCCCTGAATCATACTGCAAATATGCTTCAAATCTGCTTTGATTTGGGAGCTAATTAGCATATTTGAAACATGCTTCTATCATGCTACTAAACTACTGCATTAATGCTCCTCTCTGTACAAACCTATGAACTTTTTGGAGTAGAATTGCAGTAGGCTATACAGTGTACTGCATTTCTACTGCAAATATGCTTCACACCACTACTGCGTTATGGCTTCTTTGCTACATGTACTTCGTTACTACGTAGGGCCTACTGCATTTTCGTGCATTTTATCATCCGTCACAAATAAAGTTGACAGCAAAGCAAAAGTTGTCTTATTTTCTCAATCTTTACGTACCTTGCAATCTCTCCTCTGTCACCGTCGAGCTCAAAGTGAAAATACAAAGAAACACAATTTTAGGAATCTTAATTATCTTGCATCACGTGACCGATACCGAAACCAGGAAATATTAGGGAGAAACCGAAATAAAAATATATTAAAGCGATACCAGCTCAAGTGGTAGAAAACGACAATTAACAGTTTGTCGAGCGTAACATTAAAATCATGGATTTTGAGCATATTAATGTATATTTTTCATACTCAACCCATTGCTGGTTGGGTCAGGCGAAAAAGGGGGGGGGGGCTGGAGACAGAAAAATGCCCGCGTTTTGTTACCCTCTATACACTATATCTGCTGCCGAGACTTGGGATTTCGTAGTAAAACCAGCAGTTTATTAACAATGACTTCCCACCTTCAGGGTCACTCCACTGGTGATAAGGAAACAGAGACCCGAGCTCTTGTGTCTTGGCCCCACCTGTCCTGCCCGGGGACTGATCTCAGTTTTACTACCCTTGATATACTTGTACCCTCTTAGTCTATCAGGGACCCATGTTGATTTTTCACTAGAAAAAGATAATTTGTTTCTGGTGAAATAGATTGCTAATCTTGTTAATGGAATAAGTCAAACACGTGGATATAACTGAACCGGAAGTGCTCTGGGAGCGTTTATTATATAACAAGTATCAATAAGAGGGAGCATCCCTTAACAAATCTCTGCACTGTGAGCCTGTGCTGAAATCTCAAAGGATGATTATACGGCTTGTAATTGTTTTCAGAACTACTCGGGCACTGTCACTTAGCAAGTCCCTACCAATTCCCCTTGAAAAGGCTCCTTTTCAGCGCATATTCAATACTGCATACACGAATACATGTATGAGATCAAATAAGAACGTGGGATTGGTAAAAAAATAATAAAATGCGACTACTTAAAATAACGCGTCATTAACTATGAACATTTTTATGAAGTCGGAAAAAAATTGATTAATTAAATACTTGATAATAACCACTGACCAAAAACATCTGTTCAAAAACACCCCGCCTGCGGTCGCCGAGGATCGGGTAACATGTCCGTCCAAAGCCGCACAACCAAAACTGAGACAAGAAAACCAACTTCAGGCCATTTTGTCGAAAGTACGTACGATGCCTGATACTTTCGGAACTGATATTTTCACATTCACGTCATTATTCTCTAACATCAATATTTATAGATCTACGTGAACTGCTTTGTCAGCATTTCAGCAGCAAAGAGAAACAACGACAAAAAAGCCTCGACAAAAAATCCAACCAGATATTTTCACATCCCAGACAGTAATTTTTATCATCCGTCACCAAATAAAGTTAACAGCATAGCAAAAGTTGTCTTTTTTCTTTCTCTTTCATAACGTACCTTGCAATCTCTCCTCTGTCACCGTCGAGCTCAAAGTGAAAATACGACGCAACGCACATTTAACCGTTAATATATTATAGCAGATAGACAGAATAAAAAGCAATGTCCTAAGTACGTGTGCATGTACGTTTCCTTAAAAAGTTGAAATTTACCTGTAAAATAACTGGAAATTTGTGCGCTGATGAACAGTCACGTCTTCTCCTCCCTTTAACCAAATAACTACACGTCAAGCGCATTGTCACGTGATTACGATGCGCATATTTGTATAGCTTAATTATGATAATGATTCAGTTTTAAAGATCTTTATTTTATTCTTTATCAACACCCACAGCTAATGAGACTGGATGAATAAGTGAAAAGTTATTTATTTCTGCCTTGAAATTAAAAAAAATTGCTGCTGTCATTCTTGTTTTTAAGGGTACTAATTAAGTTTATGAAAAGTGTTCTTATCTAGAGTCTTGAAAGCTTTAAATAAGGTCTGTTTATCAGCCGTTTATCATGTTATGGGGGGGTTGTCACTAACTACGGATAAACACTAGAAAATAAATGATCCGTCTTAAAATATTTGTAGTTCGAAGTAAGTACATCAAGAGCTAAGACGAAAGATAATTAATTTTTTGCCTCGATGGGTTCTAACAGGGTAGTATATTGGATACGCAGGGCTATAATAATATTGATGTATATAATGTTCATATTATTAACTATCTAATAATAATTAAATATGTTACCAAAATGGTTAAAACAATACGATTATTGTAGTAATTTTCAATGCTCAACTGTCAAACCTGCATAAGTCTTGATCCCGCCTGTCCTGCCCGGTGACTGATCTCTGTGAACGGCGTCTGCCTTAGTACCCTTGATATATACCTGTAGGTATGCCTGGGGGCCTTTTGTTTCTTTTGAGACAAATCCTTGAGCGTTCATTGGTTGCTGGTGAGATCAATGCCGCGTTGGGTGGGTGGGGGGGGGGGTGGGGGTCTGCAGAATGCATACCGGGCGACATTGGATAATTTCAAGCGATATTAGCATACAAAAATATTACATTAAAATTAATTGAAAAATCTAACTGTTAATATATTACATACAAAGATGCCGTGTGTGTTGAACCCCGCCCCACAGACACACAACCACACACCCACACAGACACACACACACACAGACACCCCCCCACACACACACACACACGCATACACACACACAGACACACACACACAGACACTCCCCCCCCCCACAGACACACGCATACACACACACACACACACACACACACACAGACACTCCCCACACACACACATACACACACACTCACACACATACATACATACACACACACACGCATACACACACACAGACACACACACACACACACACACGCACACAGACGCCCCCCCCCCACACACACACAGCATACTCACACAGAGACACCCCCTTACAGACACACACCACACACACACGCCCCCCCCCCCCCCCCCCACACACACACACACACACACAGCAAATCTGTAAACCGGTCGACCAGGTTAAGCCCAGCTGCAGCGTTCAAAACACGCCTAGCTATAGGTGGATTTTTATTAAAACATTTCTCAGAATTAAGTGTGAAGAAACCAATTTTGTTTATGTCTCAAGCACAGTTTTATATTTGGGTGAAACGTATTTATACAAATATTTTGTGTATTTTTTTTTCAACGCTGAATCTACAAATGTTTTAATCAACGATCTCTGGCCTTTCATAATTTTTCTATTGTATTCATCCTATTGTTTATTATTTTGCATTGTTTATTACATATTTTGTTGTTATTATTTATTTATTAATTTGTAGACAGACTGTGATTTGTAGATTCAGCGTTTTGTACTCCAATATACAAATTGCGGGTTGAGATATTTCTGAAGGATAAAGATTTCTTGAACAATTTTTCGATATAAAACATTGATTTCTGCTTAACAGACTGTTGTTTAAAGTTAGCCTCTGTACTAACAGCATCGTCTGGATACGTCTTCAGCGTGATCATTCACGCACTCCTGTCTGTTATTTTCTGTGACTTCCCAATATTTCAAAATTTTAACTTTTAATTGCTGTGCTGTGTTTACTTTTTATTTTTCTGGTTAACACTGGACCATTTACGTTGACAATGGCGCTTATTGTGCCTTTTCCACGTACTGTTGTATTGACCGTTTTCGCCGAAATATCATTATTATCTCGACATAACAGTGCTTTCCGTGTCAATAAGAAAATAGAAAATCAACTCGTTTAGTATTTGTCAGCCCTGTATCTGACTAGACCCTGGCTTTCAGAGGTCAATAAGTAAAAATTCGCGTCTATAGTAACAAGGTGCGTCTGTTATTTGCAGCGACTTGTATAAATACGGGTGCAGCAGGTTCAGTCACCGTCTCTTATTTTTTGTGATTTCTCAGTGCTGAAATATTACGAAAGTAAGGTGCCTTTTACAAATTTTTATGTTAGTAAACCCGCATTAAAGATGCTTTTTAAATTCGACCAGAAATTCAGTTTTGATAATATTAGCAGGCTGTCCCGAGTGCTGCGCGTGCACTGATGCTGTTATACTTATAGATTCTTACTTGCAAACAAAAAAACTAAAAAAAAAACGCCACTGAGCAGTGATCATTTGTTAATCTGTAAAATATTTATTTCATCACAAAATCAATAAACACAATGGTGTTGCAGTGGCGGATTTAAGGGGGGTTAGGGGGGTCCTGACCCCTCCTCCTTCGATTTTTGAAAAATATCACACCAATTTTTAATAGTCCCCTCTTGAAATTAGAATTTTGGCTAGCTGAATCATAGTTCTAAACAGTACTAAATGGAACCGTTTGCCCTCTAAAATAACAGAAAAGGTGGGGGGATCGGCTTACATATGCAGACCCCCCTCTTCAAATATTCCTGGATTCCCCCCCCCCTCCCCCCGGTTAAAGTTAACGTATTATTAAGAATTATTAGACATCGTTTTATCATGTGCAAGACAAAAGTTTACTGGACTTGCAAAGTGCAAGACATATGGTCTTCAAGCAATATCTGGATTTGACCGTTTTTCTTCCTTTAGTAATTTGGGAAGGGTGAGCTAAATGATTTCAGGTGTTACAGTAATAAACTTACATTGTACCATCCAAGACAATGTTCTTTGAAAGGTTGTCACTTTACACAATAGTGTTTTAGTATACAACAGTAATAAAAAGAAAAGTTCAAAAAGCATATTATCCAAATTCTACACCATTAATGTTTGTATGTACAAATATGTTATATCAAACAGAATCAAATTCTAAAGTCTTATTATCATAATGACTTTTATTATTTTCAGTTGTTTATCCTAATCCTAATCAATTTCAGTGTGACTCAAGCAGTGTTGTAAAGTGCTGCAGTACTGACAGGGCATCACAAAGTTGTAGGGGGAGTGCATCAATCTCATATCCATCTGAGAGTTCAGTGTAGTTTAAATGCTATAGCAATCTTAATTCCTTTTCCTTAGCATTCTTTGTGTTTCTTCCCAAATATGAGTAGTATTGAACATGCCTCTAGATTTGGGGACTTTGCTAGTTTGTGACAAAATACCTTTTGATCTCTTTAATCCATCAAGCCAAAGAAAATCATTCATTAAAATCAGATGAGTGGAGATGCTATTCTACATGTTGATAATGCTGCAGTTAACCCTAATTGTATATAATATAGTAACTGACAGTCAATATTAAAATGACAGATAAATAAAGTTAACATATTATACATAATTATTAGACATCATTTTATCATGTGCAAAAAAAAAAAAAAATTACTGGACTTGCATAGTTCAAGACATATGGTCTTCAAGCAATATCTGAATTTGACAGTTTTCCCCCTTTTCTAATTTTGGAAGGGGCCCCAAATAATTTCAGGTGTTACAGTAATAAACTACCCATCAAAGGCACAACTAAGACATTTTCAGCACACATGGAAAACAAAACTGAATCCACTTTGTGATATGTGATTAAATAAGCAACCCCCCCCCACACACACACACACACACACACACACACAAATAGGTCTAATGAGCGCAAAATAATCCAAACCAACCAACATCAAAACAAGCAATTTCCTCCCCTATGCCTACATACATACTACGATAATAGCCAGGGCTGCCCTTCCCCCTCCCCCAGCTTCCCCCTATATAGCTGCAGTTTAAGCACCCAGAATACACACAAGCTAGGGCAGACTTAGCTGATCCTTTGACATTATCTTGGACCAGATACAGTACAGTGTGATAGGTACAAGATATCATGGTCTAATTATAAACTCAAATGATTCCCTATGCCAATATTTTCATGTTCCCAGCTAAATGTCTACATAGCTTTATTTTTTGTTTGTATGTAAAATCTTACACTATACATGACCTAAAACCAAAATTATATACTAGAATAAAAAGATACATTATATGTGCACTCAATTAATTAGGGAAAAACAAACTTACATGTAATTATATATGGTACATGTATCTCACTTCCCCTAATCCTTCCAAAAAACAAACTTACATTTAATTATATATAGTACATGTATCTCACTTCCCCTAATCCTTCCAAAAAACAAACTTACATGTAATTATATATGGTACATGTACCTCACTTCCCCTAATCCTTCCAAAAAACAAACTTACATGTAATTATATATAGTACATGTATCTCACTTCCCCTAATCCTTCCAAAAAACAAACTTACATGTAATTATATATGGTACATGTACCTCACTTCCCCTAATCCTTCCAAAAAACAAACTTACATGTAATTATATATGGTATATGTACCTCACTTCCCCTAATCCTTCCAAAAAACAAACTTACATGTAATTATATATGGTATATGTATCTCACTTCCCCTAATCCTTCCAAAAAACAAACTTACATGTAATTATATATAGTACATGTACCTCACTTCCCCCAATCCTTCCAAAAACAAACTTACATGTAATTATGTATGGTACATGTACTTCACTTCCCCCAATCCTTCAAAAAATCCAATCTAACTAAAATATTATCTTAAATTTAAATGAAATAGCAAGAATGCTCATTTTGGACCCTATAGCTACTACAGTACATTGTAGGTTAATAACTTATATTGTCCCTTTATAACAATAATAAGAAGTAAATCCTGCAAACCAGCTGCAAACCACCCCCTCAAAAAAAAAAAAAATAATAATAATAATGATAATAATAATAATAATAAAAACTCCAACTCCACTGTATACTTGGCACTACCCACCTAGTTATCTGTAATAATTCTGATTATAGAACAGGTGGCATACGAGGGTATACAGGGAATACCCCCCCCCCCCCCCCCCCCCCCCATTAAACACCAATCACCAAGATTAAAATAGCTCAATCACCAATCACCAAGATATATTCAGGCCAATCACCAATCACCAAAAATTCTTGAATCTTATACCACACATAATATTGGGCTCAAATAACTTATCACACTAAAAAAATAAGTCCAATCACACAGAATGCAAAAGGTATTCCCTACCCTCGCATACTGCTTACTAGCATGCTTACTAACTGAAATTATACATATCTTATTTTTTATATATACAGATGCTGATGTTAGAAGAATGTGGTTCACTTATTATATACACATTCTTCTAACATCAGCATCTGCCATACACTGCATTATAATCTTAAATGTGATCCCTCTATAATTTAAAAATTCGTTTTAGATTTGTAAAGAACAACAACCAAAATCCTTTTAAACTACAGCCTTAATCAGTTCCTTTCAAGTTACCACATTTCATTTTTAAAACAATGAACTATGTTCTATGAAAAATTGTCACTTTGCATAACGTGCATGTGTTACGCTGGTGTTTGTATTTGCAGAGGGTGCTCACTGCAATCGATGGAAGTCTTACATTTCAAATCTTACTTAATTGCCATAGAGCCTGCTTACTCTTAATCAATATATTGAAACAAATAATGCTTATTTAAGTAACTATACATTATTAAGCATTACCATATACTCTAGAAATCTTTTCATCACATTTTCCTGTAATTGATGTAAAACTAGCAGCATATATTAACAGCATAAGAAATAGACACAATTACTTGATTTTTCTAAATTAAAAAATGCATGCACATTGATCTGCAAGGATACCTCTTCTTATCCCTGCAAAGCACATTTGCTGCAATTTATCTAAATTTTCTAATATTTCACAGCTTACATTTTCTACTAGCTACCAGCAAAATACCTGCATATTATATTGTTTGCATGAATATGCACATCAAATTTCTTTTCTCATAACAGTGGCAAAATTCTGTGATAAAATGTATCAAAAGAAATCAATCTACATACAAATGCCAACTGTCATGCTTTCTTTCAAAAGATGTTTTAACTGACTTTCCTCTACAATATAATGTGGTTTCTAGAACTTTGATGAATTTCAAAATTGAAAAAAGGAAAAATTATTTAGAAACAAATTCTGAATAAAAAAATAATAACATGCATATTGTCTTCTAATGGCATTGTTCTTTTACTGCTCTGTACATCACCTGGTCTGGTTTCAGATGTGACTGATGCAAAGTGGAAATATACTGTACCCAGCCTATATATATATATACAGTATACAACAGTAATAAAAAGTTCAAAAAGCATATTATATATATACACCATGAGTGTATGTATGTACAAATATTTTATATCACTTAAATTGCCACCTTATCAGCAAAAAGATACCTAAGACTACAACTACATGTACGTATGTTCACTCTTTTTGACACTGTATATATACAAACTAAGACTCACTTCAAACTCCAATAAAAATCTATATACATTTTTTCAGTATACTAAAACATGTATTTGGCATTAAAAGCAAAAAGGAAATTAAATGTGATTTACAATGAAGATGTTTTTATCCAACTTTTCAATAAAGAAAAAAATGTTTCTGTCATAGGAATTGTTCTGTATATATACCTGTAGCGCAATATGAAACCTATCCAAAGTACACAATTCAAAATTAGTTTCATTTTCCCCCAAGACAATAATTCTCAACACACCCATGTTCATCATGTTGAAGCAATCCTGTAACTTGACAGTAAAATATCCTGCAAAGCAAATGTTCTCAAAGTAAAAGAAATTTGCATTGATTAGTAACATAAAAAGAGAAGAAATTTACATTGTTCTGTCCATTGGCACGCCTTTCTCTGTCAACAATGTCTTGATCTCAGTCAGCAGTTGGCTGGTGATGTCCACAGCTTTTGTTGCTGTGTCCATGTTGTAGACCTCATGTGGTAGACCATGACACCTGTCTGGATAGTGCATGGCAGTGGAATGTGTAAGCAGGGACTGGAGTCGTCTGGACCGCTGTGAAATAGTTGAGCAATTGTCTGCAAGGTTAAGAGTGTCAGCCATTATAGGCAGGTCGTGACTGTTGTTTTTCAGATTGGCATCGATGGCAAACTGTGCAGCCTTCAGTGCTTTTTCTGCTGACTGAAATTGTAATATACATATGTGATATAGATAAACTAATTGTATATTTATAATGTTTTAATTTTAAAAAATTGTAAATACTGTTTAGTTTTAACTGTAGAAAATGAGTAGATTGACAGATCATAAACAAGAAGTGAGTAGATTGACAGAATTTTTGAAAAATTGGGATTACACTCAAAAATTAAAGGAACTTATGAAATCTAATAATATATCGTATCAAATTTAATTCAGTTTAAAAAATGAAACTGCAATTTAGGTATTACATATATATTATAATGATCTAATGAAACTGAACCAAGATTGAACCAGCATTATATCTAACCTGATGGCATTTGAAGCAAGCCCACTCATAGCTCTGGAATGGCTCTCTGGTGTCATTGGAGACTGCTTTGAAATCCCACTGGGCCTGGCGGAACCATCTGGAAGCCTCGTAGGGTTGGGGATTCTTACGAGTTTCCCAGAATCCACCATACGTCCTGCTGTCACTACCATGACTCCCGCTGGAATAATACCTGTCATGGCATTCTCTCTCCTGTCTGGCACGTTGCCCCATTCTGGTGAAAAATTGCTCAAATACATCTTCATATGTAGTGTGTGACTGGGTACCAGTACCATGAGTAGAATATGACCTACCAGTACTACGTGTACTATGTGACCATATAGGACCAGAAGATGCAGCAGTTGTCTCAGTTGAGGATGAAGACGTTTCTTGCGAACCTCGTTCAAGTCTAGTTATTTCAGTCTGTATGAATTTGCATGCTTCATTGCAAATATCTTCTTGGCCAAGGTTTTTGTCTGGGTGATATTTTCGGAGGAGTCTCTTGATGACTTTTTTCCTCTCATTTTCATCAAGTTTCCACGCAGCCTACAGTGTTTTTGTGATATCTTCCTTAATGTCCTCCAGACATGTTGGAGTGAAGTCATCCTCAGTTGGAGTTTTATCATAAAGAACAACATCCTTTGAGTCATCTTTTGGTGTGCGTTTAAATTTGTACAAGTCATTTGCCGTCACAACAAGGACATCCTCTTCTTCACTCCCAATTCTTATTTTGTATCTTCTTAGCACATCTGAGGTTTGAGAGTCAACATCTTCCTTGATCTCTTCTAGGACAATGGCATATATGTATGTTGGAAGACCCTCACGACTCTTCAACAATGGATCCTCTACTTCATAGCCTACGTATTCACCGCATTCAAAGTGGTGAAAATTCTCAGAAAGCAGATGCTGGTCTTCTATGTGAAGGTAAGTCCCAGGGATGGGGAGAACACTGGTATCTGAGCAGTAATCATCTGGGGGAATGCCCTGATCATCCAAACATCTCGAAATCTCTTGTAAAGCAACTTTTTCATCTAGGATGCTGCACAGGTGATGGAGGAAAGTTGACAGCCTCCCTTTAGATAAACTGTTCAAGATTTCGACAAACCTGAGTGAAAAGTTGCTCATTTGAAAATTGCTTTTTAAATAAAAACAATGTGACTGTTGTCCACAATGGGCTTTTTGATAGAAGCATGACTGTGTTCTCTCACTTCCAGACAAAACCTCTCCCTTGTATTCTAAAACAGTGGTCAGTTCTGTTGCAAAGTGAAGTTTGATGTTTTTAATGTTTTCTTGTAGCTCAGCACTATCCTGCTGACTGACAGTGAAGCCTTGGGTTTTACCAGCATGACGAAAGAGACGCATCACTGCCTGATAAAAAAAATCTGATTTTATCTTCCATTTCACAGGATGCTCTTGAAGAATGTTGATACTTGGTTCAGAGTGAAGTTTCTCTTTAACAACATCAGTCAGATATCTAAGGCGCAAACATTCTGGCAAAAATTCAGCAACATCGCTGTACGATGGGACATCGGGTCCAATTTCTTCCTTAGAAGGACGAGCAAGCATGGGTTCTTCCAATGGAAATTTCTGTAGTCGGTCAAAATGGGACATGTTATCAATAAAGATAATGTCCTTGGATTGCCTTAGTTCCCCAGCTGAAGTGAGCAAGTATAACAGTTTTACCTGCTCTGGCCATTCCTCCCCACTGCGAAGCTTTTTAAACAAAAACCCCATTGCTTTCAAAACTTTTTTCTTTTCATTTGGTTCCAGTTTCTTCCCTTCAGTATCTTTATGAATCATTTCCAAGACAGTGGCATACTGACAGCAGGAGGGTCTATCTGTGCTGCCTATCAGCTTGAAGAGCTCTTTACACCTTGTGAAATGTGAAGGCACAGCAAAAAGATAAGGCTTTATTTCTTCTTCTTCTTCCACACACGAGGTAGCAACTTGACTCGGATAAACAAACCTCTTTCCATCCTCAAGATCTACTAAAACGCAGGCCAAGTGTTGCAGCTGATGAGTCCAATATGGATGTTCTTTGTCTTTGTTTTGATATCTTTCCAAGTGCTGATATATTTGCCCCATTATTTCAGAGAGTAATTCAGATTGTTCTGCTGTTAAAAGTTCAACTCTCTCTTCCAAATTATGGCACACATTGCAACAGTGGTCTATCACCTGTTCCAAAGAGGGGATTTCTTTCACTCCAAGTATTTCACACAATTTTCTGTCCCTTGGTTCTGCCCACTGTTCCAAGAATGATACACTTGTCCATGACAAATGTTCATGTTCCTGCTTGTATAAGACAGCACCATTGAAGCAGATGAAAGGCCTCAATGTTTCTCCATCCATATTGCCACAAGGGCACAGACTCTGAAGGTTGCTTGAAGCAACACGTTGGGGTAGAAAGGCCACATCTTTTATAATGCGCAATAAATGACCATCATTAAATACATTCTCCCTTGATAAAAGATGTGTAACTACTACACGTGCCTGATTTTCTCTCTTTTGGAGTGCCGTCTTATTTCTACTTTTGTGTGCAAGAATAGCCCCCCTTTCAATGGCTTTGGCAAATTCAATTAGCTTCTCTGAAGTGACTTGTTGCTGTAAACCTGTCTCACGCATCAAACACAAAATTGCTAGAGATCTAAAAGGCTCCGATGGAAAATCTTCTTCTGTAAGCATAACTTCAAAAACTTCATTGTGAGGATCATAAAAAGCTGATGCAGTTGACAGGGTGCCAGGAATTCCACTTCGTCTATCAGGTAGGAACTTCACATGAGAAAGTTTATCAATCAATCTCCTCAAATCACCTTGGCAAATTCTGTGGCGTAATTTGACTGATATAAACTCTAAGTGCTTAATCCTTTTTTCTTCTGAGAGACTTTCAAACCTTGGTAATATAAACTTGCAGTACATATCACACTCAGAGAGTACTTGACAACCCAACGATGTGTAGAGTGGCTCTAACATCCCATTGGGTTTCAAGAAGGCCAAATGTTGACCACCTCCTTCCAATAGCTGCATGCCATCTAAAGGGATAGAGCTCGGTGCAATGTAAGTATCTTTTCCTTCAATGCTGACAATCTCCTCTTTTGCAGATAAGAAAAAAGGAAAACTGCACAATTTCCATTTCAATTCAGGATTGCTTTCCAGCACATGAAGATACTGACAAAAATATCCCAAAATATCATGACATTCCGATACATTCAGTCTGCCTGCTAGCTTGTGTTGTTTGGCTACTCCTTCTAAGGCGATGATCATGGAACTTGGATCTCTAGGGTGGCCAATTATAGCACGTATGGTCTCACCAGAACCTTGTAGTGCAGTCTTTTCAGAGGGTTGTTGTAGTATATCATAGGCTAGCTGTGGAACACCCAACTTTTGTAAGATACCTAAAACCTCAGTTTTGAGGAAGTGATGGAAGAAATCCCGGTTGTCCATAACTTCACGGGTTCGTGAAACCTGAAGCAAACATGTTGATTGCCCTACAGTTACTGGCAAGAGGCACCAATGGGAAAGTGGCTTCAATAAAGATATAATTTTGTTGCCGTCAGAAACTGCATCAACCTCCGAGTGAAGGTATGTCCACAGTAATTGGATCCACTCTTTTGACGGAGTCTTCAAATCCCAATGGATTACACCTCCATTTTGTAGCACTTCTGGTAAGGCAAATGGTAGCCTTTCTGCAAGATCTGATACCTTGAATTTTTTGAAAATTGACCTTTCTTGGTCTGTACAAAAAAATGTACGTTCCAAGAACCTATGGCAAAAAGATGCAGCATACAAAGTCAGCAAGTCCCAGAAAGGTGAACAGAAGACGGGTGTTCTGGAACTAAACATCCTCAGCTTGTTGTCCTCAGTTACAAGCAATGGACAACCCTCAAGTAGCTGCACAAAATTGCCAGATTTCTTGCAAAACTGTAACATAGTGCGAAGGTCGTCTACATTTTCAAAGATGGTTTTTCCAATGTCTTCAGGAAGATCTGAGCATGAAATAAAACACAGCCTGTCAGGTCTTTGGTAGGTTTGAAAGAAACAAAGCACAGCTTCTGGACTAACAGTTTTCACCTGGATGTCTGCTTCCCGATAATTTGTATATATTGACATTGGGCAACATAAAAGATTGAAATTGCTTTCACATAAAATCCTTCTAACAATCTCTCTGGAGGATGGTTCTTTGAAGCTTGACCCTGGTTCCTGAATCTGGGTATCTAAGTCATCAAAGAATACTCCCTCTGTAGGTGTAAACCATGCAACTTTAAATCCCGTCTCACTCAGTCTTGCATGTCGCAAAAGTGGAAGAACCCTCAGATTAAGTTCGCTGGTCAACTGGTATACCTTTTTAGACAGATAATGTATGTAATTCTCCTGATGCTGGATATGAGGAAAGAGCTGACAATACTGGCTCAAAGATTTTCTTATCTGGGTCTCATCACTTCCAGAGATCTCTTCCATAATAATATTCTTTTTTTGCTGAAGCATATTGGTGTAGCAAGGGGCAATTGTTTGCTCTATTAATGTGTTGTTCCACTCAGTTTTCACATCAGTATTTTCAGTGTTCATCCAAAGGTTTCTCCTGGCTTCATGATCCAGTGCAAAGTGACCATTGATATGAACAGGTAGGTTTGTTTTCAGTGGGAGCGGCAGGAAGCAAAATACCCTGCTTTTTTTGAGGCTAAATCTCTCCATCGGTAATCTGTCAGCTTGAAGCATATGTGCTACCCCTCCACGTGGCAGAAGCCCCAACTCTCTGTCCTGGAGGGCTTTCTTTAAAGTTGTAGGTATTGAGCTTGGATTGCTGAAGCCAAACTGTTGGGTGATAAGCCATGTTTCTAATCGGCCTTTGTTGTCTTTTAAGGACATGGTGAAAGAAACATTTATGGGACGTAACTGGTCCACTGTAAGTTCTTGTGTTTTCAGTCTCTCTGAGCTGTTCACCACTTCCTGTAGAAAGGACTGTTGTGCCTGTGTATCTTCAGCACTGAGATGGGCCTCAACACTGTATGTGTTCTGCAGCTTTCCAGTGAACATGTTTATTTCTGAGACACTTATTTTCCTTATGTTATTGAGAAACAGCATCATCAGAAATAAATCACCCCTAAATGTTTCCATGAGGGACTGCATTTCTGGAATGGTAACAGGTCTTGGTTTTATCTTAGACTGTCTGGCCATGTTTTCATTCCTGAGTGGCAATCGGAACAAGGTAGCTTCCTCCATTGGAAAAGATTCTTTCATGTCATCCAAGTAGCTTGCAAATACATCTGGGAAAGCCTTCCTCAACTTTGGAATGTCATTATAACACCTTCCAGGCTCTGCAATAGAAGCACCTGGCACATAAATACAATGTGGATCAAAGATACACAATGTTTCTCCAATTTCCTGTCCTTTGGTTAAGAAAGATGGGGCATCTGTGAGATGATATACAGCATTGAAACCGACCCCATACTGCCCTGTTTTGTTTGGATCTTCACTCTTGCTTCCCTCACCTAAGTTGCTTATACCCTCTATGTCTGCTTGAGTAAATGGACTATTGTTGTAAACGCACAAAGCTGGTCCCTGCAATGGCTTCCAACAATCCTCAAATATAAGCTTGGTGGAATGGTTTCTGGGATCTAAAACAAAGTGAACTTCAGTTGCCTTTGCATCATCTGCATTTTGCAGGAGCTCTTTCAGGATATCCTGGTCACAGGGGTATCCTTCTAGTATTCTCTTGATTCTATTTGTAAGTTTTTCCTTCTGACCAAAGGGTATTCCCATTGAACATTTTCTAAGCTTTTCACCTCTTTTCGTCTGAACACCAAGGCCTATAGCATCATGATATGGTAAATCTTTGTGTGCACAATGCATGTCATCATCATCATTCTCAAGCCATGGGCAATCATCAAAACAAAGATGCTTTGCTTCAGACATCACTCCATCTTCATCTGGTAAATAAATGGGCCCATTTTTATCTTCAATTGATTTCAGCTTTGTTGTGAGGGGTACTTTCTCCTTTTTTACCTCATCCTCAATATTCTGCTGTAATGCAGACACAATTTGACGTATGTATAATGGCAGTGATTTTTTGCTGTATGTTTGATGTGGTTTCTGTAGGGCCTTTATATAATCTGCAATATCAAAGTCTTCTCGAACACCAGCAGCTTCCATGACATCAGGGAAGTCTCTCCAGTCATAAGGATGCCCAAAAAGAAGTGGCTCAAATCCACCCTTGGAGTTGAATATAACTTTACTGCCTGAGACAAACTCTTGTGACTGCGGAATGTACACTGCATTTCTCTTTTGCAGTGCATTACTGATAGCGGACTGTTTTGCAGGTTCCCTTCGCAGTAAATCATTCAGATACTGATAAATGTCCCTAATTAGATCTTTCAGCTTCTTTTCAAACTTTCCACACTTTGGGGCAGCTGCGATGGCCTCATCAAACTGGTCCCATACCTGATCAAGTTCAACATCTTTTCGAGACTGTATTTGGAGCAACCTCTCCACACTTCTATTCATTTTCAATTCCCTTCTGTCGACAACAGCAGTGGTAGAAGACACCAAATTTTCCACATCTGCTGAAAAGCATTCTTTAGGTGCAGCAAGATTGTTGTGATTGCCTTTCCAAGGAAGTGGGTAACCGTCTGGTTTGGGCTTAACTGGAAGAAATGGCACTTCACATAATACGCCTCTGAGTTCACTTTCCAATTTACTACCTTCTTTTCCACTCAGCCTCCAGGCTAGGTACTGCAATATTTCTTTCCCTCTCTCTACTCCTCTTGCATTATCTGTTTGATGGAGACCAGCAACACTTTTGGCTCTCTCCAAAATCTGCCCACAGCTGATGTCTTCAAAGATGCCAAGTTTTTCCAATACCAGAAGGCGGCGTGGGTTCAGGTATGACCTTTCGGTTCCTTTGATGAAAATCCCATCTTCCTCATAATACAATGAGGCAGCTCTGCTTTTTGGGTGCATGAGAGCACAGGGTTGCTTTAACTCCCCATGAGGTGTGGAAGGAATGCATGGGTATCTCTGCAAGAGTTTATTGAGATCTTCATCATCTTGGTCAATTGCATAAAGTATCAAAGTATCTCTGACATCTCCATCAAGAGTGTTGATGCTTGGGAAAACTGCTTCATTGTATAACCTGTGAAGGTCAAACATGATCTTTCCTTGAATCTCTCCAGGTGCAAATAACAACATGGTTTTCATGGTCTCACTGGGAACTTTTACATATATTTTTCCCCTCTCCTGGAGATAATCTTCTAATATTCTTTCCGCATGGGTCACTATATTTGATCCCTTGACATCATCTGTGAGGATACCAACATTGTGGACATTTTCCCACATTTTCCCATTTGAAAATAAAGCGGGCGCCTGCTGTTCCTCTGTGGAAAATAAGGAGGCATAATACTGCTGCACAAGAGGCTCACATACTGGTTTATATGTGCTCCCACAGGTTGGCCACAATTCGCTAAAGCTGTAAGGTGTACCACATGTTAATTCTCTCAAGTCTTCAAGACAAAAAAGAAGTGCTTTGGGAATGACATCCTTCAAGATGATTTGGTTCCATTCAGCTCCTTTTGAAACTTTATCATCCATTGTTTTCTCAGTTAAATGTTTGCGGTTGGACTCCACAGAGAAACTTCCGTTGACATGGAATGAGAATCCACTGGAAATTGGAAGAGGGAGATAACAAAAGAATGTTCCCTTCTGAGTACAAAGTGGTGTATATCTAATGCTGCCTTCAACACTGCACTCCTTCAATTGCACCGCCACTCCACCTGTAGGTACAAGACCAGATCCCTGGCACATGGTCAACATCTTTGATGTGAGGTCTCCCATACATGACGTAACCAGCCAGAAATCTTTCTTCTCCTCAGTTTTGATAATACTCACACTACCTGCATCCATTTTGGAGGACATTTCAAGAAGAAGGGACACTGTTTGATTTTTAGTGTCTTTGGGCATTGGAATTGATGGCGCTGATTCTGCTGATTGGAGGGCTTGGGTTGAAGCTTTTAAAATTTGTGTTTGCTGAACCTCTGGCAAATGCAAACCTCTTATCACTTTTGAGATGTTCTTTGTTGTTTCATAGATACACTGCATCATTAATGGGGTTCCATCCTTGGGGAGGTGATAAATTGATATTTTCTTTACATTTTGAGTAAAAAGTAGAACTTCTGAAGATGAATCGACCAATTTCTGAAGAAGCAATTGCACTTGTTTTTCATCATAATGCACGTCGCTGATCTCACTTTTATAGGATTGTTCCTTTGTTCGTAGAGGAAATCTAAATAATGTTGCATTGTAGCTAAATATGCAAGATTTGGCAGTGGAATCAAGATTGCAGCCAAAAATCCCATTAAAAGGCTTGAATTGGTTCTTCAACTTCTGAAGCTTTTTTCTGTTTTTTAAATTAATCTTAATTCCAGGTTTTGATCTTGCTGCTCTTCCCAAATGTTTCATATGCGGATCAAAGATGGCTATACTGTTACTGCTAATGAAACTTGGAACATCAGTTAGATTGTAGACTGCATTGAACCCAAGTCCAAATTTGCCAATTTTGTCACTCATCTTTTCTTTGGTTGCACCCCCCAGCTGAACAAGGTTTTTGAAATCTTCTTCTGTGAACACAGCATCATTATAGGCCCAGAGAGCAGGTCCTTGGCAACTTCGCATTCCCTCATCTATCAAGCATGTCTGGGCATCTTCATTTCTTCTCTGGTCATACAGAAACTTCACTTCTTGGGCTCCTGCATCATCAGCATTTTGAATAAGTTCCTTAGGAACGGATAACCCATCTGTGTAGCCTTCCTTAAGCAGATTGTGAAGGCGACAGGTCAGTGGCTCAGATTGGCCATAGTTCATGTCCAACTCTTCTACATCTAAAATACGACTCATAAGAGTTGGCACACCTAACTTTTCACTAGTTTGCATTGAGACATGCTCATGGACAAAGAAGATAGATTCTGTTTCTTCATCATTAATATCAGTGACATCATACCCTTGCTGAAGCCAGTCCATATCACAGTAAGTGCACTGGGAGACTGGCTTAAGGATGAGGGTGGATTTGTCATCACTATGAACAGGCACTAAGAGCTTATCTGGCAGTTGGGATATTGTAACCTCGTCCATTGACTCAACAATGTGCAACAGATCAATAATGGTCTGAAGATCTCTCTGTGCATCAAGATCTGCAGCGTTGCTGTTGGTTATCTGAGACTGGACCCTTTCTTCTTGTTGGTATTTGATTTCGATATTGCTTTGCACCTGCAGAATGATTTCAAGTTTATCTTTTGGTTTCACACCATACTGGGAAAATTGTTCGCTGAATTGCTCTACTTCTCTTGGAAGGACAAACAAATGAGGGTGCAGCTGAATCCCTTGCAGTTCTGGAGGAATACCAGGGACAACATCTTTTGATGAGGAAAATCCATCTCCATTCCAGATCCATTTCTGTGAGCTGGATTTAAGGCCTTCGTAGGGAACATCCCTCCTAACTGGATGAAACAATTCTCCATAGATATCTAGAATCATTGGCAGAAACACACTCTTTTCTCTGCTTGTATAATGGCTTACTACCTGTTCTAACTGGGCTATGACTTTTGGCATAGTGGGCCTTTCGATCCATCCAAATTCCCTGGCAATCTCTTCATTCACAACCTCATAAGAGACATGTTCCACAGAACCAATCACTTTTTCATAGATACTGCTGTGCAACTCACTTGGACTTAAAAAGGTGCAATCCGATGGACACCAAGGCAAAGAATTGGGATAATTCTCTGGCCTTGACTTGACCTTGATAAACCTGGTTCTTTTCAAACAGCTCGAGAGCCTGTTTCCGTTTCTCAGCCTATTCTTTAATATAGTTGGTCTGGATCTCAAAATGGTCATAATTGCTTCTGATTTATCCATCAAAATGTTTTGCGTGGTCAATCCCTTTTGAACGTACTGAGCTGCCTTGTAAATGTCCTCTGCAGTTATTTTTTCTCTTTCTGTCTTCAATCCTAACCTTTTCAGAGCCGCATGTAATTGTGGATCATCCTTATACTGTCCAGTTGGAAAGATGTCACATACCCCATGAAAGAGATCAAATACCACTGAATCATGGTGATCAAACAATTGGCTTGCTGTAAATCTCTCTCCTGATTCATTTGGAACAAAAGGAATGTCTCTCACCATATGACGTATTTCTTTATCTTCATTCATGTTGATGGTCAGTACCTGCTTCATCAAAATATCAATCTCTCCGCTTTCCTGGTACCACTCAATGTCTGCTAACACAATTTCTCCTAGCAATTCATTCGTGTCCAAAATTCTTATTCCTAATTGCTGAACTAGCAATTCAGAGTCTGTTCCTGATGCATCGATAAACTTCCAACGTAATGAAAAGCTTGGACGTTGATGTAAAACCCAGGGTGCTTCATGGAGAGAAACTCTGTTGCCAGAACTTTGAGGATCAGAGTATTCTGTTCCACCAACCGACATAAAGATTGGAAGTTCCATAAGCAATTTTCTGTGTGACTTTATGTCATGCGCAGAGGCTTCAGAGACAAGCTTTCTGAGCTTATCCTTCTCTGCCATTGGCCAGTCTTTTATCTTTTCTAAGTTGGTTTGGGTCTGCACATTTGAAAGAGCCTGTAAAACACCTTCAGGTGTTGGAGGACTTATGTATTTTGGTACAACAGCATGGTGATCTTCAATAAATTTGGGGAGATTCTGAAATACAATTACCCCCAATGCTTTAAGCCACTTAGCTAAACCATCATCAAGTCTGTCCCCTTGCCAACAAGTTATCAAAGCAGGTAAGCCAGAACTCAGCTTCACAATTCTACAAGAAGACAGATCAAGAAGAATGTGCAAGTCTTCAAACCTGGAGAGATTGTCAGGGAATTGACGGGTCAGGTACTCCCATGCCATCTGAAGCCAGCCATGAGTAGGATGGTTAGTGGTGTGTTGATCCCAGTGTTTGGTGTTGTCTCTGCAGGGGTCGAAGAGTCTTCTGATCAATTCAGCCATTGAAGTCTTGTCTAGAATTTTCAACTGGGTTAATCCTAAAGTGAAACAAAAATGAAAATTTCTCTTTTTTAATTGCAGTTTTTTTTATTAAACTTGTATTTCATTAATAATATATATCAGTGTCATGAAAGATTAACAATATGAATGACAGCATGCATAATTGGCACATAGAGACATCTATAAAATCTTATTTTCTGCAGAACGAGTTAACAGCCATTTCCTATGGTGACAGTGACTGTTTAACCCTTCACTTATGGCACAGCAGAGAAGAACATATATTGACCTTTATGAATCTGTATATAAAATCCGAAAAAAATTTTTTAACCCTCAAGAGACCAAGCTATTTTACTGACTGAAATGACCAATCAAAATATATTATACATACAGTGACAATAAAGACATAGACAGTGATCAGAATACATACAGACACATTCAATATCTCAACAGACAATGCAAAGTCAGCAAGGTGCACAGGGATCCTCATTATAAAATGCTGTTGAGGATTTATCACACCTATACTACTCCCAGGATTTATGACAAGTGTTTTATAATGATCTAATGTAATAAGTATTTGGTGATAATACTTTTATTACATGAAATAACCAAGCACAGATTTTAAGAACAACATTACACCGGTATTTAGACAGTCCCTGTCAGTTTCCACTTGCAGAAATATTTCTCTTTTTATTTGCCACACTAAATGAAAAAAGTACATTACAAAATGACTTTGAGTAAAAATATTTTGACTTATGTTGAGGTAGCATCCTGCTAACTTCAATAAGAATAATTAGCTGACTTGCTGAGTAGGGAATAGCCTAATGCTGGTAAGGAAGTCATACTACTCAGAACACATTCAATCAACCTACATGTATGTTACTACCACATCTGTGTATAAAACAAAATCCACACAAACAATTTGTTAATATATTGTAACGCGAGGGGTCGGGCCCGAGCGACCGCGACACCCATGCGCGGCATGGGAACTTGGATGTTTCTTAGGGAAAGTATATCCCTGTCCTTCAGAAATAAAGAGGCAGATTTATGTTTTAATAAATTTTATTAAACGGATAAATCGACCATAAAATTCTCAAGTCAGTGGTGACCATCACATGACTTATTGTCATAAATGTCTATAAAATTGAGGAGTTGGCGTTGCGCGTAGTGTGAGATGACATCTGAGATGGAGTCGACCTCGTTGACGGCACTGCATTGGATGGCATCGTTAATGGAATCGGGTAGCGTGCGATGACATCAGGCATCTCTAGTGGTAACCATGCGTAGGACGGCCTCGTTGACGGTTCGCGTTAGATGACTTAGTTGATGGAATTGGGTAGCGTGCGATGACATCTGCATCTCTAGTGGTAACCATGCGTAGGACGGCCTCGTTGATGGCACCGCGTAGATGGCATCGTTGATGGAATTGGGTAGCGTGCGACGACATCTGGCATCTCTAGTGGTAACTACGCGAAGGACGACCTCGTTGGCGGTTCGCGTTAGATGGCACCGTTGATGGAATTGGGAAGCGTGCGACGACATCTGGTATCTCTGGTGGTAACTACGCGAAGGACGGCCTCGTTGACTGCACCGCGTTGGATGGCATCGTTGATGGACGTCGTTGACCCTCACTTTGTTTCTTCTTGGTATCAGCTGGCTGAATAAGGTATCTGGTGTTCTCAATGGGATAACTAAGGAAACTAAAATAAAAACTACCCCCAAGTCTCATGGAGGATTTCACCGCGCACTTGGACTGGAACATCATCAACAGCACCAAGTTGACGTCTGCGCCGATGGCGCCCCGGACCCGAACGGCCTTTCACCCGAGGATGAGATGTGCACTTCTCGTCGCCATCAAAACCAGCAGCAACCTTGGCCAGGAACCTGTCAACTGCACCCCAAGGTCTTGGCCAGGAACTTGTCAACTGCAGCCAAGGGACCAGTTCCTACATGCTGGAACCCCTCCTCACCAGGAAAAACACCTCCATATTCAGTCAGCCAACTGTCCACTTAAAAACTTAATAATTGCTAGGAGCCCTTATATTAAAGAGAGGGTGCTGCCCTCTAAAAACTCACTGATCTAACTTTGTAAAACCATAGCTAAATAAGCTTGCCAATCACCTTATTTGTTAAAAGCATAAACCACTTGACTTAGGTAACTTAACGAATTCTCTGACCTTAGCACTTTATTAAAGAGAGGGTGCCACTCTCTGAAAAGCTCACAAAACTAACCTTGTATGACCATAGTTACAAAAGCTTGCCAGTCGCCTTACTTGATAAAGACATAAACTTGGCGGTATAAGTCCACCCTTCTAATTAGGTAACTTAATGAATTCTCTGACCTTAGCACTTTATTAAAGAGAGGGCGCCACTCTCTGAAAAGCTCACAAATCTAACCTTGTATGACCATAGTTAATAAGCTTGCCAGTCGCCTTACTTGTTAAAAACTCAGAAACTAGTGGTAATTAATCTAACGAGCACATGCCGGTAAATTTTAAATGACCCAAACATTAAAGATAATCGGTTTCCATATAGTAATAACCCCTTAAGGTAACTCGAGATAACTTGTCCTCTTATAGAGATAACCCCTTAAAATAACTTAAGATAACCTACAGAGATAACCTAAGATAAGCTTTGATCTCATAGAGATAACCCATTAAGATAACTTAAGATAACCTATAGAGATAACCTGAGATAACCTTTGATCTTATAGAGATAACCCATGAAGATAACCTGGGATAACCTATAGAAATAACCTAAGATAACATGTTCTCTTATAGAGATAACCTGTTAAGATAACTTAAGATAACCTATAGAGATAACCTGAGATAACCTTTGATCTTATAGAGATAACCCATTAAGATAACCTGGGATAACCTTTGATCTTATAGACATAACCCATTAAGATAACCTAAGATAACCTGTAGAGATAACCTAAGATAACATGTTCTCTTATAGAGATAACCTGTTAAGATAACTTAAGATAACCTATAGAGATAACCTGAGATAACCTTTGATCTTATAGAGATAACCCATTAAGATAACCTAAGATAACCTGTAGAGATAACCTAAGATAACATGTTCTCTTATAGAGATAACCTGTTAAGATAACTTAAGATAACCTATAGAGATAACCTGAGATAACCTTTGATCTTATAGAGATAACCCATTAAGATAACCTGGGATAACCTTTGATCTTATAGAGATAACCCATTAAGATAACCTAAGATAACCTATAGAGATAACCTAAGATACCGTGTTCTCTTATAGAGATAACCTGTTAAGATAAATTAAGATAACCTATAGAGATAACCTGAGATAACCTTTGATCTCCTAGAGATAACTACAGTAACATAGACGAACAGGTAAAAGAGAAGAAAAAAAATTAACTGAACATCACTTAATTACTTGCACAGGGAGTGCAAAACAACAGAAGCGGGTAATTAGTGGTGAAAAACGGTTAATAGTAAAAAAAGGGAGGTCATGGGGAAGCTACGCGAAATATCTAAACAGAGAACGTAACTTCGATCTAGCAACTACTACAAGTTGAACTTACTAAAATTAGATAAAGTTTCATTAAATTCAGTTCCAAACTACATAGAAAATGGCTAATGACAGGCGGGTTACCCCCGCGGGGGCACCCTCTAAATAAAATCTAACTCACTGGTACTAAAGGCTGTTGATTCTAATTCTGTCGAGAGGGGAGTCAGCTTTTTCGAAGAACCCACGCTTTGGCTCTGCAGCCCTATTTATAGACTCCGTTACGTCATGCTCGCGCTGTGGTCAAAGGTCGAAGGTCGCGACCTAACAGCATGGCCGCTCTGCATGGAAGTGTCACTAACTTGTGTATTGTAGATTTAGCGCCGTATTTCCATTATTTGGGATTTAAATGAAGAATTAACCTATGGGTTTAGTTGGATAAACTCCAGGACATATGTCTCTAAGGAAAAACGAAGTCTTAGGTAAGATTTAATGTAAAGTTATTGAAGAAAAGTAGATTCCGGTCATAGCAGACGATCGTGCAGCACATGTTTACATTGTTTCTAATGATTTTAAATAGCAGATTCGTGGCTCCTGTGACCCCCTTTGTTACAATATGTATAATATGATATCGATAGAATTCTTTAGATTTCCGAAATACCCGAAAATTGTAACCATCAAAATGAGAGACCCAGTTATGAGAACAATTTCCAACAAAGCTACTGAAATTTTATACAGCAATGCACTATTAGTCACACTTCAAGCACAATCTTAAATTCACAAAACACTTATTTGTGCCTATGATTTGGGCACACTGGCTGATTGCATGAAGCACATGCATGTGACATTTTCCTGTCAGTGTTGCATGGGCAAAAGATTTGAATAAAATTTAAAAACTAATATTTAAAAACCAATGCTTCTCTTTGCGGTTATAAATGACCCAACAAGAGTTTGTGATGTATACGCCACACTAATTGGTTAATCCCTACAAAAAACTGTGAAAGTGTGTAGGATTAGTAGACTAACAAAAACTCATCCAAGGAAAGAAAATTCGAATAAAAAATAAAGAGATGGCACATTAAATCATATGATTGGGGTCGTAAATGACCCCACCCAGTCACTTGAGGGTTAATGACCAGATTTGTTTCTGAAAAAGGTAACGTAATCCAAAGATTCTTTTCCATTCAATTGAACTTGCCTATTAGCAGATTCTAAGTGCTGTTTAGAACTTTAATAGTTATACCTAAAGTTGCCATCTTTTCCAGGTGTGCAGCAACCTCAGATGGAACTCTCTCAGTCTCCAATAAGCTGTGGGTCAGCCCGGGAAGAAGCTCTTTTGGATGATCCTTGGTTGGAATATACACTGCATCATTTCCACTGGACTGGAACCTAACAATTTGGTCGCTTCGTGGCAAAAGTTTGATCCCAATTATATCACCATAGGATGAATCAGAGAGGATGTACTTCAGGATAGACATCTTTTTGACAAATGAGAGGCTGTCTACCCAGGTGGACACACTTGGTTTCTTTAGAGCAGTGCGCACATGTCCTGGCTGAATCTTAGCAATTTTCACTTCATGCTTTTGTAATGCTTCTTCTACGTGTGATAAGACTGTGCAAATCTTTTCGCCACTTTGCATGAGAACATTCACAAGATCTTCAACATTGTCCATGTTAGGGCTTAAATCATTGAACAAGACTTCACTGGCATTGTGCCATGTACTGGCAGAGGAAGAGGTGTCGGTTGTTGGGCTATAAAATGATTGCCTCCTTAGAGTCACTCTGTACATACATGTGACCATTTTTTCAAATTTTGGATCAGTTACACTGCAGTCTGGCATTGCATTATAAACGCACATTGGTGAAAAGCCTGCGAGAATGGCACAATTTAGGAGTTCTGCATACGCCACTGAAACTGCTTCTTCCACCAAGCAGATGTTCCACAGAAGTGCTTTATCTGTCAAGGCAGACCTATCTTGGTCTGCAGTGGGCCATTTCAGTTGTCTGCGATTTTGGCTGAGTGCAAAGAACCCGCTGATGTGAACTGGTAGACCAGTCACACTTTTTTCTTCAAGTGGGAGCGGTAGGAAACAGAAGAAGTGGCCCTTTGGTTGTTTGGGCTTCTTTTTGACTTGTTGAAATGGTTCGTCCTTTGTGCTACAACACATAGCAACAGCCACCCATGGAAGGTAACCCAGTTTTGAATCATTTGCCAGTTCTTGAAACTGTGAACTCACTTGGCCTCCAGAAAAGTGGTTTGTGAGCATCCATTTGGTCGTCTTAGAAGTTTTGTCAACAGACTTTTTGGCCTTCTTCAAGGGGGGAGGTGTGGAGGCAGCTGATTGGTGGATATATGTCGTCTCTGTGAATTGGAGCTCATACGTGGACTGAATTGGTTTTTCTGGCCACTCATTGGTTTGTTGCACCTTAGCAATTTCTGACAAAAACTCTCTACGCTTTGATCTCACACCTTTGTTTTTATGTAATGCCAACCTAAAGATTAACTCTGGTTTCTCACTTCCTTCTGTTCTTTCATACAATTCAATGCTTTCCAGTGATGACAAAAACAAAAGGTTCATATATGCACATGTCATGAAAGATTTGAACAAACTGTCAATTTTTTCTGATGCATATATCTGCTCTGACAATTGTGAACAGAATTGAGAGGGATCTTGTAAACCTGTCCTGAGTGGAAAGCGAAACAGTGTTCCCTTATAAACTTCACCACTGAATGTTATGTCACGGCCACCAAAAATCCCCACAAATGGTTCAAACTGATCAGGCAAAGAAGAGATTTCTCCCTCATCATTTTCAAGATGCCATTGCTTCCCTGTTGTCCTGGGACCAAAGAATTTTTCATGTGGATCTAGGAATCCTATCTTGTCTCCACTTATTACGCTTGGTAAATCTAGAAGTAAAATGTAGAAGAATAGAAAAATAAATGCCCAAACACATAAGGTTTAGGCAATGACACATATGATTTATGCACAGGCTCATAAGGTTTATGGACAGGCACATAAAATGTCTGAGCATGCATGCAATGCTTTATCTGAGACTTTTTTATAGACAATATAGGGACATACGTCACTGAGCTCCGAAAGACAAAATGTTGCCCAGTATACCACATGCATATGGAAGTACTAGAATTATTGCTGGTAATATTAAACTAGACAGCAAAGCTGAAAAATATACAGACACCATAATGGAAACAAGGCAGCAAAGCTGACAAATGTTTAGACATTCAGACTCACAAAAGTGCCCCAAATAATGTTTTGGCCAATTTTGATACACTACTACATAATATTTTAAAACAGCACAATCACTCTTACCCTCTTAAATTTCATACTGCAGGTAACATTGACAGTGAAAAACTACCAAGGGATTCAGTTTCATTGCCTATAAAAGGTTCTATAGTTATAATGTGTAAAATATTCAAACAATAAAAAAAAACAGAATAATTATGATTAATGTAAACCGATATCATGCCAATTTCAAAAACAACCTTCCTCTTTACCAAACAAAGCCACTCAGTAAAATTGAAAGTAAAACAAAAATACTGTTTGGCAGTTATGGGGGGAACGTCTACAAAGTTGTGCAAAAAAAAAAAAAAAAAAGATCAGAGTATTGTACCACCAGCTGCAGCAAGCGCATTTGCAGGAAAACAAAAAAATTGGGACACCACCACCAGTGTTGTACTTGACAAGCTCCATAAATAGTAGTTAAAAAGAGTTCTCGATTTTTTCATGTTGACAAAAACATTTTATAAGAAAATCATGGGGAAAAGTAAAAGGTCAAATCCAAATTTGTGAAGTGCATTTCATGGCGAAAAGGAGGCCAGAGGTCAAATTCAAAGTCACAAGATGACCGTCAATATATGAATTCCCATTCAGGTTCAGTAGTACCAATGGGCATATCTGTGCCAGTTTTGGAGATATAAGGGAAGGAAAATTCAAGGCGAAAAAAGGCTTAAAGTCAATTTCAAGGTCACACTTAAATTGCCAGTTTGACTTCCTATTCAAGTTCAAAAGTAAACAAGGGCATATAGACTTTCAGTTTTGAAGATGTAAGGGACAAAAAAGAGCAAGCGAGTTAACTTCCAAAGCTGCAGTAATTAATTCTCGGCTGCGCTCACTGGAAATTCTGGCACCTTGATGCATGAGCAGTAGTATCTCTAAACTGTGGAGTTCATCAGATTGCACTCATATCTGTCGTGTGTATATGGACCTCATCTTCTTCATCTTGTTGTTGCACAAAAGCAACAAACACATTTTTCCAAGCAACAATGACTGCCATTTCCTTCTCTCTAGCTTATTACTGCGCATGTGTCGAGGTGTCAGAATCTCCTCCCAGCGCACCCGAGAATTAAGTTCAGCTTTGGAAGTAACTCGCTCGCTCTGCAAGTTAATTACGCCATGGGGTATTCGGGGCTCAGACCGTGATCACTATAGATACCGCCAATGGATTTTTTGTATATTAAGAATTTAGATTTTTCATGTGAACAGTGCCTAAAGGTCAATTTTAAGGTCACAGTTACATTACCAGTGTATGACTTCCAATTCAGTTCAATAGTTACTATGGGCATATCTGTCATTTTTGGAGATATAGGGGACTGAAATATTGCAGTTTTGGAGTTAAAGCAATGTGCCATAAATTTTGTACAGAAGAAATTTATTGTATTTAAATAGAGAAAAGGTCATTTTGTTTGGTATTCATGAAATGTGCTCATGAAATTCTAGATGTTCGAATTTCTTGAAATAATGTCATTTTTGACCAGAAGTTGCCTGCCTTGTCTTGTCCAGACGTTTAAAATTTTATGCACATTACCATATAATGTACTTTTTGATACAGCATAACTGGTAAACCATATGAAAAAAAAAAAAAAAACACAGACACCACTATCAGTGTTGGGCTTGACATGCTCTATCAAACGGTTCTACCATTAACAGTTCAGGAAAAAGAGTTTTCAGTTTCGGCATCTAATGGCTGCTGCTCTCGAGAAAATGTACTGATTGACCCCAAACTCACAGAGATGAAAGATGACCCTATTGGTAACACCTGCCAATAATATAGGTGAGGTCTGTGCAGTAACTGAAAATCGGTGAAAATATTTTTTTGAAAAAAAAAATCCCATTTTTACATAATTTTGGCCCGTTTGGCCTTGAAATAAAGATCAAAGGTCAAAACCAAGGGCATATAGCTACATAGGACAAGCGTTACTAAAATGTTAGGATTGCACGTCCCATTAGGATGTGTATTACTACACGTAGGACTTGCACTACTTGGGAGCCTTCTTCCTACGGACATTGAATCCTAGTAACGTATGTCCTAGGACTTCCATTCCTAACAATGCATACCCTAGGACTTGCATTCCCAGGACTTAGTGTCCGGGCAGACTTGCGATACGAGGACGTGCACTCCTGCCACACCGGCATTTGGTGGGCTTTTGTGGCAAAACATTGACTATTTGTATGCATCTTTAAAGTTAAACAAAAATATGACAGTTTGGCAGTTATGGGGCAAACATCACCAAAGTTGTGCAAAGAACCTGAATAATTACCGCAAATGTAAACCAATCATGCCAGTTTTCGTATGCAACCTGCCTCTTTACCAAACAAATTTAAAGTCACTCAATATAGTCTTATTTATTTCATCTGTCATAGTGATGATTTCACCGCCAAATTAAATTTCAGAAACTTCCACATTTAAATAAAATTTTATATCAATGTTTTGTAAAGATAATTTGTTATAATGACATTTTGTGTATTGAATCTTTTAATGTATTGTGTTTATTTGAAAGAACTGTAACCAAGTCTTAGAGCGCATTCCCAGAGATTTAGATTGATTCAACTACATCGACCCTGGGGGTTCACGCTAGATTGCTGTCAGTCGACACGCGCACAGAATTTAATTACCCTCTTACATCTTTAAGTAGGTGGGACAGACATTTAAGCCGGCTAAGCTGACAATAATCTAGTGAGACTCCCCTCGGGGAGAGATTGATGTAAAATATGTGGGAATGGGGTCTTAAAGGAATTTTTTAGGTCTTAAAAGGATTGAATAACTTCATTTATGGCTTTATCTCCAAGTTCAGGTCAGTCTTAGTTTAATTATGTTTAAAGTCTCTCTGTAGTTATGTCTGAATTCTTTTAATTGGCTTCAGTATCTCTGACTTAATTTCTTTAGGAATCACTGTACATATGTATTTTGTGTATAAGTATATATAGAGAAGAACTTTGTATTGTAATCCGAGATCAGAGATCAGAGATATGAGATCATCAGAGTAAGTTTGGTCAGTCGAACCGACAGCTGGATTGTCTGTGTTGTCATCCAGAGAAATAAATGTAGAACTCGGTCAGTTAGTAGTTGATCTCCAGAAAATATATCGTAGCTGTTGTGTTACCTGCTGGAGAATTAACTAAGACCAAGTGTCCCCTGTGATACATCTAAAAGAGGGCGTGGCAAAATGTGTTAAAATACCTGTATGTGCAGAAATGTTCAACTGCTCTTTGCTGCTGTCATCCTCAGTTCTATTGTTTGACCACTAGGTATAGAGTTGTGGTCAAAATGATGTCATAGACTGGACAAAGTCTGCCCCCCCCCCTTCACATACAGGCATTTTAACATCTTTTTCCTCGTTGTGTTTGGAAGTTATTGTGCCAATGACACCAAAATTGTGCAAAAGAGTGTTTTAAATTTAAATGGAATTGTCCTAGAAAGTCGTGGTTGTTGGATCTTAAATACAATAATAGCTATGGTATCATCATTATCAAAGGGTGCCTTCTCTTCAGAAAATTGAACATGACGTTGAAAGCTACCGGACTATTTACCAAAAAAAAAAAACCAACAAGAAAATTTAAAGTAAAAAAAAATGGTTTGGAAGTAATTAGACAAACGTCACATGTCAGACAGCAACAATGACAGCATAGACAGACAGACAGACCAATCAGAATATATAAATGCAGGCAATTACAGTGTCTGTATATAAAAACTAAAGCAAAACCAATTTGGTAAATTTAGATTTTTATCTTACTATGTGCTATATTCTTTGGAACCGGCAAGGTGCTCTGTTACATGTGTAAAACTGTTGAGCATAACTCTGTACATATATAACAACTGGCAAAAAAATAGTATATTATTTCTAAAGTTAGCACATGTCTATACTTGCTGTGTGTACCTGTGAGTGTCTGTGTGCTGCAAGTACATTGTCAATTAACAGATTGCTAGTCATACCTGTCATGTGAAAGACAGACTTGAACCCCAAACCAAATTTTCCAACATTCAGTGGGTCATCTTTCTTGCTACTATTGTGGATGGCTCCTATTCTGTCCCAGTCAGCATCACCAAAAACGGCATCATTGTAGGCATACAGAGCTGGACCCTGAGATATAAGTAAATAGAACAATTCAAAAGACAAAAATACATTAAATTAGAATGTTTTATAAATAATTTTAGTACCACAGAAGGTTGGGTTCCTGATGGGGGGGGAGGGGGGGAGGAGCGGGGGAGGAGCGTTAATTTATTCCTTTTACATTGTAATTTCTGCTATCTCCTCTTAAACCATTAGGTAGTTTTGGTATGGTAAAAACTTTAAAATTTCATCACTCAGAAATTAATAAACATTTTAGAATGTGTGAATCTGGCATATAGCCATATTAAATGAGGAACTTTTCAAAATTATCAAGACTCCAATTATCAAGTTTGATAAAATTTTCAATTAAAGTGAAAAATATTACATTGGCAGAGAATAATCTTCCTTCAAAATTTTGATGACTGCCTTAATTTTCAAGTTTTTTACAGTATTGATAAACCTATCATAGAGATGTGCAACTGTGGTTTGGGCTGTCCATGGGGGTGGTTGCATGATACTTATTTTTTTTATTATTTTTCTTAACATTGTAATTTCTGTTATATTCTCCTTTACCATAATATAAAAGAAGAAATTGCAGTATTGATACCCCTACCATAAGGGATGTGCAATTGGCAACTTCAGAATATTGTTGTGACTGGGGGTTGGGCTGTCTCTGGTGGGTGGATCATTCAAAATCATTTTTACATTTTCCATTTCGTTTTCTCTTCCTAGATCATTAAATCAAGGAAGTTCAAGGTTTGGTGGTTAAGAGACCTATAATCAGAGATGGTCACGGCCGCTTTGGAAAATTATTATTTCTGTTAACTTCTCCAAAACCATTATATTGAGGATGTTCAGTCTTTGGCTATTGACATATAGTACATGGACCCCTTGGGGTTGGGCTGTCCCTGGGGGTGGATGATTCTAATCATTTTACTCATTTTTGTTTCTGCTAGCCTTGTATCTCCTCCTCCCTGGGTGTGGACGCTTTTAGTTTTGTGTATTGTAACTTCAGTTATCCTCTCTTAGGCCATCAGAGTCAGAAAGTAAAAACTTTTATGGGATTGGTACACCTTTCATCAGTAACGAATATTTGTGTGCAAGGAGGGGTTGGGTAGGTTAGCAATTGTCACCAGGGGGGCCGGGATGATTCTTTTTTACATGAAGTTAACTTCTTTTTTTAACTGATACACTGTTATTTTTATGCTGTTATTTTAAAGATTAATATAATACTTTATCACATAAGAATAGGGATTTCTTGAGGGTCATGTTCTCTTTACAATGTGGGATAGGTAATAGCTACCCAGTGACACCATTTATAGTTTCTTTTGGTATTTTAACCAGAAAAGGTCCTTTTTAATTATCACCCCTACTAATGCAGCTATACACTATATTAAGCTAAAGGATCTGAGGGATATATGATACTGTCTCCTGAAATTGTCCCAACAGTGAGATTAACCTCATATTCAAGTGTAATAAATGGTAGCTATGGATGTATGGATTGAGACCGCGTCTTCTGGGTCTTCTGGAATACGGTCAGATTTTAAAGTTTACATTGACGGGTATCTATTTTACTCTGTTGGAAGACAGTTAAAGATGGAGGATATATCAACAAAGATAATATGAAAGACTGCCAGATAATATCTCTGGATCCACCCCTGTTTTTTACTTGTAAATATACAAAGTTATGTCCATCGTGTAATGACAAATGCTAGACCATATGCATCTATGAATAAGGACTTGACTGTGAAACTGTACCTTAAAGTCTGTAAGAAAAGAGACATATATTCAACCTTTATATATAGAATCTTATAGAATAAAAAGAGTTTGTTTAAAAACATAACGTTACATTTACCTGAAATATCTTCAAATCTGGTTGATACAAAGACTCTGCAGGAAACTGGCGTCTGTCATTGACAAATTTCACAGATTTTGCTCCAGCATCTTCAGCATTCTGGATTAATTCCTAAAATTTGACGATATACAATGTCAGTTTTCTCTTTCTTGTTATAACTATAATAATTCTCACAACTTTATATTTAAGTAGATAAGTGAATGACTAATTTAAAGAATTAAAGTAACAAAAACTCGGCATTGTGGACTAATTCCTAAAAGATTGACGATATACAATGTCAGTTTTCTCTTTCTTGTTATAACTATAATAATTCTCACAACTTTATATTTAAGTAGATAAGTGAATGACTAATTTAAAGAATTAAAGTAACAAAAACTCGGCATTGTGGACTAATTCCTAAAAGATTGACAATATACAATATCAGTTTTCTCTTTCTTGTTATAATTATAATAATTCTCATGACTTCATATTTATGTAGACGCATGAACAATTAAAATAAAGAATCAAAGTAACAAAAATTGTACAAAAGCTTAACCTTCAGAATCTGCCCATCATCTGGATATTGGTCTAATACTGCTCTCAGCTGCTCAATTAAAGATGGCGTCCGAATCCCAAAACCACCTAAAATATAAATAATGGTAATGATTTTATTCTACTAATGCCAAAAAGTCTTCAAACAAAACTTCCCAAAGAGACTTCTTCAATAATTTGTACTAGCAGATTATCTCATCACCATGATGTAGACAATTTTTAAAATAAAATAAGTGACAGTAACGTATAAGGTACCTTCAAATTAAGGTGTATAGATATTCTAATGTTTATTTGCAAAGTTTGTCTGTTTGAAACATTAAAATTACATCATTTGAAAAGATGCCAAATATCTGAGATAAACAAGGAGTGGCGTCAGAACTTTCAATCATTATTATCTTACTTTTATCATGTATGCACTTACGATCAGCCATTTTTGTTTGAAGCAACAGAAGTTAATTATTTTTGTTGTTTATCTTTGGACATCACATCCGCTTGATGCACATGGGACTCAGTATGGCCCAATCTGTAATAACAGAAATTATTTAAATGAACATTATATCTAACTAGAGGATATCAGAGAGGCAATACTGCGTCCAAGTATTGTGCCACCAGCTGAAGCAAGCACATTCGCAGGAAAACAAAAAAAAAAAAAAAAAACACCACCTCTAGTGTTGTACAAAATGCAGTTAACAAGATTTCTCGACTTTTTTCATTGAAAACTACAATTTATAACACAATCATGGGGAAAAGTAAAAGATCAAATGTCAAATTTAGGTCACAGGAAGACTGTCAATATATGAGTTCCTATTCAAGTTCAGTAGTAAATGGGTATATCTGTGCCAGTTTTGGAGATGTAAGAGAAGGAAAATTCAAGCAAAAAAGTCCAAAAGTCAATTTCAAGCCCGCACGAAAACGCAGTAGATACTCCAGCCCATCCAGTAGACTACTGCAATCATACCTCAAAAATGCTTCAAATCTGCTTCAATTTGGGAGCTAATTAGCATATTTGAAACATGCTTCTATCATGCTGCTAATCTACTGCATTAATGCTCCTCTCTGCACAAACCTATGTATTTTTTGGAGTAGAATTGCAGTGAGCTATACTGCATTTCTACTGCAAATATGCTCCACACCACTACTGCATTAATTAATGCTTCTTTGCTACTAAGTACTGCATTTTCGTGCAGGAAGGTGTCACGTATGACTTCCTATTCAAGTTCAATAGTAAATAAGGGCATATCTCTGCCAGTTTTGAAGACATACCGGTAAGAGATGAAAAAAATTGCCCAATTCAGTTAAAGGTTCAAGGTCACAGTAAGATTGCCAGTTTATGTCTTCCTATTCAAGATGTATATTGAATATGGGCGTATTTCTGTCAGTTTTGGAGGTA
The DNA here is from genome assembly GCF_051362555.1 of Lingula anatina. NCBI lineage: Eukaryota > Metazoa > Brachiopoda > Lingulata > Lingulida > Lingulidae > Lingula > Lingula anatina. The sequence goes on from NC_141770.1 coordinate 554,442, forward strand.
TAAGGGACAAAAATCTTACTAAAGTCAGTTTATGTTCAAAAGAAGGTCAAAGGACAATTTCAAGGTTACAGATAGATTGCCAGTATATGACCTCCTATTCAACTTCAATAGTAATTATGACCCTGTCTCTGCCAGTTTGGGAGATATAAGGGACTAAAATGTTGCAAAGTTCAGTTCATGATGAAAAGTAGGTCAAAGGTCAATTTCAAGGTAACAGTGAAATTGCCAGTATATGACTTCCTATTCAACTTCAACAGTAACTATGGGCCTATCTCTGCCAGTTTTTGGAGATATATATATATATATATGGGAGTGAAATGTTGCAATTTTGCAATAAACAGTAATATGGCAGTAATTTCGTACAAAAAAATTGAAATAAAGGTAAGGTCATTTTGGTTGAAATCCGTGAAATGGGAGGTGCTCCGAAATCCCAGATGTTTGAATTTCATGAAATAATGTCATTTTTGATCTGAATTTGTCTGCTGCATTAAGCCAGACATTCCAAACTTCATTCATTTTACTTTACTGCACATTTTATTTTCACCACCACAATGTATCTTTAAAACAGTGTAACTCGTAAACCGTATGGAAAAAATTGTGCTTGGGTTTGACATGCTCTATCAAATGCAAAAAAATAAGAGGTCTCTAGCATTAACGGTTCCAGAAACAGAGTTTTCAGTATCGAGTTTCGGCATTAAAAATGAAAATACACCGATTGACCCAAAACTAATACAGATGAAAGATGACCCTAAGGGTGCATTTTCTATGCCAATAATATTATAGGTTAGGTCTGTTAGTTTCTGAAAGTTGGCACTAATATAAACTTCGTTTTGTTAGATTTAACATTTAATTTTGCCAATTTTGGACAAGGGTGCATTGGTACCCTCCACCAGGGCCGCAGTTATTATTGTGGACATTTTTGCTGAGGCTACCCCACCAGATGACATTGTTATGTGCTCTGCAGGAGCTCAGTGAGAGCTGTTCTTCGCGCCAATGTAATTAAAGTTCGTTGCAACCTGCCTTGTTTTGTCTGTCTGCTAAGGGGTTGTTTTTATTAATTGTCACAGATGAGCAATTAACTGCTTTGATTGCTCTCAAAGGGACTTCACATGGACTTGATAAGTGGCAGTGCCTGAGTAGATATGCAAACTATTACCAGCCATGTAATCATCCTTGAGTTTTCAGCACAGAGTCACAGTACATAGATTAGTCATCTATTTCACCAGAGCCATATCTATTTATATCTAGTGAAAAATCAATATGTGACCCTGGTAGAGGGTAGTATATTGAGACAAATGTGAAAGTAGACCCAAGTACTAACAAAGCCCAACATTCTCATGGATCGAGTTGAGATTTTATGTGACCTACATATACTGTACAAGGGGTGGATACAGGCCAGGGTTCTTGTAGTTAAGGAGGAGAATTTGAAGGGGTAATGGTAACATGGCGGCGGAGCATGAGGACGTTACCTATCGGGACTAAGGTACCATTAAGATCGAGAAGAGCCAAGCGCTAGTTAGGCCGCGACCTTAATATGGAGGGAAGCCACTTCATCCTGTTATGGTCACACGCCTCCCCAGTGAGAGGCCAATACAGGATTAAGCAGTCTTCCTTTCATGTAGATGTAGATCCGCCAAATTTAGGTCGCGGCCTCACTAGCACTCAGCTCTTCGCCATCTGAATGCTCCCTAAAACCATGTGAAACTACAGGATCAGAGAGGCGATACCGCCTCCTGTTATAGTACCACCAGCTGGAGTAAGCGCATTCGTATGGAAAACCAAAAAAAAACGGGTCACCACCACCAACAGTGTTGAGCTTGACAAGCTCTATAAAATGCAATAAACAAGAGTTCTCAAAATATGCAAAAAGAAGTGAAAAAACAGCATAACTGTGAAAAATAGTCTGATCAAGCTTATTTTTGAATTAAGCTGTATTTTTGTAATATTGATCTCTCCTGTGATTTTCAAGACAGTTGACATATGGGTTTTCCTTGAAATGTGTTATCAGCGTTGCATATATGTTGAATAAAAAGAAAACCCAGGAGAAATACTGGGCATATCTCTGCCAGATTTGAAGATATGAGGGGCAGAAAATATGCAAAGTGCAGTTCATGGTAAATAAGTAGGTCAAAGGTCAAATTCAAGGTCACAGTAAGATTGCCAATATAAGACTTCTTATTCAAGTTAAATAGTAACTATGGTCATATCTCTGCCAGTTTTCAAGATATAAGGGCTAGAATATTTGCAAAGTTCAGTTCATGGTGAAAAGTAGGTCAAAGGTCAATTTCGAGGTCACAGTAAGATTGCCAATATAAGTTCAACAGTAACTATGGGCGTAATTTTTCCAGTTTTCGAGATATAAAGGAAAGATAATTTGCAATGTTCAGTTCATAGTGAAAAGTAGGTCAAAGATCAATTTCAAGGTCAGAGTAAGATTGCCAATATAAGACTTCTTCTTCAAGTTCAACAGTCACTATGGGCGAATCTTTTCAGGTTAAATTCAAGGTCACAGTAAGATTGCCAATATAAGACTTCTTATTCAAGTTAAATAGTAACTATGGTCATATCTCTGCCAGTTTTCAAGATATAAGGGCTAGAATATTTGCAAAGTTCAGTTCATGGTGAAAAAAAGGTCAAAGGTCAATTTCGAGGTCACAGTAAGATTGCCAATATTAGTTCAACAGTAACTATGGGCGTATCTTTTCCAGTTTTCGAGATATAAAGGATAGATAATTTGCAATGTTCAGTTCATAGTGAAAAGTAGGTCAAAGGTCAATTTCAAGGTCAGAGTAAGATTGCCAATATAAGACTTCTTATTCAAGTTCAACAGTAACTATGGGCGAATCTTTTCCAGTTTTCGAGATATAAAGGATAGAAAATTTGCAAAGTTCAGTTCATAGTGAAAAGTAGGTCAAAGGTCAATTTCAAGGTCACAGTAAGATAGCCAGTTTATGGCTTCCTATTCAAGTTCAATAGTAAATATGGACGTATCCCTGCCAGTTTTCGAGATATAAGAGACAGCAAATTTGCAAAGTTCAGTTTATGGTGAAAAGTAGGTCAAAAGTCATTTTCAAGGTCACAATAAGATTGCCAGTATATGAAATCTTATTCAAGTTCAATAGTAACTATGGACGTATCTTTGCTAATTTTGGAGTATTTCACATCTTATCTTCACCACTAAGTCTTGCAACGTTGTACTTTTTGATATAGCGCAACTCCTAAAGCATATTGAAAACAAAAAAAAAAAAAAACGGACACCACTGCTAGTATTGGCATTGACAAGCTGTACAAAATGCAACAAACAAGACGTCTCTAGCATTTATGGTTCCAGAATAATTAAGAAAGTTTTCAGTTTTAGCATCTAATGGCTGCTTCTCCTGTGAAAATGCACCGATTGACCCCAAAGTCCCAAAGATGAAAGGAGTCCCTAATTGTAACCCCTCACTATGATATGAGAGCTTAGGTCTGCGCAGTTTCTGAAAATTGGCACAAACAAATATTTTTTTGGAGAAAATTTACATTTTTAGAAATTTTTGGCCTGTTTGACCTTGAAATATAGGTCAAAAGTCAAATCCAAGGGCATATTTGGAATCTCCACATATGACTTTCGGCCATTCGTATGGACCCCCCCCAAAAAAAAAAAAAAAAAGGGACACCACCACCAGTCTTGTGCTTGACAAGCTGTATAAAATGCAATCAACAAGAATAATCAAAATATGCAAAAAAAAAAAAAAAAAAAAAAAACACTAAAAATGGTACAATCAAAGTTCAATTCATGATGAAAAGAAGGTCAAATGTCAATTTCAAGGTCACACTTAGATTGCCAGTATATGACTTCCTATTCAAGTTCAAAAGTAACTATGGACCTATCTCTGCCACTTTTGGAGATAAAAAGGAAACAAAATTTGCAAAGTTCAATTCATGATGAAAAGTAGGTCAAAGGTCAATTTCAAGGTCATGCTTAGATTGCCAGTATATGACTTCCTATTCAAGTTCAAAAGTAACTATGGACCTATCTCTGCCACTTTTGGAGATAAAAAGGAAACAAAATTTGCAAAGTTCAATTCATGATGAAAAGTAGGTCAAAGGTCAATTTCAAGGTCATGCTTAGATTGCCAGTATATGACTTCCTATTCAAGTTCAAAAGTAACTATGGACCTATCTCCGCCACTTTTGGAGATAAAAAGGAAACAAAATTTGCAAAGTTCAGCTCATGGTGAAAAGTAGGTCAAAGGTCAATTTAAAGGTCACAGTAAGATTACAAGCATATGACTTCCTCTTCAACTCCAATGACTCCAATGACTTTCTTTTCAAATTCAATAGTAACTATGGGCGTATATTTGCCAGTTTGAAAGTATAAGCATTAAAAAAGTTGCAAAGTTCACTTTATGGTGTAAAGTAGGTCAAAGGTCAATTTCAAGGTCACAGTAAGATTACAAGCATATGACTTCCTCTTCAACTCCAATAGTAACTATGGACCTATTTCTGCCAGGTTTGGAGTTAAAAGAGAAAGAAATTAGCAAAGTTCAGTTCATGGCAAAAAGTAGGTCAAAGGTCAATTTTAAGGTCACAGTAAATTGCCAGTACATGACTTCCTATCCAAGTTCAATAGAAACAATGCACCTATCTCTGCCAGTTTTGGAGGTAAAAGGGAACCAAAATTTGGAAAGTTCAATTCATGATGAAAAGTAGGTCAAAGGTCAATTTCAAGGTCACATTCAGATTGCCAGTATATGACTTCCTAATCAAGTTCAATAGTAACTATGGACCTATCTTTGCCAGTTTTGAAAGTATAAGCTTTAAAAAAGTTACAAAGTTCAGTTTATGGTGTAAAGTAGGTCAAAGGTCAATTTCAAGGTCACAGTAAATTGCCAATATATGACCTCCTATTCAAGTTCAACAGTAACTATGGACCTATCTCTGCCAGTTTTGAAGATAAAAGGGAACCAAAATTTGCAAAGTTCAATTCATGATGAAAAGTTGGTCAAAGGTCAATTTCAAGGTCACACTTAGATTGCCTGTATATGCTTTCACATTCAAATTCAATAGTAACTATGGGCATATCTTTGCCAGTTTTGGAGATAAAAGGGAACAAAAATTTGCAGTTCAGTTCATGGTAAAAAGTAGGTCAAAGGTCAATTTTAATGTCACAGTAAATTGCCAGTATATGATTTTCTACTCAAGTTCAGTAGTAACTATGGACCTATCTCTGCCAGTTTTGGAGATATAAGGGACTAAATGTTATAATTTTGGAGTTACAATAATGTGCCATAAATTTCCTACAGAAAAAATTAATTAAAATAAAGAAAAGGTCATTTTGTTCAAAATTTTTGAAATGGGAGGTGCTCTGAAATTTCAGATGTTCAAATTTGATGAAATAATGTCATTTTTGACCACAAGTTGTCTGCCTCGCCAAGCCTTATGTTTTATTTTTTCGGAGTTCAAAATTTATTATCGATGGACCTATCTCTGCCAGTTTTGGAGATATAAGGGACTTAATGTTATAATTTTGGAGTTACAATAATGTGCCATAAATTTCCTACAGAAAAAATTAATTAAAATAAAGAAAAGGTCATTTTGTTCAAAATTTTTGAAATGGGAGGTGCTCTGAAATTCCAGATGTTCAAATTTGATGAAATAATGTCATTTTTGACCGCAAGTTGTCTGCCTCGCCAAGCCTTATGTTTTATTTTTTCGGAGTTCAAAATTTATTATCCATTACCGTACTGCACATTTTTCTTTCAACACCAATATGTACTTTTTGATACAGTGTAACGCGAAAACCGTATGGAATACAAAAAAACGGAGACCACTTCCAGTGTTGGGCTTTACATGCTCTACAAAATGCAAAAAAGAATGGGTCTCTAGCATTAACGGTTCCCGAATTAGAGACAGTTTTCAGTTTCGGTATCTTATGGCCGCTACTCCCGTGAAAATGCACCGATTGACCCCAAATTCACGGAGATGAAAGATGACCCGAAGGTAACACTTTCCAATAATATTGTTGGTTTAGTCTGTGTGGTGTCTGAATAAAAGGCAATTAATTTTTTTTTTCGTAAAAACTTTTGTTTTTTTTTTTTTAATATTGGCCCGTTTGACCTTGAAATAAAGGTCAAAGGTCAAATCCAAGGGCATATTTTAAGTCTACACGTATGACTTTTGGAAAGCCGTCTGTAGAAATTTTTCCCATAATTCCTTCCATAGGGTAGATAATTAGCATTTAATTTTGCCATTTTTGGACAAGGGTGCATTGCAATGAGTGCCACACCTAGACCCCAATACCGACAAAGCCCAAATTTTACGTGGAACGAGTTGAGATTATAGGTGACCCAAATCCAAGAGATGGGTACGGAGGCCCTTACCGTCTAGGAGGAGAAGCGGTAACGGTGAGATGGCGGCGGAGCCGGCGGAGCCGGCGGAACATGCGGGTCGGGACTAAAACTATGTTTTATGCCTACGCTGGTGGTACAATAATGACACTTTCAGATCCCTAACAACACAATACATGCCTCTGGAAAAAGCTCCTTTTCAGCGATTTTTCAATACTGCATACAGGAATACATGTATGAGAACAAATAAGAATGTGAGATTGGTATAATAAATAAAATGAAATAAAATGCGACCACTGAAAAAAATATGCGTTTCTTGAGTATGAACACTTATGAAGTCGAAAAAATTGATAAATGGAATACTTGATATTTACTACTGATCAAAAACATCTGTTCAAAACCACTCCGCCTGCGTTCGCCGATGACCGTGTAACATGTATAGCTATCATATTACACACGTGTTGGGAGGGGGGGGGGGGGTCCGTCCAAAGCCGCACCACCAAAACTGAGACAAAAAGACCAACTACCTGTACGTACCATTCTGACGAAAATAGGGCCAGCAAACAGAAACAACAACAAAGATCGATTAAAAAGGGCAACCCAATATTTTCCCTTCCCAGACAGTATAGTACGTCCCGCACGAAAATGCAGTAGAAAGCGCAGTAGACAACTGCAATCATACTGCAAACATGCTTCAAATCTGCTTCGATTTGGGAGCTAATTAGCATATTTGAAACATGCTTCTATCATGCTGCTAATCTACTGCATTAATGCTTCTCCTCTGTACAACCCTATGTAATTTTTGGAGTAGAATTGCAATAGGCTATACTGCATTTCTACTGCAAATATGCTCCACACCATTAAGTAGGCCTACTGCGTTAATGCTTCTTTGCTACTTCGTTACTACGTACTGCATTTTCGTGCATTTTATCATCCGTCACAAATAAAGTTGACAACATGTAATGCAAAAGTTGTCTTATTTTTCTCAATCTTAACGTACCTTGCAATCTCTCCTCTGTCACCGTCGAGCTCAAAGTGAAAATACGACGCAGCACAATTTTAGGAATCTTAATTATCTTGCATCACGTGACCGATACCGAAACCGGGAAATATTATGGAGAAACCGAAATCAAAAAAATATTAAAGCGATGCCAGCTCAAGTGGTAGGAAAAGTGCCTTAGAGATTGTCCTGTGGAAGACGACAATTACCATTTTGGCGTGCGTAACATTAAAATCATGGATTTTTCATACTCACCCCATTGCTGGTTGGGTCAGGCGAAAAAGGGGGGGGGCTGGAGACAGAAAAATGCCCGCGTTTTGTACACTATTTCTGCTGCCGAGGCTTGGGATTTCATAGTAAATCCAGAAGTTCATTAACAATGTCTTCCCACCTTCAGGGTCACTCCACTGGTGATAAGAAAACAGAGACCCGAGCTCTCGTGTCTTGACCCCGCCTGTCCTGCCCGGGGACTTGTCCTGCCAGGGTACTAATCTCTGTGAACGGCGTCAGTTTTACTACCCTTGATATACTTGTACCCTCTATCAGGGACACATATTGATTTTTCACTAGATATTAAAAAATAAATTGTCTCTGGTTAAATAGATGGCTAATCTCTGTACTGTGAGCCTGTGCTGAAATCTCAAGGATGATTACATGGCTGGTAATTGTTTGCATAACTACTCAGGCACTGTCACACAGCAAGTCCCTACCAATTCCCCTTGAAAAAGCTCCATTCAGAGCTCATTCAATACTGCATACACGAATACATGTATGAGATCAAATAAGAACGTGGGATTGGTAAAAATATTAATAAAATGCGACCACTTAAAATAACGCGTCATTAACTATGAACATTTTTATGAAGTCGGAAAAAAAATGATAAATTAAATACTTGATAATAACTACTGACCAAAAACATCTGATCAAAAACACCCCGCCTGCGTTCGCCGAAGACCGTGTAACATGTAGCTATCATTGACACAGGGGGGGGGGGAAGGGGAGGAGTCCGTCCAAAGCCGCACCACCAAAACTGAGACAAGAAGACCAACTTCAGACCATATTGGCGAAAGTACGGCCAATGCCTGGTACTTTCACCCTGAGCTTCAGAGCTAACTTGACACTAACCTTTTCGCTGTAGCCTATCTCCATCGTGTCAAGTTACTTGACACGATGGAGATAGGCTACAGTGAAAAGGTTAGTGTCAAGTTAGCTCTGAAGCTCAGGGTGGGTACTTTCGGAACTGATATTTTCAGATTCTCCTCATTATTCTCTAACATCAATGTTTATAGATCTACGTGAACTGCTGTATCAGCATTTCAGCAGCAAAGATAAACAGCGATAAAAAAGCCTCGATAAAAAAGCAACCCGATATGTTCACTCCCCAGACAGTAATTTTTATCACCAGTCACCAATAAAGTTGACAGCATAGCAAAAGTTGTCTTATTTTTTCTTTCTCTTTCATAACGTACCTTGCAATCTCTCCTCTGTCACCGTCGAGCTCAAAGTGAAAATACGACGCAACGCACATTTAGGAACCTTAACTATCTTACATCGCGTAACCGATACCGAAACCGGGAAATACTAGGGAGAAATCGAAACCAAAAACTATTAAAGCGATACCAGCTCTTTATTTTGGCAGGAAATGTGCCATAAAACAGATTATCCTGATTATCCTGAGGAAAACGACAATTAACAGTTTGGCAAGCGTAACATTATAATCGTGGATTTTGAGCATATCTATGTATGTTTTTCATACTCACCCCATCGCTGGGGCAGGCGAAAAAAAAAAAGGTTGGTGGAGACAGCAAATTGCCTGCGTTTGACACCCTGTATGTTCACTTTATCTGCTGCCGAGACTTGGGATTTTGTAATTAAAAACAGCAGTGTATTAACAGTGTCTTCCGTGCAGGCTTTTCCCGCTGGTGATAAGGAAACAGAGACCCGAGCTCCCGTGTCTTGATCCCGCCTGTCCTGCCCGATGACTGATCTCTGTGAAAGGCGTCTGCCTTAGCACCCTTGATATATACCTGTAGGTATGCCTGGGGGCCTTTTGTTTCTTTTGAGACAAATCCTTGAGCGTTCATTGGTTGCTGGTGAGATCAATGCCGCGTTGGGTGGGGGGGGGGGGGGGGGGGTCTGCAAAATGCATACCGGGCGACATTGGATAATTTCAAGCGATATTAGCATACAAAAATATTACATTAAAATTAATTGAAAAATCTAACTGTTAATATATTACATACAAAGATGCCGTGTGTGTTGAACCCCGCCCCACAGACACCCACCCACACACACACAACCACACACCCACACAGACACACACACACACACAGACACCCCCCACACACACACATACATACACACACACACACAGACACACACACACATACACACAGACACCCACACACACACACACACAGACACCCACACACACATACACACACACACACACACACACACACAGACACCCACACACACACACACACACACACGCATACACACACACAGACACACACACACAGACACTCCCCCCACACACACATACACATACACACACACACGCATACACACACACACACACACACACACACACACACACACACAGACACCCACACACACATACACACACACACACACACACACACACACAGACACCCACACACACACACACACACACGCATACACACACACACACAAACACACACACACATACATACACACACGCATACACATACACACACAAACACACACACACATACATACACACACACGCGCATACACACACACACACACACACACACGCACGCCCCCCCCCCCCCCCCACACACACACAGCAAATCTGTAAACCGGTCGACCAGGTTAAGCCCAGCTGCAGCGTTCAAAACACGCCTAGCTATAGGTGGATTTTTATTAAAACATTTCTCAGAATTAAGTGTGAAGAAACCAATTTTGTTTATGTCTCAAGCACAGTTTTATATTTGGGTGAAACGTATTTATACAAATATTTTGTGTATTTTTTTTTCAACGCTGAATCTACAAATGTTTTAATCAACGATCTCTGGCCTTTCATAATTTTTCTATTGTATTCATCCTATTGTTTATTATTTTGCATTGTTTATTACATATTTTGTTGTTATTATTTATTTATTAATTTGTAGACAGACTGTGATTTGTAGATTCAGCGTTTTGTACTCCAATATACAAATTGCGGGTTGAGATATTTCTGAAGGATAAAGATTTCTTGAACAATTTTTCGATATAAAACATTGATTTCTGCTTAACAGACTGTTGTTTAAAGTTAGCCTCTGTACTAACAGCATCGTCTGGATACGTCTTCAGCGTGATCATTCACGCACTCCTGTCTGTTATTTTCTGTGACTTCCCAATATTTCAAATTTTTAACTTTTAATTGCTGTGCTGTGTTTACTTTTTATTTTTCTGGTTAACACTGGACCATTTACGTTGACAATGGCGCTTATTGTACCTTTTCCACGTACTGTTGTATTGACCGTTTTCGCCGAAATATCATTATTATCTCGACATAACAGTGCTTTCCGTGTCAATAAGAAAATAGAAAATCAACTCGTTTAGTATTTGTCAGCCCTGTATCTGACTAGACCCTGGCTTTCAGAGGTCAATAAGTAAAAATTTGCGTCTCTAGTAACAAGGTGCGTCTGTTATTTGCAGCGACTTGTATAAATACGGGTGCAGCAGGTTCAGTCACCGTCTCTTATTTTTTGTGATTTCTCAGTGCTGAAATATTACGAAAGTAAGGTGCCTTTTACAAATTTTTATGTTAGTAAACCCGCATTAAAGATGCTTTTTAAATTCGACCAGAAATTCAGTTTTGATAATATTAGCTGGCTGTCCCGAGTGCTGCGCGTGCACTGATGCTGTTATACTTATAGATTTTTACTTGCAAACAAAAAAACTAAAAAAAAACGCCACTGAGCAGTGATCATTTGTTAATCTGTAAAATATTTATTTCATTACAAAATCAATAAACACAATGGTGTTGCAGTGGCGGATTTAAGGGGGGTTAGGGGGGTCCTGACCCCTCCTCCTTCGATTTTTGAAAAATATCACACCAATTTTTAATAGTCCCCTTTGAAATTAGAATTTTGGCTAGCTGAATCATAGTTCTAAACAGTACTAAATGGAACCGTTTGCCCTCTAAAATAACAGAAAAGGTGGGGGGATCGGCTTACATATGCAGACCCCCCTCTTCAAATATTCCTGGATTCCCCCCCCCCCCACGCCAACTGATTAGAACAAATGATGTAGAAATTAAAAATGTTACTTAACCATTCTCTTTAAAAACTTGTTTAAAAATTCTATTTGTTAACTTTTTCAAAAAGATACGTTTTGAGTTCCCTTTAATTAGCAATGATAGCGCTGCTTTTTGAGAGAGTATAAGGTTTATAATCAACTTTATCTGCGAACAGTTTCAAATTCTAAAGTCTAATTATCATAATGACTTTTATTATTTTCATTTGTTTACCCTAATCCTTCACTTTCAAAACGGTTATGCGAGGTCCATTAAACCAGAATTAATTTCGCTATCCATCGTTTCACTTTTATAATTCATATCAAACGTGGTCAATTATTCAACACATGTAGTATATAATAAATCCATCATTGCATTACATTATCAAAAACTGTATTTGTAAAGGAATAGCTGTACTAGTACATTTTCCATGTTAATATTTAAAAAAGTGAATGAAGGTATTTTAAATTGAATTACTATACATTTCAATTCAAAACAAAACATGTAAATTAACCAAAATTTTATTGTTGAAATTCATTCAATAAGAGACCAATATCTCTTTTAAACACCATTTAATAAAAATTAGATAAACATAAGTGCTATCCTAACTTAATCATGATGCACTTAACCTTAATTTGCCTCAATTAAACATAATATCAAAATTAACAAATTTTGTGTTTATAGTTTGCTATATAAGTGAGATCGAAAGCAGTTTTGTCACAAATGTCAAAAACTGTTATTGCTCAGGAGAGATATTTAGACGTGCCATTCAGTTTCAGTGTGACACAGGTAGTGTTGTAAAGTGCTGCAGTACTGGTACAAACATCACACAGGTTAATTTAGGGGTAGAGCATTGATCTCATATCCATCTGAGAGTTCAGGGTAGTTTAAATGCTATAGCAATCTTAATTCCTTTTCCTAAGTGTCCTCTTTGTGTTTCTTCCCAAATATGAGTAGTATTGAACATGCCTCTAGATTTGGGGAATTTGCTAGTTTGTGACAAAATACCTTTTGATCTCTATAATCCATCAAGCCAAAGAAAATCATTCATTAAAATCAGATGAGTGGAGATGCTATTCTACATGTTGATAATGCTGCAGTTAACCCTAATTGTATATAATATAGTAACTGACAGTCAATATTAAAATGACAGATAAATAAAGTTAACATATTATACATAATTATTAGACATCATTTTATCATGTGCAAAAAAAAAATTTACTGGACTTGCAAAGTTCAAGACATATGGTCTTCAAGCAATATCTGAATTTGACAGTTTTCCCCCTTTTCTAATTTTGGAAGGGGCCCCAAATAATTTCAGGTGTTACAGTAATAAACTTACCATCAAAGGCACAACTAAGACATTTTCAGCACACATGGAAAACAAAACTGAATCCACTTTGTGATATGTGATTAAATAAGCAACCCCCCCCCCCCCACACACACACACACACACAAATAGGTCTAATGAGCGCAAAATAATCCAAACCAACCAACATCAAAACAAGCAATTTCCTCCCCTATGCCTACATACATACTACGATAATAGCCAGGGCTGCCCTTCCCCCTCCCCCAGCTTCCCCCTATATAGCTGCAGTTTAAGCACCCAGAATACACACAAGCTAGGGCAGACTTAGCTGATCCTTTGACATTATCTTGGACCAGATACAGTACAGTGTGATAGGTACAAGATATCATGGTCTAATTATAAACTCAAATGATTCCCTATGCCAATATTTTCATGTTCCCAGCTAAATGTCTACATAGCTTTATTTTTTGTTTGTATGTAAAATCTTACACTATACATGACCTAAAACCAAAATTATATACTAGAATAAAAAGATACATTATATGTGCACTCAATTAATTAGGGAAAAACAAACTTACATGTAATTATATATAGTACATGTATCTCACTTCCCCTAATCCTTCCAAAAAACAAACTTACATGTAATTATATATGGTACATGTACCTCACTTCCCCTAATCCTTCCAAAAAACAAACTTACATGTAATTATATATGGTACATGTACCTCACTTCCCCTAATCCTTCCAAAAAACAAACTTACATGTAATTATATATGGTACATGTACCTCACTTCCCCTAATCCTTCCAAAAAACAAACTTACATGTAATTATATATGGTACATGTACCTCACTTCCCCTAATCCTTCCAAAAAACAAACTTACATGTAATTATATATGGTATATGTACCTCACTTCCCCTAATCCTTCAAAAAATCCAATCTAACTAAAATATTATCTTAAATTTAAATGAAATAGCAAGAATGCTCATTTTGGACCCTATAGCTACTACAGTACATTGTAGGTTAATAACTTATATTGTCCCTTTATAACAATAATAAGAAGTAAATCCTGCAAACCAGCTGCAAACCACCCCCTCAAAAAAAAAAAAATAATAATAATAATAATAATAATAATAATAATAATAATAATAAAAACTCCAACTCCACTGTATACTTGGCACTACCCACCTAGTTATCTGTAATAATTCTGATTATAGAACAGGTGGCATACGAGGGTATACAGGGAATACCCCCCCCCCCCCCCCCCCATTAAACACCAATCACCAAGATTAAAATAGCTCAATCACCAATCACCAAGATATATTCAGGCCAATCACCAATCACCAAAAATTCTTGAATCTTATACCACACATAATATTGGGCTCAAATAACTTATCACACTAAAAAAATAAGTCCAATCACACAGAATGCAAAAGGTATTCCCTACCCTCGCATACTGCTTACTAGCATGCTTACTAACTGAAATATTTTATACATATCTTATTTTTTATATATACAGATGCTGATGTTAGAAGAATGTGGTTCACTTATTATATACACATTCTTCTAACATCAGCATCTGCCATACACTGCATTATAATCTTAAATGTGATCCCTCTATAATTTAAAAATTCGTTTTAGATTTGTAAAGAACAACAACCAAAATCCTTTTAAACTACAGCCTTAATCAGTTCCTTTCAAGTTACCACATTTCATTTTTAAAACAATGAACTATGTTCTATGAAAAATTGTCACTTTGCATAACGTGCATGGGTTACGCTGGTGTTTGTATTTGCAGAGGGTGCTCACTGCAATCGATGGAAGTCTTACATTTCAAATCTTACTTAATTGCCATAGAGCCTGCTTACTCTAAAGCAATATATTGAAACAAATAATGCTTATTTAAGTAACTATACATTATTAAGCATTACCATATACTCTAGTAATTTTTTCATCGCATTTTCCTGTAATTGATGTAAAACTAGCAGCATATATTAACAGCATAAGAAATAGACACAATTACTTGATTTTTCTAAATTAAAAAATGCATGCACATTGATCTGCAAGGATACCTCTTCATATCCCTGCAAAGCACATTTGCTGCAATTTATCTAAATTTTCTAATATTTCACAGCTTACATTTTCTACTAGCTACCAGCAAAATAGCTGCATATTATATTGTTTGCATGAATATGCACATCAAATTTCTTTTCTCATAACAGTGGCAAAATTCTGTGATAAAATGTATCAAAAGAAATCAATCTACATACAAATGCCAACTGTCATGCTTTCTTTCCACAGTTTGTTAACTGACTTTCCTCTACAATATAATGTGGTTTCTAGAACTTTGATGAATTTCAAAATTGAAAAAAGGAAAAATTATTTAGAAACAAATTCTGAATAAAAAAATAATAACATGCATATTGTCTTCTAATGGCATTGTTCTTTTACTGCTCTGTACATCACCTGATCTGGTTTCAGATGTGACTGATGCAAAGTGGAAATATACTGTACCCAGCCTATATATATATACAGTATACAACAGTAATAAAAAGTTCAAAAAGCATATTATATATATACACCATGAGTGTATGTATGTACAAATAATTTATATCACTTAAATTTCCACCTTATCAGCAAAAAGATACCTAAGACTACAACTACATGTATGTTCACTCTTTTTTACACTGTATATATACAAACTAAGACTCACTTCAAACTCCAATAAAAATCTATATACATTTTTTCAGTATACTAAAACATGTATTTGGCATTAAAAGCAAAAAGAAAATTAAATGTAATTTACAATGAAGATGTTTTAATCCAACTTTTCAATAAAGAAAAAATATTCCTGTATATATACCTATAGTCCAATTTGAAACCTATCCAAAATACACAATGTTTTTCATGGATTACCTCAACATGTATGTTCACTCTGTTTTACACTGTATATGCAATCTAAGGTTCACTTCAAACTCCAAGAAAAATCTTTTTACATTTTTTCAGTATATATACTAAAACATGCATATGACAATAAAACCAAAGAGCAAAATTTTTATTTACAATGAAGATGTTTTTATCCATCTTTTCAATAAAGAAAAAAATGTTTCTGTCATAGGAATTGTTCTGTATATATACCTGTAGTGCAATATGAAACCTATCCAAAGTACACAATTCAAAATTAGTTTCATTTTCCCCCAAGACAATAATTCTCAACACACCCATGTTCATCATGTTGAAGCAATCCTGTAACTTGACAGTAAAATATCCTGCAAAGCAAATGTTCTCAAAGTAAAAGAAATTTGCATTGATTAGTAACATAAAAAGAGAAGAAATTTACATTGTTCTGTCCATTGGCACGCCTTTCTCTGTCAACAATGTCTTGATCTCAGTCAGCAGTTGGCTGGTGATGTCCACAGCTTTTGTTGCTGTGTCCATGTTGTAGACCTCATGTGGTAGACCATCGGACACCTGTCTGGATAGCGCATGGCAGTGGAATGTGTAAGCAGGGACTGGAGTCGTCTGGACCGCTGTGAAATAGTTGAGCAATTGTCTGCAAGGTTAAGAGTGTCAGCCATTATAGGCAGGTCGTGACTGTTGTTTTTCAGATTGGCATCGATGGCAAACTGTGCAGCCTTCAGTGCTTTTTCTGCTGACTGATATTGTAATATACATATGTGATATAGATAAACTAATTGTATATTTATAATGTTTTAATTTTAAAAAATTGTAAATACTGTTTAGTTTTAACTGTAGAAAATGAGTAGATTGACAGATCATAAACAAGAAGTGAGTAGATTGACAGAATTTTTGAAAAATTGGGATTACACTCAAAAATTAAAGGAACTTATGAAATCTAATAATATATCGTATCAAATTTAATTCAGTTTAAAAAATGAAACTGCAATTTAGGTATTACATATATATTATAATGATCTAATGAAACTGAACCAAGATTGAACCAGCATTATATCTAACCTGATGGCATTTGAAGCAAGCCCACTCATAGCTCTGGAATGGCTCTCTGGTGTCATTGGAGACTGCTTTGAAATCCCACTGGGCCTGGCGGAACCATCTGGAAGCCTCGTAGGGTTGGGGATTCTTACGAGTTTCCCAGAATCCACCATACGTCCTGCTGTCACTACCATGACTCCCGCTGGAATAATACCTGTCATGGCATTCTCTCTCCTGTCTGGCACGTTGCCCCATTCTGGTGAAAAATTGCTCAAATACATCTTCATATGTAGTGTGTGACTGGGTACCAGTACCATGAGTAGAATATGACCTACCAGTACTACGTGTACTATGTGACCATGTAGGACCAGAAGATGCAGCAGTTGTCTCAGTTGAGGATGAAGACGTTTCTTGCGAACCTCGTTCAAGTCTAGCTATTTCAGTCTGTATGAATTTGCATGCTTCATTGCAAATATCTTCTTGGCCAAGGTTTTTGTCTGGGTGATATTTTCGGAGGAGTCTCTTGATGACTTTTTTCCTCTCATTTTCATCAAGTTTCCACGCAGCCTACAGTGTTTTTGTGATATCTTCCTTAAAGTCCTCCAGACATGTTGGAGTGAAGTCATCCTCAGTTGGAGTTTTATCATAAAGAACAACATCCTTTGAGTCATCTTTTGGTGTGCGTTTAAATTTGTACAAGTCATTTGCCGTCACAACAAAGACATCCTCTTCTTCACTCCCAATTCTTATTTTGTATCTTCTTAGCACATCTGAGGTTTGAGAGTCAACATCTTCCTTGATCTCTTCTAGGACAATGGCATATATGTATGTTGGAAGACCCTCACGACTCTTCAACAATGGATCCTCTACTTCATAGCCTACGTATTCACCGCATTCAAAGTGGTGAAAATTCTCAGAAAGCAGATGCTGGTCTTCTATGTGAAGGTAAGTCCCAGGGATGGGGAGAACACTGGTATCTGAGCAGTAATCATCTGGGGGAATGCCCTGATCATCCAAACATCTCGAAATCTCTTGTAAAGCAACTTTTTCATCTAGGATGCTGCACAGGTGATGGAGGAAAGTTGACAGCCTCCCTTTAGATAAACTGTTCAAGATTTCGACAAACCTGAGTGAAAAGTTGCTCATTTGAAAATTGCTTTTTAAATAAAAACAATGTGACTGTTGTCCACAATGGGCTTTTTGATAGAAGCATGACTGTGTTCTCTCACTTCCAGACAAAACCTCTCCCTTGTATTCTAAAACAGTGGTCAGTTCTGTTGCAAAGTGAAGTTTGATGTTTTTAATGTTTTCTTGTAGCTCAGCACTATCCTGCTGACTGACAGTGAAGCCTTGGGTTTTACCAGCATGACGAAAGAGACGCATCACTGCCTGATAAAAAAAATCTGATTTTATCTTCCATTTCACAGGATGCTCTTGAAGAATGTTGATACTTGGTTCAGAGTGAAGTTTCTCTTTAACAACATCAGTCAGATATCTAAGGCGCAAACATTCTGGCAAAAATTCAGCAACATCGCTGTACGATGGGACATCGGGTCCAATTTCTTCCTTAGAAGGACGAGCAAGCATGGGTTCTTCCAATGGAAATTTCTGTAGTCGGTCAAAATGGGACATGTTATCAATAAAGATAATGTCCTTGGAGTGCCTCAGTTCCCCAGCTGAAGTGAGCAAGTATAACAGTTTTACCTGCTCTGGCCATTTCTCCCCACTGCGAAGCTTTTTAAACAAAAACCCCATTGCTTTCAAAACTTTTTTCTTTTCATTTGGTTCCAGTTTCTTCCCTTCAGTATCTTTATGAATCATTTCCAAGACAGTGGCATACTGACAGCAGGAAGGTCTATCTGTGCTGCCTATCAGCTTGAAGAGCTCTTTACACCTTGTGAAATGTGAAGGCACAGCAAAAAGATAAGGCTTTATTTCTTCTTCTTCTTCCACACACGAGGTAGCAACTTGACTCGGATAAACAAACCTCTTTCCATCCTCAAGATCTACTAAAACGCAGGCCAAGTGTTGCAGCTGATGAGTCCAATATGGATGTTCTTTGTCTTGATATCTTTCCAAGTGCTGATATATTTGCCCCATTATTTCAGAGAGTAATTCAGATTGTTCTGCTGTTAAAAGTTCAACTCTCTCTTCCAAATTATGGCACACATTGCAACAGTGGTCTATCACCTGTTCCAAAGAGGGGATTTCTTTCACTCCAAGTATTTCACACAATTTTCTGTCCCTTGGTTCTGCCCACTGTTCCAAGAATGATACACTTGTCCATGACAAATGTTCATGTTCCTGCTTGTATAAGACAGCACCATTGAAGCAGATGAAAGGCCTCAATGTTTCTCCATCCATATTGCCACAAGGGCACAGACTCTGAAGGTTGCTTGAAGCAACACGTTGGGGTAGAAAGGCCATATCTTTTATAATGCGCAATAAGTGACCATCATTAAATACATTCTCCCTTGATAAAAGATGTGTAACTACTACACGTGCCTGATTTTCTCTCTTTTGGAGTGCCGTCTTATTTCTACTTTTCCATGCTAAAATAGCCCCCCTTTCAATGGCTTTGGCAAATTCAATGAACTTCTCTGAAGTGACTTGTTGCTGTAAACCTATCTCACGCATCAAACACAAAATTGCTAGAGATCTAAAAGGCTCTGATGGAAAATCTTCTTCTGTAAGCATAGCTTTAAAAACTTCATTGTAAGGATCATAAAAAGCCGATGCAGTTGACAGGGTGCCAGGAATTCCACTCCGGCTATCAGGTAGGAACTTCACGTGAGAAAGTTTATCAATCAGTCTCTTCCAATCACCTTGAAGACTTCTATAGTGTAATTCGACTGATATGAACTTTAAGTGCTTAATCCTTTCTTCCTCTGAGAGAATTTCAAAAATTGGTAATATGAAATCACAGTACATTTCACACTCAGAGAGTACTCGACAACCCAGCCATGTGTAGAGTGGCTGTAACATTACATTGGGTTTCAAGAAGGCCAAATGTTGATCACCTCCTTCCAATAGCTGCATGCCATCTAAAGGGATAGAGCTCGGTGCAATGTAAGTATCTTTTCCTTCAATGCTGACAATCTCCTCTTTTGCAGATAAGAAAAAAGGAAAACTGCACAATTTCCATTTCAATTCAGGATTGCTTTTCAGCACATCAAGATACTGACAAAAATATCTTAATACAACCTCACATTTCTGCACATTTAGTCTGTCTGCTAGGTTGTGTCGTTTGGCTACTCCTTCTAATGCGATGACCATGGAACACGGATCGCTAGGGTTGCTAATTATTGCCCGTGCAGTCTTTTCAGAATGTTGTTGTAGTATATCATAGGCTAGCTGTGGAACACCCAACTTTTGTAAGACATGAAAAATCCCGCTTCTGAAGATGAAATCCCGGTTGTCCATAACTTCACGGGTTCGTGAAACCTGAAGCAAACATGTTGATTGCCCTACAGTTACTGGCAAGAGGCACCAATGGGAAAGTGGCTTCAATAAAGATATAATTTTGTTGCCGTCAGAAACTGCACCAACTTCCGAGTGAAGGTATGTCCACAGTAATTGGATCCACTCTTTTGATGGAGCCTTCGAATCCCATGGAATAACACCTCCATTTTGTAGCGCTTCTGGTAAGGCAAATGGTAGCCTTTCTGCAAGATCTGATACCTTGAATTTTTTGAAAATTGACCTTTCTTGGTATGTACAAAAAAATGTACGTTCCAAGAACCTATGGCAAAAAGATGCAGCATACAAAGTCAGCAAGTCCCAGAAAGGTGAACAGAAGACGGGTGTTCTGGAACTAAACATCCTCAGCTTGTTGTCCTCAGTTACAAGCAATGGACAACCCTCAAGTAGCTGCACAAAATTGCCAGATTTCTTGCAAAACTGTAACATAGTGCGAAGGTCGTCTACATTTCCAAAGATGGTTTTTCCAATGTCTTCAGGAAGATATGAGCATGAAATAAAACACAGCCTGTCAGGTCTTTGGTAGGTTTGAAAGAAACAAAGCACAGCTTCTGGACTAACAGTTTTCACCTGGATGTCTGCTTCCCGATAATTTGTATATATTGACATTGGGCAACATAAAAGATTGAAATTGCTTTCACATAAAATCCTTCTAACAATCTCTCTGGAGGATGGTTCTTTGAAGCTTGACCCTGGTTCCTGAATCTGGGTATCTAAGTCATCAAAGAATACTCCCTCTGTAGGTGTAAACCATGCAACTTTAAATCCCATCTCACTCAGTCTTGCATGTCGCAAAAGTGGAAGAACCCTCAGATTAAGTTCGCTGGTCAACTGGTATACCTTTTTAGACAGATAATGTATGTAATTCTCCTGATGCTGGATATGAGGAAAGAGCTGACAATACTGGCTCAAAAATTTTCTTATCTGGGTCTCATCACTTCCAGAGATCTCTTCCATAATAATATTCTTTTTTTGCTGAAGCATATTGGTGTAGCAAGGGGCAATTGTTTGCTCTATTAATGTGTTGTTCCACTCAGTTTTCACATCAGTATTTTCAGTGTTCATCCAAAGGTTTCTCCTGGCTTCATGATCCAGTGCAAAGTGACCATTGATATGAACAGGTAGGTTTGTTTTCAGTGGGAGCGGCAGGAAGCAAAATACCCTGCTTTTTTTGAGGCTAAATTTCTCCATCGGTAATCTGTCAGCTTGAAGCATATGTGCTACCCCTCCACGTGGCAGAAGCCCCAACTCTCTGTCCTGGAGGGCTTTCTTTAAAGTTGTAGGTATTGAGCTTGGATTGCTGAAGCCAAACTGTTGGGTGATAAGCCATGTTTCTAATCGGCCTTTGTTGTCTTTTAAGGACATGGTGAAAGAAACATTTATGGGACGTAACTGGTCCACTGTAAGTTCTTGTGTTTTCAGTCTCTCTGAGCTGTTCACCACTTCCTGTAGAAAGGACTGTTGCTCCTGTGTATCTTCAGCACTGAGATGGGCCTCAACACTGTATGTGTTCTGCAGCTTTCCAGTGAACATGTTTATTTCTGAGACACTTATTTTCCTTATGTTATTGAGAAACAGCATCATCAGAAATAAATCACCCCTAAATGTTTCCATGAGGGACTGCATTTCGGGAATGGTAACAGGTCTTGGTTTTATCTTAGACTGTCTGGCCATGTTTTCATTCCTGAGTGGCAATCGGAACAAGGTAGCTTCCTCCATTGGAAAAGATTCTTTCATGTCATCCAAGTAGCTTGCAAATACATCTGGGAAAGCCTTCCTCAACTTTGGAATGTCATTATAACACCTTCCAGGCTCTGCAATAGAAGCACCTGGCACATAAATACAATGTGGATCAAAGATACACAATGTTTCTCCAATTTCCTGTCCTTTGGTTAAGAAAGATGGGGCATCTGTGAGATGATATACAGCATTGAAACCGACCCCATACTGCCCTGTTTTGTTTGGATCTTCACTCTTGCTTCCCTCACCTAAGTTGCTTATACCCTCTATGTCTGCTTGAGTAAATGGACTATTGTTGTAAACGCACAAAGCTGGTCCCTGCAATGGCTTCCAACAATCCTCAAATATAAGCTTGGTGGAATGGTTTCTGGGATCTAAAACAAAGTGAACTTCAGTTGCCTTTGCATCATCTGCATTTTGCAGGAGCTCTTTCAGGATATCCTGGTCACAGGGGTATCCTTCTAGTATTCTCTTGATTCTATTTGTAAGTTTTTCCTTCTGACCAAAGGGTATTCCCATTGAACATTTTCTAAGCTTTTCACCTCTTTTCGTCTGAACACCAAGACCTATAGCATCATGATATGGTAAATCTTTGTGTGCACAATGCATGTCATCATCATCATTCTCAAGCCATGGGCAATCATCAAAACAAAGATGCTTTGCTTCAGACATCACTCCATATTCATCTGGTAAATAAATGGGCCCATTTTTATCTTCAATTGATTTCAGCTTTGTTGTGAGGGGTACTTTCTCCTTTTTTACCTCATCCTCAATATTCTGCTGTAATGCAGACACAATTTGACGTATGTATAATGGCAGTGATTTTTTGCTGTATGTTTGATGTGGTTTCTGTAGGGCCTTTATATAATCTGCAATATCAAAGTCTTCTCGAACACCAGCAGCTTCCATGACATCAGGGAAGTCTCTCCAGTCATAAGGATGCCCAAAAAGAAGTGGCTCAAATCCAATCTTGGAGTTGAATATAACTTTACTGCCTGAGACAAACTCTTGTGACTGCGGAATGTACACTGCATTTCTCTTTTGCAGTGCATTACTGATAGCGGACTGTTTTGCAGGTTCCCTTCGCAGTAAATCATTCAGATACTGATAAATGTCCCTAATTAGATCTTTCAGCTTCTTTTCAAACTTTCCACACTTTGGGGCAGCTGCGATGGCCTCATCAAACTGGTCCCATACCTGATCAAGTTCAACATCTTTTCGAGACTGTATTTGGAGCAACCTCTCCACACTTCTATTCATTTTCAATTCCCTTCTGTCGACAACAGCAGTGGTAGAAGACACCAAATTTTCCACATCTGCTGAAAAGCATTCTTTAGGTGCAGCAAGATTGTTGTGATTGCCTTTCCAAGGAAGTGGGTAACCGTCTGGTTTGGGCTTAACTGGAAGAAATGGCACTTCACATAATACGCCTCTGAGTTCACTTTCCAATTTACTACCTTCTTTTCCACTCAGCCTCCAGGCTAGGTACTGCAATATTTCTTTCCCTCTCTCTACTCCTCTTGCATTATCTGTTTGATGGAGACCAGCAACACTTTTGGCTCTCTCCAAAATCTGCCCACAGCTGATGTCTTCAAAGATGCCAAGTTTTTCCAATACCAGAAGGCGGCGTGGGTTCAGGTATGACCTTTCGGTTCCTTTGATGAAAATCCCATCTTCCTCATAATACAATGAGGCAGCTCTGCTTTTTGGGTGCATGAGAGCACAGGGTTGCTTTAACTCCCCATGAGGTGTGGAAGGAATGCATGGGTATCTCTGCAAGAGTTTATTGAGATCTTCATCATCTTGGTCAATTGCATAAAGTATCAAAGTATCTCTGACATCTCCATCAAGAGTGTTGATGCTTGGGAAAACTGCTTCATTGTATAACCTGTGAAGGTCAAACATGATCTTTCCTTGAATCTCTCCAGGTGCAAATAACAACATGGTTTTCATGGTCTCACTGGGAACTTTTACATATATTTTTCCCCTCTCCTGGAGATAATCTTCTAATATTCTTTCCGCATGGGTCACTATATTTGATCCCTTGACATCATCTGTGAGGATACCAACATTGTGGACATTTTCCCACATTTTCCCATTTGAAAATAAAGCGGGCGCCTGCTGTTCCTCTGTGGAAAATAAGGAGGCATAATACTGCTGCACAAGAGGCTCACATACTGGTTTATATGTGCTCCCACAGGTTGGCCACAATTCGCTAAAGCTGTAAGGTGTACCACATGTTAATTCTCTCAAGTCTTCAAGACAAAAAAGAAGTGCTTTGGGAATGACATCCTTCAAGATGATTTGGTTCCATTCAGCTCCTTTTGAAACTTTATCATCCATTGTTTTCTCAGTTAAATGTTTGCGGTTGGACTCCACAGAGAAACTTCCGTTGACATGGAATGAGAATCCACTGGAAATTGGAAGAGGGAGATAACAAAAGAATGTTCCCTTCTGAGTACAAAGTGGTGTATATCTAATGCTGCCTTCAACACTGCACTCCTTCAATTGCACCGCCACTCCACCTGTAGGTACAAGACCAGATCCCTGGCACATGGTCAACATCTTTGATGTGAGGTCTCCCATACATGACGTAACCAGCCAGAAATCTTTCTTCTCCTCAGTTTTGATAATACTCACACTACCTGCATCCATTTTGGAGGACATTTCAAGAAGAAGGGACACTGTTTGATTTTTAGTGTCTTTGGGCATTGGAATTGATGGCGCTGATTCTGCTGATTGGAGGGCTTGGGTTGAAGCTTTTAAAATTTGTGTTTGCTGAACCTCTGGCAAATGCAAACCTCTTATCACTTTTGAGATGTTCTTTGTTGTTTCATAGATACACTGCATCATTAATGGGGTTCCATCCTTGGGGAGGTGATAAATTGATATTTTCTTTACATTTTGAGTAAAAAGTAGAACTTCTGAAGATGAATCGACCAATTTCTGAAGAAGCAATTGCACTTGTTTTTCATCATAATGCACGTCGCTGATCTCACTTTTATAGGATTGTTCCTTTGTTCGTAGAGGAAATCTAAATAATGTTGCATTGTAGCTAAATATGCAAGATTTGGCAGTGGAATCAAGATTGCAGCCAAAAATCCCATTAAAAGGCTTGAATTGGTTCTTCAACTTCTGAAGCTTTTTTCTGTTTTTTAAATTAATCTTAATTCCAGGTTTTGATCTTGCTGCTCTTCCCAAGTGTTTCATATGCGGATCAAAGATGGCTATACTGTTACTGCTAATGAAACTTGGGACATCAGTTAGATTGTAGACTGCATTGAACCCAAGTCCAAATTTGCCAATTTTGTCACTCATCTTTTCTTTGGTTGCACCCCCCAGCTTAACAAGGTTTTTGAAATCTTCTTCTGTGAACACAGCATCATTATAGGCCCAGAGAGCAGGTCCTTGGCAACTTCGCATTCCCTCATCTATCAAGCATGTCTGGGCATCTTCATTTCTTCTCTGGTCATACAGAAACTTCACTTCTTGGGCTCCTGCATCATCAGCATTTTGTAGAAGTTCCTTTGGGACAGAAAACCCATCTGTGTAACCTTCCTTAAGAAGATTATGAAGGCGACATGTCAGTGGCTCGGACTGGCCATAGTTCATGTCCAACTCTTCTACATCTAAAATACGACTCATAAGAGTTGGCACACCTAACTTTTCACTAGTTTGCATTGAGACATGCTCATGGACAAAGAAGATAGATTCTGTTTCTTCCTCACTAATATCAGTGACGTCATACCCTTGCTGAAGCCAGTCCATATCACAGTAAGTGCACTGGGAGACTGGCTTAAGGATGAGGGTGGATTTGTCATCACTATGAACAGGCACTAAGAGCTCATCTTGCAGTTGGGATATTGTCACCTCGTCCATTGACTCAACAATGTGCAACAGATCAATAATGGTCTGAAGATCTCTCTGTGCATCAAGATCTGCAGCGTTGCTGTTGGTTATCTGAGACTGGACCCTTTCTTGTTGGTATTTGATTTGTATATTGCTTTGCACCTGCAGAATGATTTCAAGTTTATCTTTTGGTTCTACACCATACTGGGAAAATTGTTCACTGAATTGCTCTACTTCTCTTGGAAGGACAAACAAATGAGGGTGCAGCTGTATCCCTTGTAGTTGTGGAGGAATACCAGGGACAACATCTTTTGATGAGGAAAACCCATCTCCATTCCAGATCCATTTCTGTGAGCTGGATTTAAGGCCTTCGTAAGGAACATCCCCCCTAACTGGATGAAACAATTCTCCATAGATATCTAGAATCATTGGCAGAAATAGACCCTTTTCTCTGCTTGTGTAATGGCTTACTACCTGTTCTAACTGGGCTATGACTTTTGATATAGTGGGCCTTTCATTCCATCCAAATTCCCTGGCGATCTCTTCATCCACAACCTCATCAGAGACATGCTCCACAGAACCTATCACTTTTTCATAGATACTGCTGCACAACTCACTTGGACTTAAAAAGGTGCAATTCGATGAACACCAAGGCAAAGAAATGGGATAATTCTCTGGCCTTGGCTTGACCTTGATAAACCTGGTTCTTTTCAAACAGCTAGAGAGGGTGTTACCGTTTCCTAGCCTATTCTTTAATACAGTTGGCCTGGATCTCAAAATGGTCATAATTGCTTCTGATTTATCAATCAAAACGTTTTGCGAGGCCGATCCCTCAGCAGACACGTTTTGAACGTACTCAGCTGCCTTGTAAATGTCCTTTGCAGTTATTTGTTCTCTTTCTGTCTTCAATCCTAACCTTTTCAGAGCCGCATGTAATTGTGTATCATCCTTATACTGTCCAGTTGGAAAGATGTCACATACCCCATGATAGAGATCAAATACCACTGAATCATGGTGATCAAACAATTGGCTTGCTGTGAATCTCTCTCCTGATTCATTTGGAACAAAAGGAATGTCTCTCACCATATGACGTATTTCTTTATCTTCATTCATGTTGATGGTCAGCACCTGCTTCATCAAAAGATCAATCTCTCCGCTTTCCTTGTACCACTCAATGTCTGCTAACACAATTTCTCTTAGCAAGTCATTTGTGTCCAAAATTCTCATTCCTAATTGCTGAACTAGCATTTCAGAGTCCGTTCCTGATGCATCGATAAACTTCCAACGTAATGAAAACCTTGGACTTTGATGTAAGGCCCAGGGTGCTTCATGGAGAGAAACTCTGTTGCCAGAACTTTGAGGATCAGAGTATTCTGTTCCAACAACTGACATAAAGATTGGAAGGTCCATTAGCAATTTTCTGTGTGACATAACGTCATTTGCAGAGGCTTCAGAGAGAAGCTTTCTGAGCTTATCCTTCTCTGTCAATGGCCATTCTTTTATCTTTTCTAAGTTAGATTGGGTCTGCACATTTGAAAGAACCTGTAGAACACCTTTAGGTGTTGGAGAACTTATGTATTTTGGCACAACAGCATGGTGATCTTCAATAAATTTGGGGAGCTTCTGAAATACAATTACTCCCAATGCTTTAAGCCACTTAGCTAAACCATCGTCAAGTCTGTCCCCTTCCCAACAAGTTATCAAAGCAGGTAAAGCAGAACTCAGCTTCACAATTCTACAAGAAGCCAGATCAAGAAGAATGTGCAAGTCTTCAAACCTGGAGAGATTGTCAGGGAATTGACGGGTCAGGTACTCCCACGCCGTCTGAAGCCAGCCATGAGTAGGATGGTTGGTGGTCTGTTGATCCCAGTGTTTGGTGTTATCTCTGCAGGGGTCGAAGAGTCTTCTGATCAATTCAGCCATTGAAGTCTTGTCTAGAAATTTCAACTGGGTTAATCCTAAAGTGAAACAAAAATGAAAATTTCTCTTTTTTAATTGCAGTTTTTTATTAAAATTGTATTTCACTAATAATATATATCAGTGTCATGAAAGATTAACAATATGAATGACAGCACGCATAATTGGTACATAGAGACATCTATAAAATCTTATTTTCTGCAGAGTTAACAGCCATTTCCTATGGTGACAGTGCCAGTGTAACCCTTCACTTAGGCACAGCAGAGCAGAACATGTATTGACCTTTATGGATCTGTATACAAAATCTGAAAAAAATTTCTAATGACCAGATTTGTTTCTGAAAAAGGTAACGTAATCCAAATATTCTTTTCCATTCAACTGAACTTGCCTATTAGCAGGTTCTAACTGCTGTTTAGAAAATTATTAGTTATACCTAAAGCTGCCATCTTTTCGAGATGTGCGGCAACCTCAGATGGAACTCTCTCAGTCTCCAATAAGCTGTGGGTCAGCCCGGGAAGAAGCTCTTTTGGATGATCCTTGGTTGGAATATACACTGCATCACTTGCACTGGACTGGAACCTAACAATTTGGTCGCTTCGGGGCAAAAGTTTGATCCCAATTACATCACCATAGGATGAATCAGAGAGGATGTACTTCAGGATAGACATCTTTTTGACAAATGAGAGGCTGTCTACCCAGGTGGACACACTTGGTTTCTTTAGAGCAGTGCGCACATGTCCTGGCTGAATCTTAGCAATTTCCACTTCATGCTTTTGTAATGCTTCTTCTACGTGTGATGGGACTGTGCAAATCTTTTTGCCACTTTGCATGAGAACATTCACAAGATCTTCAACATTGTCAATGTTAGGGCTTAAATCATTGAACAAGACTTCACTGGCATTGTGCCATGTACTGGCAGAGAAAGAGGTGTCGGTTGTTGGGCTATAAAATGATTGCCTCCTTAGAGTCACTCTGTACATAAGTGTGACCATTTTTTCAAATTTGGGATCTGTTAAACTGCAGTCTGGCATTGCATTATAAATGCATGTTGGTGAAAAGCCCTCGAGAATGGCACAATTTAGGAGTTCTGCATATGCCACTGAAACTGCTTCTTCCACCAAGCAGATGTTCCACAGAAGTGCTTTATCAGTGAGGGCAGACCTATCTTGGTCTGCAGTGGGCCATTTCAGCTGTCTGCGATTTTGGCTGAGTGCAAAGAACCCGCTGATGTGAACTGGTAGACCAGTCACACTTTTTTCTTTAAGTGGGAGTGGTAGGAAACAGAAGAAGTGGCCGTTCGGTTGTTGGGACTTCTGTTTGACTTGTTGAAATGGTTCGTCCTTTGTGCCACAACACATAGCAACAGCCACCCACGGAAGGAAACCCAGTTTTGAATCATTTGCCAGTTCTTGTAACTGTGAACTCACTTGGCCTCCAGAAAAGTGGTTTGTTAGCATCCATTTGGTCGTCTTTGAGGGGGTAGGTGTGGAGGCAGCTGATTGGTGGATATATGTCGTCTCTGTGAATTGGAGCTCATACGTTGACTGAATTGGTTTTTCTGGCCACTCATTGGTTTGTCGCACCTTAGCAATTTCTGACAAAAACTCTTCACGCTTTGATCTCACACCTTTGATGCAGTCTTTATCTATCTCCAACTGGAAGATTAACTCTGGTTTCTCACTTCCTTCTGTTCTTTCATACAATTCAATGCTTTCCAGTGATGACAAAAACAGAAGGTTCATATATGCACATGTCATGAAAGATTTGAACAAACTATCAATTTTTTGTGATGCATATATCTGCTCTGACAATTGTGAACAGAATTGAGAGGGATCTTGTGAACCTGTCCTGAGTGGAAAGCGAAACAGTGTTCCCTTATAAACTCCACCATTGAATGTTATGTCACGGCCACCAAAAATTCCCACAAATGGTTCAAACTGATCAGGCAAAGAAGAGATTTCTTCCCTATCATTTTCAAGATGCCATTGCTTCCCTGTCGCCCTGGGACCAAAGAATTTTTCATGTGGATCTAGGAATCCTATCTTGTCTCCACTTATTACGCTTGGTAAATCTAGAAGTAAATGTAGAAGAATAGAAAAATAAATGTCCAAGCACATAAGGTTTATGCAAAGGCACATATGACTTATGCACAGGTTCATAGGGTTTATGGACAGGCACATTCCAATGTCTGAGCATGCATGCAGTGCTTTGTCTAAGACTTTCTACAGACAATATAGTGATATAGATCACTGACCTTTGAAAGACAAGATATTGCCCTGGATACCACATGCACATGGATTAACTAGAGTTATTGCTGGTAATATTAAACTAGACAGCAAAGATGACAAATATACAGACACCATAATGGAAACAAGGCAGCAAGGCTGACAAATGTTTAGACATTCAGACTCACAAAAGTGCACCAAATACTGTTTTGGCCAATTTTGATACACTATTACATAATACTTTAAAACAGCACAATCGCTCTTACCCTCTTATATTACATACTGCAGGTAACATGGACAGTGAAAAACTACCAAAGGATTCAGTTTCATAGCCCATAAAAAGTACTATGGTTATTATGTGTAAAATATTCAAACAATAAAAAAACAGAATAATTATGATTAATATAAACAGATATCATGCCAATTTTCAAAAACAACCTACCCAGCAGACAAACGACATTTGCAGCGCATTTGCAGGAAAGCAAAAAAAGGGGGACACCACCTCCAGTGTTGTACTTGACAAGCTCCACAAATTGTAGTTAACAAGAGGTCTCGATTTTTTAATGTTGAAAACTACAATTTATAACAAAATCATGGGGAAAAGTAAAAGGTCAAATCCAAATTTGTGATGTGCATTTCATGGCGAAAAGGAGGTCAAAGGTCAAATTCAAAGTCACAAGAAGACTGTCAATATATGAATTCCCATTCAGGTTCAGTAGTATCAATGGGCATATCTGTGCCAGTTTTAGAGATATAAGGGAAGGAAAATTCAAGGCCAAAACCCAGCAGGCACTCAACGTTGATTCAACATTGAGGATAGGTTAAGATGATGTTGATCCATCAATATTGATAGATCAACAAGATCTCAACATCGAATCAACCTTTTCTTGTCAACCAATTGTCAATGTTGATAGATCAACAGGGTCTCAACATTGATTTAACCTTTCTTTGTCAATCAATTTTCAATGTTGATAGATCAACAGGATTTCAACATTGAATCAAACTTTTCTTGTCAACCCATTGTCAATGTTGATAGATCAACAGGGTCTCAACATTGATTTAACCTTTCTTTGTCAATCAATTTTCAATGTTGATAGATCAACAGGATTTCAACATTGAATCAACCTGTGTTTGTAAACTCTTTGTAAATGTTGACATATCAACTGGATCTCAACATTGGGTCAACCTTAACTTTATTTATAACCTTAATCATAACCTTGATAATGGTTTTAAATGATTATCTCACTAGAGAGGTATGCATAGGGGTAATTACCCCTCATAAAACGCTTGTTTTACCCCTTTTTCATTAAAATTAATTTAGTGAAAAAAGCGGTCTTCATTTTTTTAAAAACTTTCCAGATTTGATGTTCAGGTTATCTTTAAGAAAAAGAAAAAAAACATAGGGTCACCAGCCTTACCTTATGGCAAATTGACAAAATTTACTCAAGGTTGAAGAAAAAGCTTGAAAAAGCCAAAAATGCCTGTTTTTCTGGAAATTTAAGTTAGCTGTGAGAAAAAATGAGACTGGTGACCCTTTGTTTTTGTATTCTTAAAATTATCTTAACAACCTGATTATTTTAGTAAAGCTAATTTGTTGTTTAATTTTTATGGGTAATTACCGTATGTGCCTGCATACTTGTATAATGTAAATAAAGTGCAAGACTCCGGATAACATGAACTGATGCAACACGTGAGTGTGGACAGTGTGTAACACTTTTACAGTACAAAAACTGTACTTTATTAACAGTACTTTGTGAGGCCACACTATCAGGAGGATCGTTCAACAGATAAGGACATGGAAAACGGTGACATTGCGTCTTCAAAACTACACACTATCAGGAGGATCGTTCAACAGATAGGGACATGGAAAACGGTGACATTGCGTCTTCAAAACCCCACACTATGAGGAGGAACGTTTAACAGAAAAGGACTCTTAAAACTGTGACATTGCGTCTTCAAAACTTAACTGTCTACGAATCTGTTAGAATTTAACTGTATTTGACAAATGTTAAAGTTTATGAAACATGATAGTATTACATGTAGTTAGTGTATGTTCATTGTTTGTAATATATTATATTCATGGTTAAATTAGTTGTTGTTTGTGTTTTTTTATGTTCGGGCTGTTTTGGTCCGTAACATTGAGCATCAAACTGGAAAGTTAAAAAAGAATCTGACGACCCATAGGTGGATACAGGGGCCGGTCCCGGGGTCTGGACCCCCCCCCCCCCCTTTTCTTTCGAAATTACCTTTTTTGTAGGTAATTTTCCTTATTTCCCCCCTTTTCAGCTCTGAGTCTTTTTATTTCAAGAAATGCTTGATATCTTGGAGAACACCTTCAGCCATCAGGCAAATTTCAATCAAA
The DNA here is from genome assembly GCF_051362555.1 of Lingula anatina. Classification (NCBI taxonomy): domain Eukaryota; kingdom Metazoa; phylum Brachiopoda; class Lingulata; order Lingulida; family Lingulidae; genus Lingula; species Lingula anatina. The sequence continues at coordinate 586,874 of NC_141770.1, forward strand.
TATCCTGATAGCCTAATTGATATATCAACGTTAATTCAATTTTCAAATTCAACTTAATTTCAACATTGATTCAACATTGAGGTATCAATGTTGATTCAACATGGATACCTCAAGGTTGATTCAACCTTGATGGTTCAACGTTGATTCAACTTTCATAGTCAATGTCATATCAACATAGTTTCAACGTTGACGGTCAACATTGATTCAACATTGATACCTCAAAGTTGATTCAACCTTGATGGTTCAACGTTGATTCAACTTTCATAGTCAACGTTATATCAACATAGTTTCAACGTTGACCAGCAACGTTGATTCAACATTGATACCTCAAGGTTGATTCAACCTTGATGGTTCAACATTGAGTCAACTTTCATAGTCAATGTCATATCAACATACTTTCAACGTTGACCATCAATGTTGATTCAACATTGATTCAATGTTGATTTGCCCGCTGGGAAAAAGGTCACACTTAAATTGCCAGTATGACTTCCTATTCAAGTTCAAAAGTAACCAAGGGCATATAGACTGTCAGTTTTGAAGATGTGACGGACAAAAAAAAGCAAGCGAGTTAACTTCCAAAGCTGTAATTAATTCTCGACTGTGCTCACTGGAGATTCTGGCACCTTGACGCATGAGCAGTAGTATCTCTAAACTGTGGAGTTCATCAGGGTACACTCATATCTGTCGTGTAGTAACATGGCTGTTCCTTATACGAATCAAATAAATTCGAAATGACTGAATAAATCTCGATCAGCCATAAAATAGCTTTAGACTGCCCCTTTCTTTAAATTTGTGTCAGAAATTTAACCAATACTTATGTGACCTACTTTTCTGCCCCATGTATATACAGCATAGAAAGCTAGCAAAGAAATCCATTCCTATATCATTTTTGGGTAACATTAAACAATATCATATCTTTTGGTAATTCTCTTAGTTATACTATTTGAATTTACATGCCGGCATGTGGCAAAACATTGACTATTTGTGTGCATCTTTAAAGTTAAACAAAAATACGACAGTTTGGCAGTTATGGGGCAAACATCACCAAAGTTGTGCAAAGAACCTGAATAATTACCGCAAATGTAAACCAATCATGCCAGTTTTCGTATGCAACCTGCCTCTTTACCAAACAAATTTAAAGTCACTCAATATAGTCTTGAGAGATTCATTTATTTCATCTGTCATAGTGATGATTTCACTATGTGAATTGTGAAAACTATGTGAATTGTGAATTGTGAAACTTCCAGATTTAAATAAAATTTTATATCAATGTTTTGTAAAGATAATTTGTTATAATGACATTATGTGTATTGAATCTTTTAAGGTATTGTATTTATTGGAAAGAACTGTAACCAAGTCTTAGAGTGCATTCCCAGTGATTTACGTGTAGATTGATTCAACTAGATCGACCTTACTCCCTGAGGATTCACGCTAAATTGCTGTCAGTCGACCGCGCACGGAAGTTAATTACCCCCTTACAGCTTTTAGTAGGCGGGACAGACATTTAAGCTGGCTAAGCTGACAGTTATCTAGTGAGACTCCCCACGGGGATAGATCGATGTAAAATATGTGGGAATGGGGTCTTAAAGGAATTTTTTAGGTCTTAAAAGGATTGAATAACTTCATTTATGGCTTTTTCTCCTAGTTCAGGTCAGTCTTAGTTTAATTATGTTTAAGGTCTCTCTGTAGTTATATGTCTGAATTCTTTTAATTGGCTTCAGTATCTCTGACTTAATTTCTTTAGGAATCACTGTACATATGTATTTTGTGTATAAGTATATATAGAGAAGAACTTTGTATTGTAATCAGAGATCAGAGATTAGAGATATGATATCATCAGAGTAAGTTTGGTCAGTCGAACCGACAGCTGGATTTTCCGTGTTGTCAGCCAGAGAAATAAATGTAGAACTTGGTCAGTTAGTAGTTGATCTCTGGAAAATATAGCGTAGCTGTTGTGTTACCTGCTGGAGAATTAACTCAGACCAAGTGTCCCCTGTGATACATCTAAAACAGGGCATGGCAAAAGATGTTAAAATACCTGTATGTGCAGAAATGTTCAACTGCTCTTTGCTGCTGTCATCCTCAGTTCTATTGTTTGACCACTAGGTAGAGTTGTGGTCAAAATGATGTCATACACTGGACAAAGTCTGTCCCCCCCACCTTCACATACAGGCATTTTAACATCTTTTTCCTTGTTGTGTTTGGAACTTATTGGGCCAATGACACCAAAATTGTGCAAAAGAGTGATATAAATTTAAATGGAATTGTCTTAGAAAGTCGTGGATGTTGGATCTTAATTACAATAATAGCTATGGTATCATCATTATCAAAGGTTGCCTTCTCTTCAGAAAACTGAACATGACGTTGAAAGCAACCGGACTATTTACCCAAAAAAAAGCCACCAAGAAAATTTAAAGTAAAAAAAATGGTTTGGAAGTAATTAGACAAACGTCATGTGTCGGACAGCAACAATGACAGCATAGACAGACAGACAGACAGACCAATCAGAATATATACATGTAGGCAATTACAGTGTCTGTATATAAAAACTTAAGCAAAACAAATTTGGTAAATTTAGATTTTTGTCTTACTATGTGCTATATTCTTTTGAACCAACAAAGTGCTTTGTTACATGTGTAAAATTGTTGAGCATAACTCTGTACATATATAACAACTGGCAAAAAATAGTATATCATTTCTAAAGTTAGCACATGTCTATACTTGCTGTGTGTACCTGTGAGTGTCTGTGTGCTGCAAGTACATTCTCAATTAACAGATTGCTAGTCATACCTGTCATGTGAAAGACAGACTTGAACCCCAAACCAAATTTTCCAACTTTTAGTGGATCATCTTTCTTGCTACTATTGTGGATGGCTCCTATTCTGTCCCAGTCAGCATCACCAAAAACGGCATCATTGTAGGCATACAGAGCTGGACCCTGAGATATAAGTAAATAGAACAATTCAAAAGACAAAAATACATTAAATTAGAATGTTTTATAAATAATTTTAGTACCACAGAAGGTTGGGTTCCTGATGGGGGGGGGGGGAGGAGCGGGGGAGGAGCGTTAATTTATTCCTTTTACATTGTAATTTCTGCTATCTCCTCTTAAACCATTAGGTAGTTTTGGTATGGTAAAAACTTTAAAATTTCATCACTCAGAAATTAATAAACATTTTAGAATGTGTGAATCTGGCATATAGCCATATTAAATGAGGAACTTTTCAAAATTATCAAGACTCCAATTATCAAGTTTGATAAAATTTTCAATTAAAGTGAAAAATATTACATTGGCAGAGAATAATCTTCCTTCAAAATTTTGATGACTGCCTTAATTTTCAAGTTTTTTACAGTATTGATAAACCTATCATAGAGATGTGCAACTGTGGTTTGGGCTGTCCATGGGGGTGGTTGCATGATACTTATTTTTTTATTATTTTTCTTAACATTGTAATTTCTGTTATCTTCTCCTTTACCATAATATAAAAGAAGAAATTGCAGTATTGATACCCCTACCATAAGGGATGTGCAATTGGCAACTTCAGAATATTGGTGTGACTGGGGGTTGGGCTGTCTCTGGTGGGTGGATCATTCAAAATCATTTTTACATTTTCCATTTCGTTTTCTCTTCCTAGATCATTAAATCAAGGAAGTTCAAGGTTTGGTGGTTAAGAGACCTATAATCAGAGATGGTCACGGCCGCTTTGGAAAATTATTATTTCTGTTAACTTCTCCAAAACCATTATATTGAGGATGTTCAGTCTTTGGCTATTGACATATAGTACATGGACCCCTTGGGGTTGGGCTGTCCCTGGGGGTGGATGATTCTAATCATTTTACTCATTTTTGTTTCTGCTAGCCTTGTATCTCCTCCTCCCTGGGTGTGGACGCTTTTAGTTTTGTGTATTGTAACTTCAGTTATCCTCTCTTAGGCCATCAGAGTCAGAAAGTAAAAACTTTTATGGGATTGGTACACCTTTCATCAGTAACGAATATTTGTGTGCAAGGAGGGGTTGGGTAGGTTAACAATTGTCACCAGGGGGGCCGGGATGATTCTTTTTTACATGAAGTTAACTTCTTTTTTTAACTGATACACTGTAATTTTTATGCTGTTATTTTAAAGATTAATATAATACTTTATCACATAAGAATAGGGATTTCTTGAGGGTCATGTTCTCTTTACAATGTGGGATAGGTAATGGCTACCCAGTGACACCATTTATAGTTTCTTTCGGTATTTTAACCAGAAAAGGTCCTTTTTAATTATCACCCCTACTAATGCAGCTATACACTATATTAAGCTAAAGGATCTGAGGGATATATGATACTGTCTCCTGATATTGTACCAACAGTCAGATTAACCTCATATTCAAGTGTAATAAATGGTAGCTATGGATGTATGGATTGAGACCGCGTCTTCTGGGTCTTCTGGAATACGGTCAGATTTTAAAGTTTACATTGACGGGTATCTATTTTACTCTGTTGGAAGACAGTTAAAGATGGAGGATATATCAACAAAGATAATATGAAAGACTGCCAGAAAATATTTCTGGATCCACCCCTGTTTTTTACCTGTAAATATACAAAGTTATGTCCATCGTGTAATGACAAATGCTAGACCATCTATGAATAAGGACTTGACTGAAAAACTGTACCTTTAAGTCTGTAAGAATAGAGACATATATCCAACCTTTATATATATAATCTAAGAGCATAAGAAGAGTTTGCTTTAAAACATATGTTACATTTACCTGAAATATCTTCAAATCTGGTTGATACAAAGACTCTGCAGAAAACTGGCGTCTGTCATTGACAAATTTCACAGATTTTGCTCCAGCGTCCTCAGCATTCTGGATTAATTCCTGAAAGATTGACAATATATATACAATGTCAGTTTTCTCTTTATTGTTATAACTATAATAATTATCACAACTTTATATTTAAGTAGATAAGTGAATGACTAATTTAAAGAATTAAGGTAACAAAAACTCGACATTTTGGACTATTTCCTAAAAGATTGACAATATGCAATATCAGTTTTCTCTTTCTTGTTATAACTGTAATAATTCTCACAACTTTATATTTAAGTAGATAAGTGAATGACTAATTTAAAGAATTAAAGTAACAAAAACTCGGCATTCTGGACTAATTCCTTTAAGATTGACAATGTACAATATCAGTTTTCCCTTTCTTGTTATAATTATAACAATTCTCATGACTTCATATTTATGTAGACGCATGAACAATTAAAATCAAGAATCAAAGTAACAAAAATTGTACAAAAAGTTAACCTTCAGAATCTGCCCATCATCTGGATATTGGTCTAATACTGCTCTCAGCTGCTCAATTAAAGATGGCGTCCGAATCCCAAAACCACCTAGAATATAAATAATGCCAAATCTACAAATGCCAAAAAGTCTTCAAACAAAACTTCCCAAAGCGGCTTCTTCAATAATTTGTACTAGCAGATAATCTCATCAGCATGATGTAGACAACAGTTTTTTAAAATAAGTGACAATAACATATACCTTCAAATTAAGGTGTAAGGATATTCTTGTGTTTATATTTGCATAGTTTGTCTGTTTGAAACATTAAAATAACATTTTTTGAAAGATGCCACACATCTGAGATAAATACAGAGCGGTGTCGGAACTTTCAACCATTGCTATCTTACTTTTAAATTATCATTTATGCACTTACGGTCAGCCATTTTTATTTGAATCAGCAGAAGTTAATTATTTTTGTTTGTCTTTGGACATCACATCACCTCCACGCACTTTATGACTCATCAGGGCCTAATCTGTAATAACAGGAATTATCTAAATGAAGATTAATTATATCTAACAATCCTTTGTAAAATGATGATAAATCATGATAGAGGGGTCCAAACATATCCCAATTCAACAGGTACCATCTAAAGGAACAATCAAATCAGTTTATCATTTGTTACAATGAACAATCAAATCAGAACCACTATCTAGATAAGGCTTCATTCACATGCAATGTCTATTTTCTTAATTCTATTTTCTATTCGCGGTATGTCTTATGATCACAGTCTGTGGCCTGAATATCCCGCGGCGTAATTACTGGCAGCGCGAGCCAGTTACTATAAGTTACTATATAGTAACTGGCTCGCGAATAAACATGTATGAGAATAAAGAAGAACGTGGGATTGGTAAAAAAATGCAACCACTGAGAAAAATGCGATCATTGTGTATGAACATTTTTATGAAGTAAAAAAATATTGATAAACTGTATACTTGATAATTACTTCTGACCAAAAACATCTGTTCAGAAGCACTCTGGTTGCGCTTGTCGAGGACGGTGTAACTTGTAGCTATCCTATTACACATGTCAGAGTCTCAGTAAAAAATTAAATGGGGTCCTGATCAGCCCCCCTCCCCCCTCTCGATTTCTCAAAAAAAATTCACAAATGGTGCCTTCTTGAAATTAAAATTTTGACTAGCTGAATCATAGTTCTAAACCGTACCAAAATGGCACCCTTTTAAATACCAAAATTTTAAGGAGCCTTTCACCGAGCCCCGAACCCCACGCCAAGGGGGAGGGGAGGGGACGGTCGGCTGCGCACCTCCCCCCATTCAAATAATTCTGAATCCGCCCCTGGGTCTGGCCATTACAGCCGAGCCGAATCTAAAGCCGCACCACGAAAACAGAAAAACTGAGGCAAAGAGACCAACTGTTATAGTGAAGAATAACGACAACGATCAAACGTTTATTCACCGACTCATTTTTCCTGCTATTTCACAAGTATTTATACTAGTTAATTTTCCGTACTGATCACGCGTGTAATTATGTAATTTTCATTGTTTACGGCGTGATTTCCAGAAACTTTCCATTCTCATGTTGACTTAACATATGTCACAGTTTATTTTTATTGTTTAAAAACACACAACTGTGAAATAGATTTAAGGTTATATATTTCACCTGTAGAAATAGAGAATGAAGTTACAGTATTTGCACGACCGCTCTGGTCAGTTACAAAAGAGAGAGTGTACATGTACATGTTACAATGAATGAAATACTTAGTTTAAACAAAATAACTAATCAAATACAAATACACCGTTTAATAATATAACTAAATAAATAATGCATCATGACAATTGAATTTGAAAGAATAATAAGCTCACCTGTAGAAATAGAGAATGAAGTTACAGTATGTGCACGACCGCTCTGGTCAGTTACAAAAGAGAGAGTGTACATGTTACAATGAATAAAATACTTAGTTTAAACAAAATAACTAATCAAATACAAATACACCGTTTAATAATATATCTAAATAAATAATGCATCATGACAATTGAATTTGAAAGAATAATTAGCTCACCTGTAGAAATAGAGAATGAAGTTACAGTATTTGCACAACCGCTCTGGTGAGTTACAAAAGAGAGTGTGAAAAAGGGCGCGGAAAACGACTAGGATCACGTGTAGACGATTCTTATCACGTGGGAGAATTATCCAATCAACGCCCGCCAAAGATACCCTGAGTGTCAGAGCAACGTAAAAGCTAGCTTGTTAAATATATACCTTGTGATGGAGTCAAATCAAGATCGAGCTGGCAATACCGGAATCTAGAACCTAGGGTAGCCAAAGACGAAGAAATAAAGAAAGAATAAATAGATAAACGGATATGGTAAAAATTACATGAGGTGGGACTTTATACACCGTCACACGTACAACATTCCCTTATTAGGCAATATCTAAGAGCCTTGTTTTCAACTAATCTTATCAGAAATACTATTTGCATTACTCATACTTGAATCATATCCAAAACTCAGTTATCATGTGATTGTGACGACGTTACTGACTTTGCATGTCTTATCGGTGGCGCGAGTAATAACTAGACAGTTTTCGTGTTTTTCCATATTCTTTATTATCGCTTTCTAACTACGCTATCTACAGTTTATTCCTCTCCGTTCAACCTATTACATCGTTCTCCCCGTCTACATTACATTCTTCGCTTAAGTACAATAAGGTCATGTCAATCAACTAAAGTAACACTACAAAACACTCCTCGCTCTTATTCGCTGCATGCTGTCACTTACTAACGTTACATGATAAACAGTTGATCAAAACTAAAATATATTATGAAATTAACCGATCACATAAAATGTTACTGACTTTAATCTTTTCCATCTTTTTCTGACACTAAAAACGTGTTCTACACTTGTTGACTCTTTATGTTGACTTACACTTATACCACTCGAAATTTTCATCTATTTTATTTCCCTTTTATTACTAATTGTAATTAGTGTAAGCGTAATTCATTAACTTTACAACACAACTATGGACGATGCTGTCCAAATGACAGCCAATGCCTGGTACTTTCAGACCTGATTTTCCTCATTATTTTCTAATATCCACATTTATATCTACGTGAGCTGCTGTACGCGTCAGCATTTCAGCAATAAAGAAAAACAAAGACTAAAAAAAGGACCAACCTGATACAACCTGATACAACCTGATAAAGTCCCCTTACCAAAAGGTCGCATGGTCTCCCAACCCTGCCCCGTATGGTCGAACAATAGAGGCCGCATGATAATTACAGGGTAGGGGAATTGGCAAGTAATCCATATCGGACACCCAAATTAGTCGGTTCAACGAACATGCCCCGCTCCTTCTTAATCCATCAATAGCAATAGTCGTTTTTTCTGTGCTGCTTCCCAGTAATCATTCCATAAGTATTTGCATAGATCTGTATAATTGTTGTTAGGTTGTTATGACTAGTGTATAGAGCCTGTAAAATGTAACGTGTACACATTTTAGTGCTCAATATAGATTATTATATTTATTGCCTCACTTACGTTTCTATTATAGCTGATGCAAAGAGAGCCCTTTGTTGTATTTCTTTAACACTTAGTAAATTTCCTGTCGCAACATTTTAAGGCCTTCATTTTCCGTTTGGGCGGTGATGTTTTTAATTCGCACCCCTTGTTCTCGGAGGCCCATGCTACGCAAACGTACATAATCGCTAAGAGGCATATTGGAATTGTGATGATATGGAATATTTGAGTGTCGATTTGTACCGTTCACTTGGCAGGTGACACGATGGCACAGATATCAATGGTATAAACATGTCATATTATACAAAATACTTACTGGCCATTTAGGAAGTCCAGATAAACAATCTGGTATACACGTGTCAGTTGACTGATAATTAGGTAAAATTGAATAGTTTGGATAGAAGAGCGTCATCGCCATGTAAACATTAATTTTAGACGACGCGTGTCACACAGTAGTGATTATGCAATAGCCAGGGCTTAATCACTGTGTTTACCCAGCATGAATAAAGTTAACCTGAACTGATTGTTAATTAATGTGAGATGACACGTGCCAAACAGTGAAATAAACCCGAGAGATTTTTTAAATTAATTTTATTTGATGCTTTTAAGAAAAAAGCTGTTGGTTAAGTTTGGAGTTTAGATCGTAAACATGAACTATTTTTATCGTTTTGAATTACATAGGTTCAGAGTTAAATATCAAACAACGAAAGAGAAACATTTGTTTCAAAATTAAGGCTTATTTCTTTAATAATATTTTACGCGTTTTTAAAATTATTCTTCTTCCTGCTTTGTGTGCTGCAGAAACAAGGAATCAGTCTTTCGGCCGGCCACCCTTCGCCTTGTCAAATAAAGACATTTTTGATATTCGACAACGGGCCAGTTCCCCAGGCAACTTTTGCGTTCAGTTAATGGGAAGATTGTTTACTGTTGATGAACGAATTCAAAAGGACAGAAATGTTACGACCCTAGGAAAAGCAAGCAGAAATTCCGGGGTATTTTACCACGAAGACGTACTTACCACGCAAGAGACTCGTACGTTCAACTTGCTTTCAATGTACGTGTTAACAAAAAGGGGGGTGAGCGCACTTCCTCCGTGCGTTTATCTTACTTCCAAAGTGCGTGGCGAGTACTACTACCATACCTGTGAAGTGCGTCACACTAAGACGACGCACGTGCCCAGCACGATAAAAGTGCAGGCGATCCCGAGCAACCACTGCCAGCATTAGCAACTGCAGTAGTCGATGGCGCATCCTTCTTGGAAGTGCCTTTTTGGAAGCCAAAACAGTGAATGTTGAAGAGACTCGGTGCTCCCTTTTATATTATTTTGATTATCCGTGCGTTCCACTTCCGTGCTCATTACGTTTCTCTTACGTTTCTCTTACTTCGTAAGTACGATTTCTGAAAACGTATGCTTCACTAGCAATACACGTATGATTATCTCACTCACTGTGTACGACACAAGTACAGATCGAACGTGCTCCTTACTTCTTCCTACTTCCAAAAAGGCGTACAGACCACTTGCGGGCCCCACGTTTAGAGCACGACACACCTACTCATAAAGTACTTACTACTTACGTCCGCTGCGATTTAATTTTCATCCTGCGACAACGCTACGTCTGACAAGAACTCCGAGGACGCACGATCTCTAAGCACGCACGACGGGTTGTAAGAGAGGCTTTAGCCGGCTAAGCTGACAGTAATCTAGTAAGACTTCCCATAGGGATAGATCGATCTAAAATCAGTGGGAATGGGGTCTAAGACACGATAATTAACGGACGGGGCAGGGCATGGTACTATAGTTAACAGAAATCAAACAGAGCATGGATGACAATGTTATTTTCGTGGTTACCGCGCCAGGCCGTATGAAGTAAGGAGTAAAGAGACTTTTCAGGCGGGCGTGTATTTTCGCATCCCAGACAGTAATTTTTATCATCCGTCACAAATAAAGTTGACAACATAGCAAAAGTCGCAATATTCTTCTCATTCTTAACGTACCTTGCAATCTCTCCTCTGTCACCGTCGAGCTCAAAGTGAAAATACGACGCAACGCAATTCTAGAAACCTTATCTTGAATCGCGTGATAGGGGCGTGTGGACTCGATAGGCCAAACCGAAACCGGGAAATATTAGGGAGAAATATTAGGAATATTAGGATATCAAAACTTATTAAAGCGATACCAGCTCTTCATTTTGGCAGGATGAGTGAAAAGAGAAAAACTGATTATCCTGGGGAAAACGACAATTTTGGCGAGCGTAAAATTAAAATTTTGAGCATATCTATATGTATGTTTTTCATACTCACCTCATTGCTCGGTCATAGGCCAAAGGTACATTAGTCCGAAAATGGGTCAGGAAAAAAAGGGGTGCTGAAGACAGAAACTAAAAATGCCCGTGTTTTGGCACCCGTCTGTTCACTATATCTGTTGCCGAGACTTGGGATTTCGTAATTAAAAACAGCAGTTTTAATTAAAATTAGCAGTGTCTGCAGGCTAATTCCGCTGGTGATAAGAAAACAGAGACCCGAGCTCCCGTGTCTTGACCCCGCCTGTCCTGGCCGGTCTGCAAAACACAACGGGGGAGATTAGATAAATTCAAGCGGTATTGCTATCTCTTTACCATACACAGATATCAAATTAAAATTAATTGAAAACTCTAAATGTTTAAATATTACATACAAAGATGCCATGTCCATCGACCCCCCCCCCCCCCCACACACACACACAGTGGTTTATTTAGAGGGGGGTAAGGGGGGGTCCTAACCCCCCCTCCTTCGATTTCTGGCCCCCCAATAAAATTAGAATTTTGACTAGCTGAATGATAGTCCTAAACCGTACCAAATGGCACCGTTCACCCTCTAGTTAAATACCAAAGATTTCCCAGGCCCCGAACCCCACGCTAAGAGGGGGGGTTGTCTTTGCATCCGCGCCCCCCCCCCCTCCCTTTCAAGTAATCCTTCTGTAGATCCGCCCTTGCACACACACACACACACACACACATACACACACACACACACACATTCGAAGACCGGTCGGCCAGGTTAAGCCCAGCTGCAGCGTTCAAAACACGCCTATGGACGTGGCTGTTATCAAACATTTCTCAGAATTAAAAGTGTGATAAATTTCATCCAATTTTGTTAATGTCTCAAGCACTGCCTTATAATACGGTGAAACGAACGTATCTGTACAACAATTTATGATTTTTTTTATTTTGCTTCAAAAAGATTTTTTATAGTAATTTTTTTCGATTTTTTACTCCTTAGTTGCACCTTTCTCTGCTTTTTTAATCAAAGCAACTATTTCCAGCCTTTCGTAAATTTTTCTGTTGTATTCATCTACTTGTTTATTATATTTCCTCATTTATTACATATTTTGTTGCTATTATTTATTTATATATTTGTAGACAGACTATGCTGACTGTAAGATTCAGTGTGTTGTACTCCAATATACAAAATGCGGATTGAGATATTTCTGAAGGATAAAGATTTCTTGAACAATTTTTCGTTATAAAACATTGATTTCTGCCTAACAGACTGTTGTTTACTTTTTATTTTTCTATTTAGAATTGATCCGTCTACCTTGACAATGGCGCTTATTGTGCCTTTTCCATGTACTGTTGCATTGACCATTTTCGGCCTCACTGCGAGGAAAGGATTATTTTGCTATTGTTAATCAATTAGGCCTATTTATTTAAAAAAAAAACGCCGTTACTAATTACTCTTTATTATTTGAAGAAACATAACCTGTCTTATTTACCCTCTGGATGCATTCCACGAGTTTGGAAAATAACAAAATATAAAAAAGAATAAAATAAAAAAAAGAAACAGCACCGACTCCTGACAGCTCTACTAAAGGCTGGGTCGAATCAGCGCTGAACATTTTTAGTTTCGACAAATACCAAAAGATGCCGCAAGAGTCGTTTTATTACTTTTAGGTTATTTAGGCACGAATATAAACATAAATAGTCTAGATGGGATTTTCCTAGACCAGTTTCATGAAATTTGTATCATTTTCTACTTACTCCAGAGCACTCACATAAAATCATTGAATATTTATATTTATATTTGATTTTACTTCTATGGTTGTGGACTGTCTTGAGGCATCCATCATGGCGGTAGAAGAAATGCCAAAACTAAAGTCTGCAATTTGAGCATTACAGTTCTGCATTTTCTAGCCACTTTTTCTCGTTATTTTTTCGAGATAATCTTCCAGGTATGTATTTTCTTGAAGGTATACAATGTCTGGAAATTAGCATAAGTTCTATTTTGTCGTGGCCATAAAACTCCCAATTCGGTATTTGAAGATTTGCAGGACCACCCCTTCTGAAGTTTTGTAGTAGTCCAGCAGACATGGTTACGATATACATAGAACTTTGGCGAAATCTAAACACGCGTGACTATTTTTGTATGATATTAATAACGTACAAAAATTTCTTTACACAACAGGCGTACAACCTCCTATAGGAGAACTTTTATCTTGGTCAACAAAAGGAGGCTTTCTGACAGTAGACGCGCTGTTATCGCCACCCTCCGGAGGTTATCTACCTTTGTTTACAGCTGGAGGTAAGTGTGGACGATAACAAGACCACAGTCGAATCCAGTTACTTACCCTATTTGGGGCCTTAGCAGTAGTCCGAAGGTTCATTAGTCTGAATGTTCACTGTAGAATCTTTGGACTCATGAACCTTTGATTAAAAAACTGATGAAAATGTGACCATTTTTCGTACCAGTGAACCTTGGGACCAATGAACCTTTGGACTATTGAGATGCCCCCCCCCCCCCCAATTCTACTTATATAGTTTTTTATTTTCTTATTTTGCAGCATGGGGTCAGTGTTAGAGGGCTCTTTGATGCATGGGACACAAACAATATTCAGTAATATAAAAAAAAATTAACACTACAGGATATATAATAATTACTTTGTGATTTATATTAAAAGTTTAAAGTTCTGTTCACAAAATGTTACTTAATTGGGACAAAGAATCCATGAATCTCTCTCTGACATGAAAAATGTCATCTTCTAGTTAGGTCTGTTAATATCTAGCATTTTTAGGAAATAAGTATCAAAAACTCTTATGCTCTGTTTACCCTAATGTAATGATCAAACCCTTGAGGCAAAGTAAGCATATCTACTCTCTCAGTATCCTTAAAGTGGTGAATAGATATATTTTGTTTGTACTACATCAACTTGATAAATTTTCTATTATACCACACACTGCCGTCATTTTCCTCAGCAAGTCACATGTCATAGGGGCCATTTAGAATAGAAGAACCGAGTATGAGCTGGTCTGCAGATCAAATATGGCAGACCCTACATGAAATCAAGACCTCCTTATCCCTTAATGGTCTCCCCGTCTCCACATGCTCCTTCCCTGCAGAGGTCTAATAATTAAGCTGAAATTTAATCTATTTAGAGGCGGGGAGACCAGTAAAGGATAAGGCGGTCTTATTTTCATGTAGGGTACGCCATATTTGATCTGTGGACCAGTAGCTCCAAGGATCATCAGTTCTGAATGTAACCATGATCAGCATGTGTCTGTGGTTACCATTAGGCAGATGCCCATCCTGAGTATTTAAAGGACATTAAGGATAAAGATATTCAAGGTTAAATGAAAACATGTCTTCCATGAATTTCATTATTGTCTGTTGCATTTGTTGCATTATTCAAAAGCAGAGCAGCCTGGTGATATTATCATTTATGTACACTGTACACCATTGTGCTATATAGGAAAAATACAGAAGACTTAAATTTAGTAATAAAGTTTCAAAGTTTTCTGTAATTAGATCTGAAAGTTTATCAAACACTCACTTTTTGGAAGATTTCTCAGAATAGTCTCAGAATACGCAGACCTGTAGTTAATAGCAGTTGCAATCTCTACTATACAACAGTGACCACATATTCATATGGTTACTAGTGTGTGTGTGTGTGTGTGTGTGTGTGTGTGTGTGTGTGTGTGTGTGTGTGTATTCTGTATAGCTGAGATGATGCTGATATTTATAATTTGGCTGAAAGAATTTGACTTAGTTTTATATAGATACCTCACTATATGGAATATACCCCCTCCCAAGATGCATCATTATTACAGTCAGTATATATTACAAATGTTAGTCTGGCACTGTCTCCAGATTTTATTTACTATTTTATATCAAGAAAATGAAAAAAAAATTGTTTTTTGTGTCAAAAGATTTTATTGATTTCAAACCGATTCCACTAAAGCTTCATGTTATTGTCAACTTTTATATATTTGTGTAGCTGAAGCCATAAAATCTCAATAACCTTCAGCCTTCTTCTTCATGGCTCATTTCATATTTCGAACCCCCTGGATATCAGTGTATTCAACCTAATATGTTACATATTCCGCGGAGATGGTGACGGTGACGGTGACGCTGCCGTCCAAGGACAGGACAGACCCAGTGTGGAATGTGTTAGGGTCTGTTACAGATGGTTTCCTCTCCATGTTTTGTATGCATAATGCCTTGGGCTCATGATCAGGTATATCTAGGACGCATTTCCAGTCAGGTTATGTGTGTTTAACTTGGAACTTGCTGTTTCCACTCCATTTTTTTGTGTGCATAATGCCTTCAGCTCAGTAATGAAGGACGTATTTCTAATCAAGTTATGTAGGTTTAATTTTACACTTGCTGTCTCAGCATATCCTAACCTGGTGACACTTTATAACCAGAGTAACCTTGTCTTTTTTAGAGAGTACAGTAAGAGTAAGAATGACAGAAGTAGAACACTTTTGGAGAAAGATTGTTGGCCTAATCCAATTGCTAGAATTCTTCAACAGTGGTCTGCTGAAAAGGAGAAGGGGGGAAATGGGGGGGCGTAGAAAGAGGGAGAGAGAAGGAGTGGAAGGGAATAGCAGAAGTAAATGCAAATTGATTACTGTATGTCAGGGAATGAGGAGAGATGGGGGTGGGGGGGGGGGGAGGGGGGGCAGCAGAGCATCTTAAATAACAACATAAACCTATACAGGATAAAATTACGAAATGTTCAAGGGTGCATTCCCAGAGATTTAGATCGATCCAGAGATTTAGATTTAGATCGACCTAACTCCCTGGGGGTTCACGCTAGATTGCAGTCAGCCGAGCGCGCACCATAGTTAATTACCCCCTTACAGCTTTTATAGTAGGTGGGACAAATGCTTAGCCGGCTAAGCTGACAGTAATCTAGTGAGACTCCCCACAGAGATATATCGATCTAAAATCTATGGGAATGGGGTCCAAGAGATATGCTGAGAGGAAGGTGGGAAATTGCACCATTGTGTGAATATATTATGAGAGCTGGTCATTGCTGCCCTTTTCACTGCAGTGGCTAGAGCTGTCTATGAGCGCATTCTCAACGAATTAAGCCAGGCTTTACAAAGCCGGTGACCTAAAAATGGCGGACGTACATGAAAGAAAAACCGCCTAATCTTTTAATAGTCTCTCCGCCTCTCACACGCCTCCCCACACGTCGTCCCTGCGGGGTACAGTAATTAAATCTCGGCTCCGAACATTAATATTTCCGTGAATATCTCTGGTGATATTATCTCCTTAGATAGTCGATTCATTGCTGCTCTACGGGCCAAATTATTCCTTTTTCGTCTCTGTTTTCAAAGATAATAGAACAGAAGAGCTTTTTTTTTTTCGATCGCCTTCAGCCGCTATGCCTTCTTCACCACGAGTTTAACTGATGAGCATGCGCACTTAATATTTCTCAGGTAGCTTCCGCATGGCGAACGGAGCCGAGATTTAATTACTGTACCCCGCAGGGACGACGTGTGGGGAGGCGGAGAGACTATTAAAAGATTAGGCGGTTTTTCTTTCATGTACGTCCGCCATTTTTAGGTCACCGGCTTTGTAAAGCCTGGCTTAATTCGTTGAGAATGCGCTCTATGTGTTATAAGAACTGGTCACCCTGTCCTTTTCACAGCAGTGGCTAGAGCTGTCTATATGTTATAAGAACTGGTCACCCTGTCCTTTTCACTGTAGTGGCTAGAGCTGTCTCTGTGTCTGCATTCAGCTGTAAATAGACTCAAGTGTGTGGAACCCCAAATTATCCTCCCTCAATCACAGCTATTAAGGCAGTCTTCTTTTGTGACAATAAATATTTGTCTGACTTGAGAAAAAAGGGCATAATTACTGTGCTTGTCAGTCTGAGTATCACCAAGACATTTTGGTCACTTTCACTGTCTCTTTGTGTGATGGCCACAGCTGGCTGCTGTAGCTCTGTTTCAGCCCTGATGTAGACAGCTCAAGTCTGATGGAAACACACAAGATATTGTCAGTCAGTTTGATGTTTTAAATTGCAGTATAGCTGTGTGTTTATAGCAGAGGAGACATTATAGGAGAGATCCAGGTAGGGACAAGCATACATTGTTGTTTATTGCTTCAGGTGTTAAAAAGAAGAATTTCATCAGCTGTGTTGTGTTATAACAATATCTAGGCATTTTTGTCAAGAGGTAAACAATATCAGTATTAGCTAGGGATTGAAGAAGAAATTACTACTCAGTACTTTATTTGAGTGTTTATTTATGTCTTTGTTTGAAAGAATAAATAAGTGGTTGATATAAACAATTCTTCATTTTTCAATAAAACCTAATTTAGGTGTGGTACTGGTATGGAATTGCTGTTTATCTTCCTCACCTTGATAAAATAAGAGGTTGACGTAAACAATTCTTAATATTTCAATAAAACCCAGTTTAGGTGTGGTACTGGTATGGAATTGCTGTTTTTTTACTCACCTTTCCCTGCATATTCTTTGCCCCCCCCCCCCCCTCCACCCCTCCCGTCTCTGAGTTGACAGCTATTTTAAGGATGGTTGCACAGCACTGAGTGCATTTTATCATTGGCAACATCTGAGATGGTATCTGATTGTCCAACAGAAAACTAACATAACTCTCATCTTAGTCATCTATGTGGGGATATAGAGTAATTATATTTTGTAATCATATTATTGGTTTAGTAAAATAGCAAACAGTTGAGATAGGGAAACAGGTTATATAGATGGCTTGTGACATACTAGTTGTGTAGTTGGAAATGCAACAAGCACTTTGTTGGTTTCAGGCATGTTGTTTATATTTCACCAGATTTATAAAACTGATAAAACATTCTGATTTCTGTGGGTTATGTTTTAGTTTTCATATGTCAGAGCATATTTTTATAGCATTTGGTGAAAAAAAATACCACACCAACAAGAGCCCAGATTTACAATATTGAAGCATGCAATTGTTGCTGTAAACTCTCCGTCATATTTTGAATAATGAACTCACATGTGGAAAATTGATGTTTAACAAGAGTCAGATTTAGGGACTGTCTCTGGTGGAGGTTTGTTCTTGCGTGCAGTTTTCTCTGCAGAGCTTCATTAGTACCCAGCACACAGCTACAGTGTTGTCAAGAGTGTACAGCTCAGGGCATGGTGTACCAGCTTTCACAGTGCTCAAGTCTACAGGGTGTACCAGCTTTCACAGTGCTCAAGTCTACTGGGTGCACCAGCTTTCACAGTGCTCAAGTCTGCAGGGCGTACCAGCTTTTACAGAGCTCAAGTCTACAGGGTGTACCAGCTTTCACAGTGCTCAAGTCTACAGGGCGTACCAGCTTTCACAGTGCTCAAGTCTACAGGGCGTACCAGCTTTCACAGTGCTCAAGTCATCAGTAATAGTGGCTGTTTTTGTCTAATTACTGTAACCAGAACATCTGTGCTAAAAGAGTACAGTGCATCTCACCATATGCACATAAATATGAATTCATGCTTATTACATTTCTGTCATTCTATTTAGATACATGTCACTGAGATATCGAGCAGTATGTCTATGCTAAGGGGGTATCCTATGTATATATATATACCTGAACAGTGCTATGTGTCTTATGTATAAATGCCAACTATGTGAGTTAATGAAACGTCAGATTGGACATCCCCTGTGAAGAGGATACTTGATTATTATTTAAACACCTGATGTTATAGAGATCAAACGTCTGTGTTAAGAGGGTACTTCATTATACATTAAATGGCCAGTGTTATAGACATCCAACAGTACGTCTGTGTGAAGAGGGTCTGCGACACACGCCATAAATCCATAAGTCTACATCAGTCAGATTCCTGGTCACATTAAGCTGCCGTGACAATGACAAAATGACTCTCTATCACTCTACAGCTCCATCAGGGTCCGCAAGTTGTTCATCTTCTGCTGTAATCACATTTAGGACGGCAGTCTGCTCTGAGAACGAACACTGTCATAACAGGCCGTCAAGTTCAGGTACATCGCAGGTGTCATTATTGTCTTCTCCACTGATGGACAAGGCATGGATTACCAGGCTAGAAGACATGCCACAAGATCAAGATCCGTCATCTGGAGACAAGATTACTAATACATCAGAAAACATAGTACATGAAATAAAAGTGTCACAGGCTTGTTGCTTGAATGACGTTACTGTGGAAACATTATCAGATGAAAACAATGTGGCACAAGTGTTGGTGTCTGTAATTTCACTGGAACAGTTATCAGACACAGATGAGATGCCTGGGGCATCTTTCATCAGGGAGGATGATTTTTCCTTGGAACTGTTATCAGTGTTGAATGGAGAGGAGGGGGAGGAAGAAAGATTAGACAGAATTGGACAATCAAATGTTTTCACTGAAGGGCAAGTTTCAGTGGTTGTGTCTGAAAAGAAGGTACTCACAGATTCCTCCTTAACATCTGCGAGTGATGAGCATCCCTCTGGACAGTTATGTCTGTTAGATGGCAGTGATAAGCTCAAGGGAGGAGACAAAGTATTAGATGGAGTTGGTGGTGAAGACTTCGTTGGCACTGAAAATAAGATTTCACTAACAGAGTCAGAGAAAGAGATTCTTCAGAAATCCTCAGCTGCAGATGAGGTGTTTTTGTTGGAAAAGACCATAGACAGAACTAACATGCCAGAAGTCCTTTTTTCAAGAGATGTAGGGTTACCATTGGGACATTTAGTAAACTGTATTGCAAATGAGGAGGAAGAGGAGGAAATATTTGATTCAATTGAAGTAAAGTCTAACTGTGCTGAAGAACAAGCTTCCATCAGTTCATCTGATGAACAGTTACCACCAATGTTGTCGACTCTGTGTAAACAGTTTCTGTTTCAACAACTATCAGATAAATCTAAGATGCAAGGAGCTCCTGCTGTAAATGAGTTTCTGCTGAATGGAGATGATGGTTATTGGGGAGAGAATAAAATATTAAATGGAGATTTAGAAAAATCTGTTTGCTATGAGAGAGAGGTGACATTTCTACTGTGCGAAAAAAATATGCAGCAATGTGAGTCCTCTAAGGGGGAACAATTAACAGTCAAAACTGGAACTCCTGAGGTCACTTCTTCAACAGTTCAAGTATCCCCAGTGATAATAGAGACATTAGGGACTGGAGTTTGTAATGATAGCAGAGAGAGTGAGGTATCTGGTTGTAATAGTGTAGAGTATGATGATAGCAATGAAGAAATCTCATTGAAACAATCAGGAATAGAAGTGGAGAGCGAGATATCTGATGAGCAATCAGGAATAGAGACACAGCAAGAAACTTCAGCAGTGGATGACAAGTTTCCTTGGGATCTTTTAACTTTATTGATTGAGGAGGAGGAGGAAGATGACAAAGAAGAGAGAATGATATTGAATGAGGACGAAGATGATGATGACAAGGAAGAGAGGATAACATTAAATGGTATTGAAGAACACGTTTCAGATGCTGGGTCTGAAAACACAATGCTACCAGACTCTCCGCGAGGACTTAACCTGGCATTGAAAAGATTGGCGCAAAAAATCAAAACATGGCAAGATGGTTCCACAGAGGAATCTTTAACAAAGAAAACTAAACTGTCACAGGCTGCTTCATTGAGAGATGGATGTGGATATTTACTGGAGCAGCATACGTCACAGAATGGAGGAGAAAATGGCAGTGAGAGGGACTCTGGACAGTCTGATAACATTTTAGATAGACGGGAAGTAATTTGTAATGGAGAGCAGGATTGGGTGACGTTGTCAGAGAAATTTGAGAATGGAGGTATAGCTGACTGCAGTGTCATTGATGAGGACTCCGGTATCCATATAGACCCAGGTATTGTAGTAATATTAAACAGAAGTCAATGGAAATTGGGGTATCTATGACCATAGCTCATAAAGTGCCTGCAATATTAACAACAGTGGCTGACATTGTGGTGAGAAGTTAGTTAGATGTGGATTATTAAAGATCTGGGATCAGTGACGGGTTAATATCAGAGATGTAGGTACTAGTACAGGTATTGTACATGTTAGGAATGGCAGTTATATGGAGAGAGAGAGGGAGGGAGGGAGACAGGGTTATAGATAGTGTTTTTGGTATTTTCTAAAATACAGTGTAAGTTGTCAGTGCGTCCTGAGGGTTGAGATATTGTGAAAATGACAGGTGTTGGTGACATGTTAAAATCTGTCACCACACTAGGTGAAGTGGCAGGTAGGACAGGTGTATAGGGAACACAGGTGTGGTGGGGACACAGGTGTATAGAGAACACAGGTGTGGTGGGGACACAGGTATATAGAGAACACAGGTGTGGTGGGAACACAGGTGGGTTACAGTGTTAAGAGTGATGGTGTCTTCAGTAGAAAAAGATATTTTGTAAGTTTTAAGACCAGGTAATAGATGCTAGATTGGAAATCTCTCTCTCTCTCTCTATTTTTTTTCATAAATTTAAGTTCCGATAGCACACATTCCCCTAAGTTATTAGTTATAATTCACTGGTAAAAGACACATTTATCCATATATTACTGCTGCTGAGACTATTGACAAGGTGAAATGATATGGATTTTGTTGTTTTGCAGTCACAGTATATACTACCGTTTATGATGTTAATGAGGGAGTTTCATGTTTATGAGCATGGTAGTCGGAATTGTTGATTGTGATACATTTACATAAAGCCACTTGTTATGTTCTTGTTAACATGAACAGTGGTGACGTATGCCTGTGTGTAAAAAATAATTTCTTAAGAAAAATAGTTTTATGAGTCAAAAAGGTGGTATCTTTAGAATGTTGATCTAGATGATATAATGTTGACCTCAGTGATATATGAATGTTGACCTCAGTGATATTTTAAGTTGACCTCAGTGATATCTTTATGTTGAACTCAGTGATATCTGTATGTTGAACTCAGTGATATCATTGTGTTGACCTCAGTGATATCTATATATATGTTGAACTCAGTGATATCATCGTGTTGACCTCAGTGATATCTATATATATGTTGAACTCAGTGATATCATCGTGTTGACCTCAGTGATATCTTTATGTTGACCTCAGTTAAATCTTCATGTTGACCTCAGTGATATATGAATGTTGACTTCAGTGATATCTTAGAGGTGACTGCAGAGGTGAATGAAATTCACCTCAGTGATATTTTAAGTTGACCTCAGTGATATCTTTATGTTGAACTCAGTGATATCTGTATGTTGAACTCAGTGATATCATCGTGTTGACCTCAGTGATATCATCGTGTTGACCTCAGTGATATCTTTATATATGTTGAACTCAGTGATATCATCGTGTTGACCTCAGTGATATCTTTATGTTGACCTCAGTTATATCTTCATGTTGACCTCAGTGATATATGAATGTTGACCTCAGTGATATCTTAGAGGTGACTTCAGAGGTGAATGAAATTCACCTCAGTGATATTTTAAGTTGACCTCAGTGATATCTTTATGTTGAACTCAGTGATATCATCGTGTTGACCTCAGTGATATCTTTATGTTGAACTCAGTGATATCATTGTGTTGACCTCAGTGATATCTTTATGTTGACCTCAGTGATATCTTTATGTTGACCTCTGATATCTTTATGTTGACCTCAGTGATATCTTTATGTTGACCTCTGATATCTTTATGTTGACCTCAGTGATATCTTTATGTTGAACTCAGTGATATCTTTATGTTGAACTCAGTGATATCATCGTGTTGACCTCAGTGATATCTTTATGTTGACCTCAGTGATATCTTTATGTTGACCTCTGATATCTTTATGTTGACCTCAGTGATATCTTTATGTTGACCTCTGATATCTTTATGTTGACCTCAGTGATATCTTTATGTTGAACTCAGTGATATCTTTATGTTGAACTCAGTGATATCATCGTGTTGACCTCAGTGATATCTTTATGTTGACCTCAGTGATATCTTTATGTTGACCTCTGATATCTTTATGTTGACCTCAGTGATATCTTTATGTTGACCTCTGATATCTTTATGTTGACCTCAGTGATATCTTTATGTTGAACTCAGTGATATCTTTATGTTGAACTCAGTGATATCATCGTGTTGACCTCAGTGATATCTTTATGTTGAACTCAGTGATATCATTGTGTTGACCTCAGTGATATCTTTATGTTGACCTCAGTGATATCTTTATGTTGACCTCTGATATCTTTATGTTGACCTCAGTGATATCTTTATGTTGACCTCTGATATCTTTATGTTGACCTCTGATATCTTAATGTTGAACTCAGTGATATCTTTATGTTGAACTCAGTGATATCATCGTGTTGACCTCAGTGATATCTTTATGTTGAACTCAGTGATATCATTGTGTTGACCTCAGTGATATCTTTATGTTGACCTCAGTGATATCTTTATGTTGACCTCTGATATCTTTATGTTGACCTCAGTGATATCTTTATGTTGACCTCTGATATCTTTATGTTGACCTCAGTGATATCTTTATGTTGACCTCAGTGATATCTTTATGTTGACCTCAGTGATATCATTGTGTTGACCTCAGTGATATCTTTATGTTGACCTCAGTGATATCTTTGTGTTGACCTCTGATATCTTTATGTTGACCTCAGTGATATCTTTGTGTTGACCTCTGATATCTTTATGTTGAACTCAGTGATATCATTGTGTTGACCTCAGTGATATCTTTGTGTTGACCTCAGTGATATCTATATATATGTTGAACTCAGTGATATCATTGTGTTGACCTCAGTGATATCTTTATGTTGACCTCAGTGATATCTTTATGTTGACCTGAGTGATATCTTTATGTTGACCTCAGCATACTGTCCAGCTGTGACCTGACTGAGGTGACCAGTACCTGGTGGTGTGGAATGGCCAGTGGCTATTTTACCTGCATTCTGTCTACTGGTCATTAAATGGTCATCTCAGTTTTATTGCCCAGAGTTTGCCAGTTAATATCTCAGTGACTTCAGGTGGCTGACACGCAGAGAGAGAGAATGCTTGTGACCCTTCCTTCAATTTCTGAAAAAAAACTACGCCAATGGTCCCCTCTTTGAATTAGAATTTTGACTAGCTGAATCATAGTTCTAAACCATACCAAATGGCACCGTTTGCCCTCTTAAATACCATATTTTTCAAGGCCCTTCAGTGGGCCCCAGACCACACACCAAGGGAGAGGGGGGGGGTGTTGGCTTCGCATCTGTTGACCCCCAGGGCTTGAAATAGTCCTGGATCTTTGTGAGGAGATAGAGAGGGAGAGAAAATGTGTGTATATGATTGTGTGTGAGATGTGTGTGTGTTTATTTACTATATAGAATTAAGATGAACTAATATATAGTGAAGGTACTGGTTTAGATAAGACACCAATCATCATAAATAAAACTCTAAATTCACGTTTAAAAAATAAACAAGAGAAGATTATCATGTTAATGACTTCAAAACAAAACTATCATGAGAAGATTTTTTTATATTGTGATATTTACTATACATTTACATTTTTTCTCTGTGAAATTAAGTTCTGAAATTAATTGGTGTTTAAAGTCTATTTCTCCTGCCAGATGTTGTTATCTCTATTAAAGTACACCAGTCTGCTGACAAGATACTGCTCAGGGTCATATTTGACGTCTTCTTTAGCATGGTGGCTGAAATTAACTTGTCAGCTTGAAATGACAAATGAACCTTAAAAGCAATTTACAGTCTGCAAGGTCTTGTTGACAACTTTCTTGCCATCTAGCTAGAAGGGTAACATGCTTATTTCCTTGTAAGTTGATAGTGATGGACAATTTAGCTCTTGAATAACAATTTCTGGAATCCTAATGTCTCGTAAAATGTTTTCAGATGGTTTTATGCAAAGTGTGTTTTTAAATTTGTTTATTGGTGTTGGTTTTTGGTTTAAAAATGAGTTACTTTGATCCTGGAAGAGGTACTACAGGATTAGGGAGATATATATATAGGATTAAAAAAGGGAGATGTAATCCCAGTATTATAATACCATGACGGGGCTTACAAAAGCATAGTGAATTTTAGCCATGATTTGAATAAAAAAAAACTTGAATTTGACAAATAAATAACTGAAATGAATTGCTATTTTGCCAAGTTTTAAATACTGTTTCATCAGAGATAATTTAGCTGTCTAGCTGAAATAATCAATATCCTAGAGTGAGTCTTGCATGTCAGAAGATGTAGATAATCAGCCCAGTTATATTAATACCAACAAGTTATATACTGCTATACCTGTGTCACATTGGATGTGACATTCTCGCCTCATTTAATGTGTCACTAATGTCCATTTGGTGACAAGTACTGACTTATGTCCCATAGTAACCAGGTATGACATGCTTCACTCCACTTAATCCACAGGTGTGTTATGACACAAGGACAGGTGGAAGTACTGTGTGGGTGTGTGTGTGTGTGGGGGGGGGGGTTACTGTCAAATTCAGGCAAAATGTTTTAAATGGCCTTTTTTTACCATAACCTGATCATAATGCTAAAATGCAAGACAGTTGAAAGTATTGAAGTATTGACATATGGTAAAATATTGAATTATTTAATTCATTTAATTTGAAATTTAAGAGTAATTATGGCACTGTGGTTCTGGGGTGTATTGGTGAAATTGGGAGATGACCTGAGGGGTGTTAGGATAGAATTTAAGTATCTCTCTCTCTCTCTCTCTCTCATTTTACCATTATTGCTGGTTACATCTACCTAGACATCTAGAACTGGTTATAACTTATTATAATGCAGCATGCCATGCTAGGGGTGGCTTGATATGAGCAGGTGTCACAGAATGTCCCACTTTAGTGTACACATTACAGTGCTTGTGGGACATTCTTGGTAGAGTCCTTTGGACTGAGAGTAGTACATATACAGAATAATACACATTAGTTTGTTTACTGGATGAAGGATATGTGTAAACCAATTCTTAGTTCTAAAAAAGACAGTAACTGTGACACAGATTAATCTACATCTGTTGCTCTGGGTATGTCTCGTATAAGGTGTCAAACTCTGCTCTGTAGATTCTATTTTACATGTCTGGCAGTCCCACAAAAATCTGGAATTTTTTTTTTTACTGCCTGTCTGAATGTCCGACTTTTCTAAAAAGATTTCAGCATAACTGTTATATTCCAAGAAGCACCATTATCTGATCCATAAAAGCCCTTATTCAAAATTCTTGACGTAAGTTTGGTTATATTTTCAGTTTTGCTTGAGATCGAGTACATCTTGATGAAGCTGAACAGTAATGACAAGGACCCCAAGACGGAAGCAGCCATGACATCTGTAGCCACAGACGAGAAGGTACGTAGCTAAATAGTTATGGCAAGGAGAAGAATACAACAGGTTTCTGTACCTCCCCCCCCCCCCCAAACATGCTAACAATTGTATTAAGGGCACTTCTGCATACGTGTGTTCGTACATGAGTATGTATGTGTGCACATGTCAACACACGTGCGTGTGGTGTTAGACGTCATTCAGAGAGAGAATTTTGGCAGGGTCACCTGTTTTTAAACAGAAATTGAATTGTGTCCAAGAAATGTCTGGGACTGGTTAATGTCATTAAGTCTTGCAATTATATTTCTATACATATCTTTA
This sequence comes from Lingula anatina, assembly GCF_051362555.1. Taxonomy (NCBI): domain Eukaryota; kingdom Metazoa; phylum Brachiopoda; class Lingulata; order Lingulida; family Lingulidae; genus Lingula; species Lingula anatina. The sequence goes on from NC_141770.1 coordinate 613,469, forward strand.
TCATTACTATTCCTAAGGGTATTCACCTGTGACCCTTTTACCTACCTTTTAAAAAGGGGATTGTGTCCCCAGAGGTCTTTAAGCCATCAATTATGTCTACGGTATTTATCTTCAAATTTCACACACATTTATTCCAATTCTATTTCCAAGAAGAACCATTTGGATTCTACAGTTCTCCATAGATGAACATTACTTGGTAAAATAAACCCTTAATTTGGGAGATGAACTTAAATCAAAGTCACTGAAGTGAAGATGTGAACATGTCCACTGAAGCATACATGTCCAGAATTTGAAAAATCAAACTGGCTCTAAAATTCATTGTTCCACAAATATGAAATTCAGGCTTCCACAAATAACCAAAGATGCATATATGTGTATATAACTTTTGACACATGTCGAAAAAGGTCATTTACTTATGCTGTTGCCACTTTCTTTAGGCCATCTTCCTAATACTAGGCTTGCAGGAAGGGGGCGTGTCACTTAATGTTAGTTCACAGTGTATGGTCACCTGTTGTATGGTTATCTGTCAGTGTAAGCTAGGGGCAGTGTTAAAGCAGTGGGTGGGTCAGTGTTAGCTGGGGTGTTCCTGAGGGGGAGTGTTCCTGAAGGGGGGGGGGGTTCTTGAAGGGGGTGTTCCTGAGGAGGAGGTTACTGGTAGGGAACTTGTGAATTACAGTTCAGCTTTATGACTTGGGCCACATATTTAGATATATATATATATGTATATATATTGATGGCTGAGTGAAATCATTTTAATCATGAGGTAGAACTGGTCAGATTTGTTCAGTAATACCTCTCCTATAGAACTGTTACTAAACATCTCAGTTCAGGAAGGCTCATTGTATGTCAAGCTAAGTCATATGACAGCTCCACAGTTCAAAATGTCTTAGACCACTTGTAGAGGTGTGGATATAAAACTGACCTGAGATGACTGACTGAACTGCTACAGGCAAAACATGTTAAAGTTTGATGTAGTTGTAAATTTCACCTGGACTAATTGTATGATAACACAAGGTGAGACCTTGGCTTCCCAATCTGAACTGATTAAATAGCTTTTTGACTTGGGAGTAGACAGACCTAAGTAAAGTACAACAAATAAGCATTCAAATTGATGTGTTGAAACGAATTATGACAACTTTGTATTTTTTCAAAAAGTTGTTTAACTAACAAGCTGTGTATATAAAGTCATTGTTAGCTTTGCCTATTCAAGTATTCCTCTTTACATTCAGCCCAAGTGTTTGTGAAGATGTTAAAGTCCTGCATTTTAAACCTCACTCCACTGCTCGTTGTTTGCATAGTAGATTGATTAGGTCCTTTTGCGCCTTTGGAGAAACATTTAGCGTTGTACATGACGGCCCTGAATAATTGATGGCTGTTGAGGATAGTTGATATGTAGGCAGGTCTAGAAGAATTGTTGTAGAATTGTTGACAGGTGATAGTAAACAGCCACACAGGTAAGGTGTATATTGTAGCTATCTGCAGGTGTAGTGGTTTTTCTTAATATTATCAGTTGTTTGTTGGTATTTTATGAGGCACTTTTCATGCGTGTTTAGGTATACAGTATTTGACTTTTGTGAGGATGATAAGTGTCAGGTTCCTCGTCTTCCTTGTGACAATTTTCCATAGAACATAGGTACTGCTAATGTTGACAGCTTTCATATTAAGGAGGACTGACCATTCAGTTGTCTGCCAGGAAACATTGGGAGGAGGTGTTATTGAAGTGACTTTGCGGACAGAATTGGGTTTGTTGGTGGTTTGGAGGGGGTGGGGGTACACCACATGCATCTCTGATATTATCTCCCCCCTCACACACACACATACTGAATACCAATGCAGGGGCGGATCCAAAAATATTTTCTGACAGTCTTCCAAATTATCTTTGTCGATCCATCCTACATTTTTGACCGTCTTCCGACAGAAAAAATTAAATACCCCTCAATGTAAACTTGAAAATCTGACCGTCTTCCGGAAGACCCAGAAGACGGCCTAAATCCGCCCCTGCAATGTGTGCGCAGACACACACACACAAGCACACACACACACACACACATACCCCTTCTTTAATACCACCATGCTTATCACAGATATTCAGTGATATTTTCTAGAGACTAAAACAATATAGCTCAAGCAGGTCAACAGAATGGTTGTGTCCCAAGCACAATGTCTACAAAGTTTGAACAAGTCAAGATGGATGTGACTCACCTTGAAAAACAGTTAATTCTGTGCATTTTTAAACCAAAGGTTATTGAAAGTCATCATATTCCTTCAAATAGTTTGATACTAAGATATATGGGGGGAGGGTAGTCACAGAGAGATATATATCAGTTGATGTTGATGGAAGAGGCTGTTTTTATTTGAGTGAGAACCACGAGAACTACAGACCAGTTTTTATCAAACCGACAGAGACGTGATATCAGTGGTGCCAAGCCAAGTCTGCTCCTGATGATCTTCATACCCTGTGCCAAGCACCTGTAGTGTTGTACAGTGTGGAAAGAAAATAATCACACCATTATCAACTGTTAAGAAAGCTAACTCAAATATTGCATGCCCTGTTTATGTAAGTCTTGGTCTTTATGTGCTGGTACAAGTGAAGTCTAGTGTTTTGGACATTTTAGGGTTGTATGAAGAGTTTTCAGTTGTTGTGATAATAATAATAATAATAAAAATAATAATAATAATAATAATAATAATAACAGAGGGAGCAGTATTTACTCAGAATTTCTTGCTACAGAATTTCTTGCTCCTCAGTGTAACCATTATAAATATTTTCCATGAGCACTCATTTCTAGCATCAATCACAGACAAGTTTTTGACCGTTTCAGTTCTAAGTGAAATATTTCCACCTCCCTTTTAGGTCAATGATTTAAAACTTTGGAGTATTTAAGTTACACTCTCAAGTAAAAAATCTGAAGGTTATTATTGATATGAAAGTATTTACTTAATCTATGTTCTGCTGTTTCATCTACTTTTTTATCCATTGTCAACATGTTGAATTCCTATGAGGAAAAATTCTGTATTTGTCTTGCCAGTATGAGGGTCGACTAGGGCGAATGGGATTACTGGATTAATTACTCTTAATGATGATAAGTAAAGATTAACGCGTCAAGTATCACAACAGATATAGATTAAGGAGTGATTTGTGGTGATTAATTTTCCCAAGTTATCTGTCATCTGGTGTGACATTTCACCAATAGGTGACCTTTCTTTCCCAGTGACAACCTCTGCTATCATTTCTCAGTCATTTATGGTGATATTTCTTCACCAGCTGTTGAAACAAAGGACACCATCCCACTGTGACAGCCGTGAAGTTTAAGAGGATTTGAACTCACTTTCATATTTAGTCATTTTATTATGATTGTTAAAAGTAATTTACTTAAAAGGTCAGATGATCTTATGAAGACCTGAGTTATAAAGAGATAAAAGTTCTACTGTGCATCTTATGAGGGTCCACTTGACTGTTACCTAAATTTTAGGCCCCATTCAGAATAGGGACTAACTAGTCTGAGGATCAAATATGGCGACCCACTACAAAGCTTGCCATCTAATCCACTAATAGACACTGAATAGATATCCCGTGGGGAAGTATTCAAGTAGGTCGGCAATATTTGACCCTAGGACTAGTTAGTTCCCTATTCTGAATGGCCCCTTACTAGAAATTTTGTAGTGAAGTAGTTTGACATAACTGGTATGATGCACTGTTTCAAATACGTTTTCAGCATATTTATGTTATAAAGGGATGTTGGGATATCTGGATAGAATAGACATTTTGCCCTCTTTTAATTCGTACCAGACTATTGCTTCATACATTTTAGTTTACAAATTGTATTGCATTATATTAAGATCTTATTATCTCTTCCAGCAGGATATGAGTAAAAATGGCGACCCCTCCCCGCAGCCTTCCCACAATGCACGGCCTGGCTCCAGCCTGCGGAAACAGCTACCGCCAGTTCCAGACTCTGAAACTCAGCTCAATTTAGCTTCCAAGATGATTGACAAGAAGACGTCCACGCCAAAAGGGAACCACAGCTATGGGCCTTTCTTCTTAGAGTATTCCTTGTTAGCAGAATAGTGAGTTACTTTCTTCTTAGAGTATTCCTTGTTAGCAGAATAGTGAGTTACTTTCTTCTTAGAGTATTCCTTATTAGCAGAATAGTGAGTTACTTTATTGAGAAACTCTGTCAATATATTTTTTTTTTCATTGAAAGGGTTGTTAAGAAAGTGGTAAATTTATCGAACCTCGACAATTGTCACTACAGATTTCCATACATTGTATGCTGTTGATTTATTAATTTCTGAATTCTTTCACTTGCATAATAAAAATGTGTTGCTATCATCAGTGACAGTTACTGCTGTTAAAGGATAATGTATCATCTAAAACTTACACTTCCCCAGTGTCAGAATCTCAGAATGACACCTGTCAGTAACAGTCAGTCAAAGAAGCAGTATATTCATATAATAAATAACCCACACCAGATAATAATGTTCATTGAATATTGAATGATGTTTATGGTATATTGTGTTTCAGTAACCAACTTCAGAAGCAGAAGTTACCTGGTGTGTATGTGATTCCATAATGATGTTTATGGTATATTGTGTTTCAGTAACCAACTTCAGAAGCAGAAGTTACCTGGTGTGTATGTGATTCCATAATGATGTTTATGGTATATTGTGTTTCAGTAACCAACTTCAGAAGCAGAAGTTACCTGGTGTGTATGTGATTCCATAATGATGTTTATGGTATATTGTGTTTCAGTAATCAGCTTCAGAAGCAGAAGTTACCTGGTGTGTATGTGATTCCATAATGATATTTATGGTATATTGTGTTTCAGTAATCAGCTTCAGAAGCAGAAGTTACCTGGTGTGTATGTGATTCCATAATGATATTCATGGTATATTGTGTTTCAGTAATCAGCTTCAGAAGCAGAAGTTACCTGGTGTGTATGTGATTCCATAATGATATTCATGGTATATTGTGTTTCAGTAATCAGCTTCAGAAACAGAAGTTGCCTGGTGTGTATGTGATTCCATAATGATATTCATGGTATATTGTGTTTCAGTAACCAGCTTCAGAAGCAGAAGTTACCTGGTGTTTATGTGATTCCATAATGATATTCATGGTATATTGTGTTTCAGTAACCAGCTTCAGAAGCAGAAGTTACCTGGTGTTTATGTGATTCCGTCTGCCAAGTCTGCACTGTGTAAGTAATCAAGACTCTGAAGACGCTTTTACACTAAAGTTGTGATAGCCTTACCTCACACTCAGTAGACATTGTGGTGCTAGTTTTTTTGACAGAGGAGGCTAATAGAGTGACATTACTAGTACAGTGTGATAGGGGAGGGCTAGGTAATGTTTTGTGACTGTAGTTATCTTGGCTTCTGCTGTTGAGAAATTGTAATTGCACATTCAATTGAAATAGTGTGTACTGAGTTTCCCTGGTTATAGCTGGATTCGGAAAACCTGATTTACCCCCCCCCCCCCCCCCCCAATACACACACACACAGCTTGAGAATGGAGTACTTTCAAATCACCAAAAATTATTGAATAATTACATATCTGATAAAGATGTAACTATGTTATTTATCTACAGTTAATCAGGTATGACCAACAAGATGATCTTTCAGTTCTTACTTAGAAAGATGATTCTTTAGATTTGCTAAACTTTCATTTTCTTATTTTTGAACAATATACACTGATACTTTTGTTTTGTTTTATATCATGGATTAAAAAGATTGACCTTTTTATGTCCTTGACCTAGTTTCTAACATATGACCTAGTTCCATCTGATTACAGTCTGGAATGGAGTGTTGTTCATCAGGCAAGGTCTGTACCAGGAGGGCATCTTCAGGTTCTCCCTGTTTATACCAGAGAATTACCCAGACGGGGACTGTCCAGTAAGTATATGTTATACCAGAGAATTACCCAGATGGGGACTGTCCAGTAAGTATACGTTATACCAGAGAATTACCCAGATGGGGACTGTCCAGTAAGTATACGTTATACCGGAGAATTATACCCAGACGGGGACTGTCCAGTAAGTATACGTTATACCGGAGAATTATACCCAGACGGGGACTGTCCAGTAAGTATACGTTATACCGGAGAATTATACCCAGACGGGGACTGTCCAGTAAGTATACGTTATACCGGAGAATTACACCCAGACGGGGACTGTCCAGTAAGTATACGTTATACCGGAGAATTACACCCAGACGGGGACTGTCCAGTAAGTATACGTTATACCGGAGAATTACACCCAGACGGGGACTGTCCAGTAAGTATACGTTATACCGGAGAATTATACCCAGACGGGGACTGTCCAGTAAGTATGTTATACCAGAGAATTACCCAGACGGGGACTGTCCAGTAAGTATGTTATACCAGAGAATTACCCAGACGGGGACTGTCCAGTAAGTATATGAGGATTAAATAGGGCACGGAGTCTTATTTAACTCCATCCTTTGAATAGAGACTGCTGTGGACTGGACTGTTATTTTCTATGTATATTATAAACATAGTGTAACACTGAAATTCTACTGTTACAGGCACACAGGTACATAGACACACACACTACCACAGGTGCATACACACACACACACTACCACAGGTACTTACTCTTCATCTCAAAGATTCATGTGACACTAAGTTCTTTTTATCGAAAAGAAAAAGCATTTGAGTGTCATTTGACCCTTAAATCATGGAATGAATGAGAATAACCATTTCTTCAGACAGAAGCTGTGTATACCTTATAAATTTTATACATCAAAGATGTAACAATACTTCATAGTGTCTGTTATAATTTCAGAGGTAACAATACTTCATAGTGTCTATTATAATTTCAGAGGTTGGTGTTTGACCCGCCCGTATTCCATCCAGTTATCAATCCTGAGTCAGGGGAACTCGATGTCAAAAGAGCTTTTCAGAAGTGGAGGTAGGAAATATGTGCATTGTTTGGATATATGCATTTGTGGCATATTTTATGTATTTGGCATTCACTCTTTTAAAATTATCATTTTTGGGACTAAGTAAAAAATAATCAAAGTCAGAACATTGCATATTACATGCTTCTAATAGAGAAGAGTAACTGACTTATCCCACGGCTAGCACTGCGAACAATAGGATGACAGCGCAAATGTGTATGACAATACAAGTGATGGCCATGGGATAATAATAATAATAATAATAATAATAATAATAATAATAAGTAGAAGTCTGTTAATGACTGTAGCCTAATTTATCAGCTTTAATGGTAACAGAGAATTGAAATCTACAGATTACTTTATATAATACTATTCATGAAACTGTGTTTTCTTCCAGGCGAAATGTGAACCACATTTGGCAGGTTCTTCTATATGCAAGAAAAATATTCTACAAAATTGACACCAAGAACCCCTGGAACCCAGAGGCAGCTGTATTGTAAGCAGACGTAACTTTGAATATTTTAATAATCACTGTATTGTAATCTAAATCACACTACACAGATATATAACTTTGAACATTTTAATAATCAATGTTAACTTTAATGGTATAGTCACAGTTGTGGGTCTTGGGACAGTTGTACAGGTGAGGAAACCTGTGACACTGAATTTCTAAGAAATAAGCCGCATGTTTTGGGAGCATTTGGCAGTGTGTATTTGAAATAAAATCTCAGTTGAAATGCTAAATATTTTTAAAAAATGCACTTTTAATGCAGTTTACATGATAATCAGTTTTTGTCTTTGCACCTTTGAAGGAATAACAGAAATGTTGTAATATGACATTGACTGCTCTGGATTTGCAGATATGAACAAGATTTAGACCTATACAAACATAAGCTAGCAGAAAGTATAAAACTGTGCAAAGATAGGTTATACGACCCTCCCGAGTCTGATGACCCCCATGCTATACGGTGAGTAGAAGGATGGCTGACCTAATGCTCATTTTCATTTCAGCCAAATAGCTGAACACTTCACCGACGTCAGAATTTTAAACAAAAATGATGTTGGCAAAATGCTGTAGAATGTTTAACATGTTCTTTTAGTTAGATTGATGCGTTTCTAACATTTGGACATAAAAATCTTTGTGCTTGCATTTTCCTTTGCAATTGTTAATCATGCCAAAGTCAACAGAGTACAAATATACAGAATGGCATAAAAGTGGATATTTTTTATGTGGTGGGTTTATTTTTTTTTTTTAACCACAAACTGATAATGATGTAAGACATTGAACTAATATCTATTTCATATTCACTGTATCAGGTTCAGTACATGAGAGTATCAGACATAATATTTCTATTTGCTATTCAGGTTTAGTGAGTGGGAGCAGTCAGTTCATGAGAGTATCAGACATAATATTTCTATTTTCTATTCAGGTTTAGCTCATGAGAGTATCAGACATAATATTTTTGTTTTCTATTCAGGTTTAGTGAGTGGGAGCCATCAGTTCATGAGAGCACCAGAGATCAGTTGCTCCACCCAAAGGTAATGGAAGGTAAACCCTCTGTGCAGGCTTCTGGCTGTGCTCTGTTTGCTTTGCTAACTCCAACACCACCCTTCTACACTGAAACTCTAAAAGAAAAATGACTTATTCATTTAATATATAGTATGTCAGATACATGGCAAGAGTTACGGTAGAGGAGCATAGTTTTTTTGCTGTTTTTATTTTCACGTGTTGGCAATGTTTTAGGCTCAGGATTATTATTTATTTACTAATTTATTTATTTATTATTATTATTTTTTTTATTATTTTTTTTTTTTTTTGCTTTTTCTCTCCTACATGAAGATGTGCTTTGTATTTGTTATGATTCACTTTCATGCAAGGTCACCTGGAAATACCAATCTCCGTATAGTTCAGCTGGATTTTTTTAGATAAAAAAGCTCTTCCCTTTGCGACTGCAGGTCTGTGTCAATGGTGCTGTTATGAAGTTCATCTACTATGTTTCTCTGCCACTCAAACTGTGGATATTGGCACATCTTGGTGAAGTAGTTACTCACAAATCCCAAATGCCTCATTATTGAATTTTTTTTTTTTTTTACTTTGAACTCATCTTACTGAAGCATTAGTCACAAATCCCAAATTATTATTAAAGTGTTTTTATTTATTTATTTATTTATTTATTTTGAATTCTTTTTTTTTTTCATTTTTAGTTACTCCAAAACAATCTTTTTACCTGCGACCAGTTCATAGTCAACACCTGTGAATAATAAACTTTTTTTTTCAAATATTGTCATGAAAACATTATTTTAGGAAATATTTAAAGCGGATTTGTATGAATTTTGTGAGTTTATGATATTTATTTTCTATAATAATCTTAGTAACACAGATTTCCTGCTTCTGTATATTTTAGCCGGGTGTTCTGGGATTACTGTTATTTCTGTCTGTTGACATATTATTTAGCCTGGTCAATCTTTTATCATTATTCTTCCATTCTTTATTTGGTATCTGAATAATATGTATATACATTTTAAGCTTTGTTTTAATTGTTATGTATTCATATTAACCAGTCATTATTACTAGCTTTTTTTTGAAAAAAGATCTTAAATTACTTATTGCATGGTTGGGCTGATATATTTTGGACTTGTGTATATATTTATAATATAATTTTTAGCTTTTTTGACAAGCTCCATTTTGTTGTATTTATTTTGCAAAATTAGGATTAATTTGACAAAAAACAGACTATGTGTTGGTGTCAAATTTAGTAGTGACATTTTTAATGAAGTTTGGTATTATGTTGCTTAGTTTTAGCTTTGATGTAATGTTTGATGTTGAGCTTAAAATAATGCCATTATTTGAAATATTGGGAGTTTGAAGATTCCATTATCGCCCAAGTGTTTCACGAATGTCTAAGTTTAGTCTAGCTGTTTGTGAAAAAGAGAGATTTTTAAAGCTTAGACAGAAAAATATCATGAATAAATGACAAATTAATATTCAAGGTTTCTGTGATAAAGTTACCTTGTCAACTAAAGACATCTTTGCCAGGGAACTTGTGTTATGATCACTGTACTACATCATCATTAGATATTGATACAGTAAATATTGATATGTGCTAAGCATGGTGTTGATACCAGCATGGCTGGGGGGGGGGGGGGGGGCTGCAGATTGGTCGCATAGTGGAATGAAGCCTTTGGAGGGAGGGGGGTGGGTTGAAAGGATGGTGGGGGCGGTCTCACCTGGGTTTTCCATGCATTCTTAACAGATGAATTAATAAGGAGTAAAATTAAAAATACCTACAGATGTGTATATTTGAATAGACAACAGGGTGAACATCATAACCGTCCTTGCTTACTTGCTGTATGACCTGGTAACTAACAGCTGGCAACAGTAATGTTATATTAAGTTGATACACCGCCTTACTTCCACTCTGTTCTTGCAGCTCAATCTCTTTGACCTTAGTAACTGGGGAAACTATTCCAAGAAGAATGATGATCTTCAAGCTTTACACTGCGACTCCCCCCCCCTTCCCCCCGCGTTTCATGGGTCAGCATTTGAAGTGTTGCTGTGTGATTTGCTGCGAGTTCTAAAAAGTGCTAAAAACTGACCATTGACTGTGGTTGTAAAGATGCTGGGAGTGCTCTTAAATATTTTATACCAATAATTATGTATATTTGTAGAACAATGCTGATGTATACAAAATGGACAATTGACTAATTTTTATTTTTATTCTTTTTTCCTTCTATTCCAAAATAGGAAGTGAAAAAAGTAAGTTTTTGTCATTTAAAATTGATATTTTCATTTTTACTTCAATCTTTTATTATTATGTTAAATAACAGCATAAAGGAAGGTAATCAAACATTACAGTTAATAATGTTGTAGGTATTCTCATGTCATTAAGCTTATAATTATATCCATTATCTACTTGTGTTATTGTACTTAGTTGGAATTTACTTCTAAATCAGTATTTAAGTAGATGTATATGGGGTTTTATTACTAAAGAGAAATAATTACAAATTTATGTGGTAGTACGTCGCCCATAACTTAATCCATTTTCAAAACCAAACGTATGCAGTGCATTTTGGTTTTTATGACCATTTATCTGTATTTTGTAAAGTGAACTGTGATTTTACATGTCAAGCATTTTTAAATTATGTAAAAATGCAAATTTTTTAGTAGTGACATATATTTTATTTTACTACACAAAAGTGTAGTTCAATGCATGTGGGCATTAGTAGAGACTACACAAGAAAATTAGAAAAATTATTAGACAGTAATTTCTGTTCACCTCAATTGAAATTTTAACCTGTGCTGGAAAAAAAAGTTGAACAGACTAGCATCCTGCCATAAAATCGGGGGTTTACAATTTGAAAAGATTGTTAATACTTCATTAAGTTTCATAAGTAAGTGCCTATTTAAGGCAGATATTTCTCACAAATTTCATGCAAGGTATGATATTTAACACACTTCCAATAATATATTTGCAGCGCCTATTAGTTTAAGTTCTTCAAAGAAATATTTTCTGGCAAGAATCTGATTCTCTTTTTGGAGTTTCCAATTATCTTTCTCAGATATCTATAATGATACATTGCTTCTGGAGAAAGTTATGATTTCTGTTGTGTTTGAAGTTAGTGAGAAGTGATCTTAGAAGAATTATACATGTTGTTAAAAAAAAAGCACCTTCACAAATGAGACCAGTGGCACATCATAATTATAATATTATAATTATAGCTTGCCACATTTTCACTTCTCAGAGACAGTAATTTCATGAATTGTCATACACAAAAACAAAAAGCTATTTCTTTATTTTTGTACAGCACCAGTTTAATTATCTTCGGTATTTCACACCATTTCATTGTTTATTTACTAGTACCTGCACAAATAGCACAGGGCTGTAAGTAATATACAAAAAAGTTGATTTTAGTCTCACATCTCCGTATAATTGTAGCAGCTATGCTATTTCAAAAACGGTGACAATACAATGTATTTAAATCTATACTTTCAGAAGACCGATGACGGCAGCAAGAATGCGCAGACGTCGGGACTTTCCTGGATGACAAATGGTAGCTCTGAAATCTTCGCCAAAGAGGAGGACAGCACTGATGTTATTACTTCTCTTAGGAAGAGCCGAGATTCTTAGCAGGATAGGAGACATATTGGTCTTTTTTTCCCCTCACATATATGAAGAAAAAATGACAATGAGGAAGAATTTGATATTGGCATGTCATTTTTGCAAGTGCTACCATAGTTATGCAGTCTTCTGCTTGTTCAGAAAGCTGACACTGTGCAGGAGGCGTTTTCTTCTAAAAAGAAAAGCTGGAAGTAAAACTGGGATTTGCCAGTCTCTGGTTGTGTGTAAAACAGAGAATTCAGCTATGTGGAAGAGAATGTGGATAAATAATAAGGCTTGTTATATTTCAGTTTGTGAACCGTGCACATAAGGATTCAAAACTCTGCCAGTGTGTGAATCTGATAAAAACGAGCCATGTTGAAAAGTTTGTCAATTAAAACAAACTGCCAATACTGTTAATCAAGAACAAAGTACTGAGGAAGGTAGTTGTTTTGTGATTAATCAAGCCTGAAAAAATAGGAAGGATTGCTTTGCAATAGAATGACGCTCAATTATAGCAGCATGGACTCTCAGGCTTCAGGGTTGACCCTCTCTTCTTGAGTTCACTGTCCAAGAGGACTGCTGAGTTGTAAAATATGTTACAATATTTATTAAGTTGCATTGCTTTACTATTCTCAATACATCACTAGGCTTCAATCACCCGCCTCTTTGGTTCCTTGGTTTGCTTCTGTGTTTAAGTCCCAAAAGGGCGGTTACATTTATTAAACTTTTTTAAAAAGAATAAAAGAAAATGAAAGGTTCTGTTGCCTTAAACAGGTTTGTCAAGGAGAGGTTGGTGCTCAGCAGGGAAACCTTTGATGAAACAAAATGATCTCGTCTTGCGAAAAAGTTCAATTTTAGATGAGCATCATGCATCTTGTTTATTGTTTATTGGTAATTAGACTTTATTTATTTTTGACAGATAAAAAGACAGATTTATGCATGCATTCTCAAGAATTCTGATTGGTTCATCGTTTCTTTACTATGGGCTCGGATTTATTTTAATTAATTACTGCTCAGACAAGCACCAGTTTAACTGACCTCTGTGATCCAAGTTTTGTTAACTGGTCTCTTTTGTGGTTAAAAGTGCGGTGATAATTAAAGCTTTTGGCCTGAGCACAAGTTGAGCTTCTTAACTGTCATTGCCACAAAAACTTCTTATAGCTTGTATGAGCCGCAAAACAACCATTTGTTGGGGAATGTGCATTGTATACTTACCAGAATTGATGATTGAATAAAACGGCCCCCTCCCCTCTTATGAGAATGAACTGCTCCACCATCTTATTACCAGTACACCAAAGTGGGCTTGCTCATTTCTTGTGGAGGGGGGCAGGTCATCACGGGGTATTACTGGAGTTATGTATATACCTATTCCGTAATTGTGTAGTAAATTAAGAACAGACGGTGAGAAGTGTGCTTACTTGTGCTACATTTTATATAATGATGGATGCAAGAACAGACAGGATCAAGTGAACAGTTTTCTTTAGATGTTGTGTCCACGAGTCCAGAAAAAAAAATCAGTTTTCTTTTTTGCTTAGAAAATTGTCCAACTCCAAGAGGGCTTTTTTTTTTTCACTACATGCTATCACCCCTAATCTGTTCTCACTGAAATACTGGATGAGCTGAAAGGTAAATACATTTTATTGGACTTAAGATTTAAATGAAAATAATATATTTGGCAAGTTGTGTGAATAACATCAACCGTTCTGTAAACTGTTGAAAGAAATAGTCTGCACAGAGCATTTTATTTTGCTCCTTTCTGGTTTTGTTCTCTACAATTTTCTGCTTTTTAAACTTGCTCTGAGATGTTTCATAATATTTACACCCATAACTGCCCAAGGCAAGTCATTTCCTGTCAACATTTCAAAAGATGGCCACCAGTTTTCTTCAAAATCTCTGCTCTTTCCATTTCTGTAACATCAGAATGCCATCCATTTATGAGGAAAACAGAAGAACTAAGTTCAAAATTTGGTTTTTATTTCATTTTTAGATGATAACAAGTTGTACAGGCACCTTTTAAGGCAAAATTTGAAGCAGTCAACAAAAACTGTTGACAACAGAAAATTCATTTTAAAAATGTTTAACAGACATTTTAACGAGGTTTTTCAAAGGCACAAACCAATCAATCACACCCTTGACTTGAATTTAGAGTCCCTTCTACAGACTTTCCTATAATGCTGCCATTCACATTGCATCATAATATTCACATACATGGAAAATATTCAAATGCTGATTGAGGAAACTTTACTATTAATTTAAAATCTTGAAATTAGTCCATTTTTACCTCAATTCCACCATCTTCCTCAAATTGGAAACCCCAATTTTTGGAAATGTTAAAATATTGCTTTTGTCCTTTTTGAAGTGCATGATAAACATGCTAGAGTGTGACTTCAAACCAACATTTTATTGAAAATCACACAAAAACCAATCAAGAAGTATAACCAGAAGATTTATGATTATTCTGGTAGAATTTAATTCCCTATATTTGCATAAAAATTTTCCCAGCCCATTTGATATGCAGGGAGGTCAACATGACACTGTTCATCTTCACAGACGCTAGAACAGCCATCTAACAATTCCAAAATTTCCTTTAAGCCAATCTGCATAGAAGAAAATCTTCAGTCAATATACTGATAAAATTATAATTGGCGAAATATGAGCAAAATTTCACTTGTAAACAAGCCTGTCCTTCCCCTGATGAAACTAATGCTACCATCTATAGTTGAAATTAGGAAGCAGGTGCTGCCTCCTATTGCTCCAACAGAAAATCTGTCACCAGTTTGTTGAAATCTTCGAAGTACCTCAGATGGATGTTGTGTTTTCCCTCAGGCCACCGGACTAGTCTAAGGACAAAGAAAACAAAGATGTGACAATCATGAATGACCATATAATAAGCAGAAAAAAATACTGTTCCTTTGGAAGTTAAAGCTGTCAATCTTGACAGTTAGGGTACATTCAGATTGGCCTATCATTCTAGCTGGGTTGGTCCAACTCTGTGGGGATTCGCGCTCAAGTGGAATCAGCTTAATAAGCACACAATAGTTAATTACCCCTTAGCTGCTAGAGAAGGCACGTCAGACAATTCAGCCGATTCCACTGATTGCTCTTTAGTGGGAATTCCCCACAGAGTTGGACCAACCCAACTAGTATCAGACGTGAATCTGAATGCAGTCTTAGATGCTGCAAGGACTGATTGACGTATAAAACAGATGATGAACACACACTAGTATATCCAATTTAAAAATTGGTTCATTTTTCTATTAAAATATTGAAGTTTACATACTTCATTCCAATATAATTAACCTTGTAATGCCTATTATTGTGGACTCCCTCTTGATTTGAATTTGATAATCAAAACCAGTAAAGTGCTACAGGCCCACTGCCAGGGGAAATTGGGTGGTTCAAATGAACTAACCTTTTTGCCGAAAAAAAAAGGTTCACTCTGGGTAAAAACTGATCTTGGTACATAAAAGTTTCAAAGTAAAATGTGAAAGACCCCCCCTCCCCCCCCTCCCCCCCCCCTCCCCCTACTCCCCACTTTGCAATTGCTGGCTAGGGGGCTGTGCTAAGTTTTATTCAATACCATTCTTCATACTACCTGGAATTCTGGATATTCTCATGGAGATAAACAGGATGCACTGGATCCAACATTGGGTCCTTGTCACCGTGGACAATCAGGGTTGGGCTCGTGATGTTTTTAAGTTCATCTCTGCAGATGTCTCCTGTGGAAAAAAAAATTAAATATTTTGAAGTGTCTTATCCTAGCCATGCACAGAACAGACACTCTTTCCTTTCCTAAAATTTTGAAAAACTCAAATAACTGAGAATAAAAAACCTTAAGCAAGATTCAATCTTTTATTGGCTTTGGCAGCTGGATCATAAAACCTAGGATTCACTTAAATGTAGATAAGATAACAGATAATGATAGTAAAAGAAAAGTTCAATCCCTTTTAATCGGATTTTGCATACAAATAAACTAAGTAAAAGAAAATTTCAATTCTTCTAATCAGATTTTGCATACAAATAAACTAAGGGCTTACAAATGCAAATATATTGAAATAAATTGCAAAAAATATGAAATGTGAATAAGTATATATTTGTCAAGTACTAAATGCATTGTTTACCTTTGTTTTTGTAGAAATAATCGCTATATGCCTGATACCAGGCCTCCCACTGTGCCTTGAAATACTCCTCTCCATAAACATGAATGAAGGGTTGTTTCATTCTGTCACTCCATTTGCTAAGATCACGGACAGCTGGAAATACCAGAAGTTCTTTGGATTTTCATCAAAGTCTTAAAACAAGGTTTCTGTGTTGACAAATTGACATCTTAAACAATATGTTGAAATTGGTCACATCCTACTCCACAGTCACACTTTCCCATCTGTCACATCTAACACAATGTGGCACAGTCATCACATCTAACACAATCTGTCACAACCTGTCACAGCTAACACAATCTGTCACAACCAAGCCTACCTTTAATACACTCCATATCCTTCTCAGTGGTGAAGCAGTTGGAGCCCCACATGACCAGTTTACGTATACGCTCAGGATACCTGGCGGCCATGATCATGGCGGTATTACCACCGTCACTCCAGCCAAGGAGAGAGTAGCTACTGTAACCTAGTTTCTAAAATAAATCAACATAGATAAATGGAATCGATGAGATGTTTGGAATTTATGAATAAATACCAGAACAATCAACGAAATTTTTGATGACCACCATGATCATTGTACCTCCATCATTCCTGCAGCATCGTCAGCATCTCGGCTCAGGAAGGTGAGAGGCCAGTCTCTATCTGGAGGCCTACTGTTGCCGTAACCCCGCGGATCCCAGGCTATTACTGTGAACTTGGCTTTGTCTAAGTGTTCCACCTGAGGACTGAAGTCAGTGACTGCACAACCTGTGAGGGAGACATATGAGGGTTTGTATAAACACACTCTTCTCCATTAATTATCATTGCCAACAATTCCAGTGAACACACTTCAAATACAACACTTTTCCATTTTTCCTTAAAATAAAAAAGTCCAAACTGAATCAAATGACCTTCACCTTCACCTCAGTGACCTTCACCTACCAAGAGCCCCAGGCAGTAGTAGTAATGCATGGTCTCCAATCCCACTGCTAATGTAGTGAATGCTAGCACCATTTACTTCAACTTTCTGGGACATCAGTCCTCTGAAACAATATAATAAAATACAAGTTGAAACAGAAACAAGGCAGCAAAGCTGTCAAATGTACAGACAAAGAACAGAAAATAAAGATGCAAATAAGTGAAAAATTAAATTTTCACAAAAAACTGTTAAATTGCCAGAAAAATTTACCAAACAGACTGCGTTGCCTATTGAAGCTGTATGTTAGACCCATGTTTCTTTCCTGTAAGTTTGAGAACAGTAAGTGACATGATTTCCCTTAAATGGTCATCATAGGAGCAGTGCCCAAAATAGGGGTTTCTTCAAATTTTGATGCAACATTACATAATGTTTAACAGCATAATGACAATCAAATGTTATTAATAAAATATTAGTAACATGGACATTCAGAAAATGTGACAAGCAAAAGTCTTCAAGATCATGGAACTTTAAAGTCACACCTTGAAAATGCCAATATGTGAAAAATTAAATTTTCACAAAAAACTGTTTAACTGCAAAAAAAAAAAAAAAAAAAAAAAAAAAAAAAAAAAAAAAAAAACCAAACAGACTGCATTGCCTACTGAAGCTGTATTTTAGTCCCATGTTTCTATCCTGTAAGTTTGAGAACAGTAAGTGACATGATTTTCCTTAAATGGTCATCATGGAAACAGTGCCCAAAATGGGGGTTTCTTCAAATTTTGATGCAATATGACATAATGTTTAACAGCTTAATGACCATCAATTTTTAATTATAAAATATTTGTATCACAGATATTCAGAAAATGTGACTAGCAAAGGTCTTCAGGCCCATGGAACTTCAAAGTCACGCCTTGATAATGCCAAAATGTAAACAAGACAGCACTGTTCTGAAATGGGTTTATTTCCATTTTTAACACTTTTTTAACATAAAACAAAATAAACATTTTACTGCCATTTTTATATGTCCAACTAAGAAAATTGATGAGATGGGAAAAGTATCAATAGAACAGTGTTAAATGTCCAACTTCCTCCATTCTGAGATTCTGAACATAGTGGATGATTGAATCTGACAAACTGCAATGATATGAGTTTATTTCCATTTTTGACACTTTATTACACAATACATGATAACAAGTTTACCATGTTTTTTACATAATCAACTAACAATGTTGTAAAGATGCAGGAAATATCAAACAAACACTTTTAGGCATCTTATTAGTTAAATAATGAGACTGCTAACATGCCTAATAATTGAATCTGAGGAAATGTGAAGAAACAGTATAACTTCTTAAGTAATGGCCCGATTATGCTTATTTTCGAACTCAACCAGCGTTTTAGTAAGATTGACCACTCCTGTGAGTATAATTACAATTGGCCAATCTGTTTTTCTTATATTGTGTTATCAGTGTTGCATTTATATTGAAAATAGTGAAAAAACAGCATAAATTACCTAAAAGTGACCCGATCATGCTGATTTTCGAACTTGACCTGCGTATTATGAATATTTATCAGTTCTGTAAGTTTCAAGTCAAAAGGTAAAATGGTTTTCCACTTATCGTGTTATCAGTGCTGCATATATGCTGAAAAAAGTGAAAAACAGAATAAATTCCCTAAAAGTGACCCGATCATGCTGATTTTCGAACTTGACCTGCGTATTATGAATATTCATCAGTTCTGCAAGTTTCAAGTCAAAAGGTAAAATGGTTTTCCACTTATCATGTTATCGGTAAAAGTGCACGGCGACGGCGACGACAGACGCAGATGATGGCTATATGTACAGACACATCTGTGTCTGTACATAAAAAGAGCCCAAGCATCAGTGAAAATATTCCATTAGTTTTTCTCTGAAATTTTGGTAATTATTTCACAGTGCCATTGAAATAAAAGTTTAACACATCTGTCAATTCTTATTGTTGATATGATTAATTACAGTATTGTATTACTGTATCATTCCACTGAGAATTGAAACAAAAGTTAGCCTCTTTCACTGTCACTGTCATGCACGAAATCACCACCTTTAATCAAAACAAAATCTGAAAATAACTCTGGAATAACTACATTTTCTATTTGGAAATTCTGCATCATTTATTAATGCTTTTGTTCCTCAGAAAAAAAAAAATCAATATGGTAAACAAATACTGAAACAATTTTCTATTATTAGTATGATCTCTAGCACAACTGCGATCAATCTTTTAAGTATCTCCCCTTTATAGCTACCCATATCTGAAACAAATATTGAGATTAATCCAGAGTTCATTGTTCTAATAGTTGATTCCTGTGTGAAAAGCATTATTCTTCTCTGAGATTTCACTTTTATTCTCTAGAACAATAAAAACGTGAGGCATGCCTACATAAAATATCACTGCACTGTAAGTAATCATGAATGAAAACAAATATTTTGCACGAATTTGCATCAATCAACATATGGAATAGAGCACTACGAAGCTATCTAAATACAATGTAATATGGAAAACGAAAACGTCTTTGACATTTAACAGTATGCTGTTAGCTATCTTTTACATTTATCTGAAATAATTATGAAAAAAGTCAATATCTGAAGCACCCATTGAAACTTGAACATAGCACTCTGATGTCCCGTCTAGTAGGTGTAAAGTACCTTTAATGACCGTCTCTCTGGGAGGTTTGGCTATTATCTCATAGGAATTATCAAAACATTAAAGATTATGTTACATAAACACATTACAGTATGATTGCAAGCAACATTATCAGATAATTAATCTCTTTGTAAGTGCACTTTGTTTCTATGAAACTCCATTAATACAACAAATGTTGAACCAAAGCTCTGTTTGATCTTGACTGGATTGACTGTTCAATATTTCTGTTATCTTAGTCTCAGTTCATATGGTCTATGACTACAACAAGACCTTACTGTACTGTAGAATGTCTTGGGTATGTGGACATTGTCCATGGCCATGATGAGGTACTTCAGAAATGAAGACACGAGTGCATGTGTAGGATCTAGGAAAGTGAAACGGGAAGGGGGGGGGGGGGGGGGGAGTGAAATGTTCAGTCAGAATAGTAATCAGTCACAGAGGGTAGTCACAGAGACTGACAGAGGTATAAAAAATAGCAATAATATCCTTATATCCATAATATATTATTTGTCCATCATTTCTAGTATTTCAATAAGACATTTTGATGAAATTATTGATAATACCCTATGTGGTATTTTGATGAAATTATTTCTAATACTCTATGTGGTATTTTGATGAAATTATTTCTAATACTCTATGCTGACATTTTGATAAAATAACTACCCTCAGCTCCTAAAAAGTACATCTTAACACAAGCTGATAACCAAAGGGATACATGGAACCACACACATTTAGCCATATGGAGAAAAATATTGATTTCAAGATGTGTATATCTTCAGTGCATTTCATCAAAGTATGAAATGCCACAGAGTGATGCAGTCAGCGAAATAAGCGGTTGTCCGATTGCCCGGGACAACTAAAAAGCGTGTCGGGCAACTTAAAATTACGAAGTTGTTGTCCGGTCGGGCAACTGAATAATTTATGGACATAAAGAGTAAACCTCAAGATTTCAATCTCAAAATTTAGCTTAACCTAAGTCGTTATGTTTCCCACAAGATTCACTGTCGCAGTAACCGACCTGTTGACTTCGCCGTGTTTTCGCAGAATCTCCATTACTATTATTAGATCTACAGTTATTTATAGCTGGTCGTTTTATGAAGCAGATAGGGACAGGAAGATGACGTAATGCCTGGGGAATGGGGGTGTCATGTGTGCCGCTTTTCATTGGTTGAAATGAAACAATGGCGGACATTACTTCAAAATAATGGCGCTTCTGTCTACCACGTGTTTCTCTTTCCAACTTTCGTCATGGAGAAGTTTCTGAAATATTTTGACGGTGCAAAGCCCGGATAAAGGTTACCCTAACAAACAGCTGAGCCAGAAATGTCAAAGAAAAAGAAATTATACGAAATTAAACAGATAAACGCCAAAGAGGATTTCTACCGTCACGGCAATCGGGGCGCACTTGGCTTGTTTTTGACAGCATAGCTCAGCATGCAAAGCATGCTATCAAGGAGATTCTTCACCTTTCGTTCAAGGCAAAACCTTACTACGATTAGATGGCATTAAGAAACACGAGTCCTCAGAGCCGCACGTCAAAGCGACGGCACAAGTGCCGGCGGTTCCTGCTAATCAATGTGTTGCGGCAGACTGCTTGCATCGGCTGCAGAACAGGCAGAATCTGAACGTATAGTTTTAATGAGAACATGTAAGTTTCATTTTTTTTTTTTTTTTTTTTACCTGTTCTTGGTTTCTGCTTTTAAGTATTTAAGTTCTTTTTAATAAAATGTAAAAGTGAAATTCTGATGACGATTGATTTGTTTTTAGACAAGCACTTTTTCTGGAAAGAGAAGAATTAGAAGTCTTCCAATTTTTTTTTTTTTCATTTTTATGGTACTGTGTGATATTTTATATTGAATTATTTATTTGTCTTTTCTAGAAGGAGGTGTAACATTTTATTTGTCTTAAGCGACCACCTCTTATTTTACAATGTTGTAAGCGACTTGAATAATACGCGTGTGTTCCAGCATGGCGGCTTACAGAGTTAGCACGTTTATGTTACATGGTGTCAGAAGTTAAACTTTTCCAGCTATTAGTGAGTCCTTACACATGCCACATAACATTTTTAATTGTGCGAGACACTAATTAAAATGGCGTATGCATTCGAGCAACCCAGTTTCGATTGGGAGTCTAAAAATTTGTACTTGGAATTTACTCGATTCCGACAGCATGCTGAGCTCGTTTTCAAGGGTCCACTTTCACAAACAGATGATAAGATAAGGGCAGGATGGTTAGGCATGTGGATTGGAAAACAAGGGAGAGAAATTTACAAAACATTCACTTGGGAAGAAGATGAAGAGGATAAACCAGAAGCAATATTCGGCAAGCTTGAAAATTATGTAAGACCCAGAAAAAACAAACGTGCACAAAGATTTAACCTCCAGAAAAGGAAGCAGGAGGAAGGTGAGACATTTGACAATTTTGTAAAAGACATCAGATTGATTCTTATGGATTGTGAGTACCAAGACGCTGAAGACATTTTAATTGACTGTATAATACGTGGGGTGTAATATCCTCGAGTTCAAGAGAAACTGTTAGAAAAAGGGGAAAGACTTACTCTAGCTCAAGCTTTAGAAATAGGCAGACAGTATGAGTCATCCCAGCAACAAATGAAGATTCTAAGACCAGAAGTTGAAGTTTCCGCCATTAATCACAAGTCACATAAGAGTAAGGAAAGCCATGCTAGTAGAAATCCCTCACAAGCCTCTAAGAGACAGGAACACATACCTTGGAAGCAAAAGAACAAGAAATGTGGTCAGTGTGGTTTAGATATTGCAACAGCTCATAGAAACAATACTTGCCCAGCAAAAGGAACCAAATGCAGATATTGTAAAAGACTAGACCATTGGTATTCAGTATGCAGAAAACGAAAAGCCAAGGCAGTACACACTTTACAGGAAAGTGATAATGATGTTTACTATGATGATTCAGTGAGTGAAGATAGCAACAATGATCCACTGTACATTCATACAACTGAAGTTGATGATGAAAATGTTGACTCTGTCAGTGCAGCTGAAGATAAATGGATAGTGACACTAGATGTCCAAGACAAGCCACTTAAATTTCGTATAGATACTGGAGCAAAATGTAACATTCTAGTGAATGCTGATTATGAAAAACTTAGTCTTCACAAGAACTTGAACCAAACAACTAAAGTTCTTCGCTCCTACTCTAATCACAAGATCCGCCCAATTGGAAAAGCACAGCTTTCAGTGGCATACAATACTACTCAGTTGCCAGTTGACTTTGAAATAGTGGACATAGACCAGGAAAATGTCATTAACGGTGAAGTTTCAGAGAAACTTGGGCTCCTCCATAGAGTCAGAGTAAACAAGGTAAACAGTGTAGATGATTTCACTGAACTTGCCAAGAACACAGGTACGCTACCAGGTAAGCATACCATAAAGATAGACCCAACAGCAAAGGGAGTTATACATCCAGCCAGGCGACAGCCAGCATCACTGAAGCCACGCATCGTAGAGAAATTACAGGAAATGGAATCAGATGGCTTCATTACCCGAGTCCATGAGCCAACTGAATGGGTCAGTTCAATGGTTGTTTCATTAAGAAATGATAAAGTGAGAATCTGTATAGACCCATGTGATTTGAACAATGCAATCAAAAGAGAGCATCATCCACTGAAAACTATTGAAGAAGTTGTAGCTAGTATTCCAAAAGCCACAGTGTTTTCTGTGTTAGACGCCACACAGGGATTTTTGCAGATACAGCTTGATGAGCAGTCATCCTTTTTGACTACTTTCAACACTCCAATTGGCAGGTACAGATGGCTTCGCCTACCCTTTGGTATTAAATCAGCGCCAGAAATCTTTCAGAGAATCATGGATGAAATGCTTGAAGGCATAGAAGGTGCCACAGCTATAATGGATGACATATTGATAGCAGGCACAGATCGTGAGCATCATGATTCGATTTTCAAGAAGGTTATTCAGAGAGC
Organism: Lingula anatina; assembly: GCF_051362555.1. Classification (NCBI taxonomy): domain Eukaryota; kingdom Metazoa; phylum Brachiopoda; class Lingulata; order Lingulida; family Lingulidae; genus Lingula; species Lingula anatina. The sequence goes on from NC_141770.1 coordinate 637,171, forward strand.
TACTGAATACAACCTAAAGCTCAATTTTGACAAGTGTCAGGTGCGTCAGCCCAGAGTTCAGTATGTGGGACATATCCTCACAGCAGAGGGCCTGAGCCCAGATCCAGAAAAAGTGCGCGCAATAACTGAGATGACACCACCCACAGATAAGGATGGAGTACGAAGAATACTTGGTCTTGTACAGTATCTAGCCAAGTTCATACCAAACCTGAGTCAGGTGGATGCCCCACTGAGAGCATTATTGAAGAATGATGTGTCATTCAAGTGGGAACATGAGCAACAAGCAAGTTTTGAGGAACTCAAACACTTGTGTAGCACACCGCCTGTATTAGCTTATTATGATGTGAACAAGCCCGTAGAGATTCAGTGTGATGCATCAAGAAGTGGACTAGGGGCAGTGCTAATACAAGATGGCCGACCTATAGCATACACGTCACGTTCTCTTACTGATGTTGAAATGCGTTATGCTCAAATAGAGAAGGAAATGCTCGCCATTGTCCATGGAGCTATAAAATTCCACTGCTACATCTTCGGTAAGGAAACAACAGTGTACACAGACCGCAAGCCATTAGAGAGCATTTATAAGAAGCCATTACTGTCAGCTCCAATGAGATTGCAGAAGATGTTGCTACGTCTACAGTGGTACAATCTCAATGTTGTATACAGGAAAGGCAAAGATATGGTGGTAGCAGATACATTGTCGAGAGCATACTTACCAGACACCAGTTCTGACGTGACAGGACTAGATGATATATGTTTAATTGATATGATCTCTGTGAGCAGCGAGAGATACTCTGATATTAGAACAAGAACGCAAAGAGAGCTACAGCCTCTATACAACACAATTGTTCAAGGATGGCCAGATACGCGTAGAGAGACACCTTATGAAATTAGAAATTTCTGGGACTCCAGAGACCAATTGTCTGTGTTTGATGGTGTAATCTACAAAGGCCTCAGAATAGTTATTCCACCGTCATTACAAAAGTACATGCTTAGCTTGATACACGAGTCACATCTTGGAGTTGTGAAATGCAAACAGCGTGCAAGGGAAGTCATGTTTTGGCCTGGAATGAATATGGAAATTGAAAACATGGTGAGAGACTGCACAAAATGTTTTGAGTATCAAAACAGGTTACCCGCAGAACCGTTGAAACCGACCGTCCCTCCAGATCTACCCTATACTGAAGTTGGTTGTGACATATTTGACTTTGGAGCAAAGAAGTACCTACTTCTCATTGATTACTATTCAAAGTACATTGATGTTGTAGAACTGAATGCCGCAACTACAACTGCTACAATCAATGCTATGAAATATGTGTTTAGTTGTTATGGCATACCTCTTAAAATCTCTTAAAATCAGATCAGACAATGGACCACAGTTTAGTTCATGTGAATTCAAACAATTTTGCAAAGTGTATGATATTGAACATATGACCTCCAGTCCTCAGTACCCAGGTTCAAATGGGGAAGCTGAGAGAGCTATTCAAATTGTGAAGAAAATGTGGAAAAAATGTGATGACAAGTATCTTGCTCTACTCAACTACAGAACTACACCTTTGGAAGGCATAAACTTGTCCCCTTCGCAGTTGTTAATGGGACGCAGACCTAGAAACACACTGCCTGCAGCTTGAAATCTGTTAAAACCACAGGCATATAACCAACGAGAGGTGAAACGTCATTTTAGCCAGGAGAAACTAAAGCAGAAATATTATTATGATCAAAGGAAAGGTGCTAAAGAACTGAAAGCTTTCAGCCCTGGAGAACATGTGAGAATGCAGCCTCATCCAGGTTCAAAAACATGGGCACCAGCCATTGTTGTTAAACGTCATACACATCCAAGATCGTACATAGTGGAAGGAAATGACCGTGTATACAGACGTAATCGTCAGCACTTAAGATCATCAACAGAAAAAGCACATCACTATAACCCTAATTTTGTTGACTTGGAGCCATGTGATGAGCCATTACATTCACCTATCAAGGATCAGCATATAGTACCTGAGGAGACAGTATCACCAACCCGAGATATTGTCAAGGATCAGTGTAAAACACCAACAAAAACAGTGACACCAGCAATTAATACCCCAAGGATTGTAACAAGATCTGGTCGTGTGGTGAAACCACCAGACAGATTAAATTTATAACTTGTTTTTTTTTGAGCGATTCAGTATTAATTTAATACTACATGTGGATTTTCATGTGGACTCGCTTTAAAGCAGTTTTAAGTTATAATGCAAAGACTCAGCCAAAGACTTTTCTTTAATTTTCTTTTCTTTCATTTAAATGGACTGTTAAAGACATTCTCTGTGGAGCATGAAATGACTTTAAGTTAAAGTAAAAAAAAAAATTATTTACAAAAGGACTAGAAGATCAGAGACTCTGAATGCTCTTCTCACATTGAACATTGAAAGACTTTAAGTTAAAGTGAACACTCACAAAGAACTGTGAACACCAAAAACTGAATTTATTTTAATTTACATGCTTTTATTTACTTTATTAATCTTAGTTGATTATAAAGAGGGAGATGTAACATTTTATTTGTCTTAAGCGACCACCTCTTATTTTACAATGTTGTAAGCGACTTGAATAATACGCGTGTGTTCCAGCATGGCGGCTTACAGAGTTAGCACGTTTATGTTACAGGAGGTAGTTACAGATTCTTTGGTTACTTCAAAGGAGAATGATGAAGATGAATTTGATGAAGTAGATGAGATGGAGATGGAAGAAAACACAGTGTTTTTTATATTTTTGTCCTTCAGAGACTAGTCTGAACCAGACATTTCATTACGTTTAAAATAGTGACATTCCTTTTTATATACAGACACACTATATTCTGATCACTCTGTCTGTCCATGCCATCCAACATGTCTTGTACTTCCTGTATCATTTGACATTATTACAATGATGAAGATGAATGTGAGATGGAGATGGCAGAAAATGCAGCATTTTAATTGTTTATTATAATAACATATAAATATAATAAATCAATGTGTCCACATTAACCGTATTTGTCCACATTTGAAACTAAGTTAATAGACTAAGAGGCAGGGAAATGGAGAATCCTATTACACTTAGCTAGCAGTAAATATACTGAAAAATATTCTTCATTCTGGCTTGTCTTCAAATCTTGACCTGGAAACAGGAATGCCTTCTTTTCCTAGAAAATATTCTAGTGTTTGTACAGTATGTATGATGATGCATAGTTGTTCTTAAAATAATTGTTTGTGGGAAGGAAGACATGTTACCAAATGCTGCATTGTTGCTGTTGAGGTTCTTTAACATTAAACTGTTTATCATCTGTTTATTTGCATAAGTTAATCTGTTTAAAGCTACACAGTGCATGTTAGCTTTTAACCCGCTGAAATAAAAAGGAATCTTGTAAGTTTTGTGTTATTTTTCTTCGATTTATTTGGGCAACCAAAAGTGGATGGGGGCAACCCAAAAATATTAGATGGTTGTCCAACAGGACAACCACTCTAAAAAGCTTATTTCACAGACTGGTGATGGCTTGTGAGTACTTAAAATTACTGAAGACCTGAGGAAAATTTGTTTTCCCACGAAAATCCTGCACAATATCTTATCCCTGCTATACCCGAGGGCAAGGTAGATAACACAGACGTGACTGTATGAGATAGAGAAACAAGTATGTGAACATGCGGCTAAAAATGAAGGGAAAATATCATCAATCACTCTGCAATGACAGTGATCCCAGCGCGTGGCACTACTAGGGTGCCAGGTGTGGCTGAGCTGTGCCGCGTGAGTACCTGCCATGAGGATGATGTCAGCTCACAGCTGTGACCACAACACCAAAGGTTTCTCTAACCATAATGCAGTCGTTATAAATGCCACATCACTGGAAAATTTGATCTTGACAAAGCTGAAACATGGGATTGATCCAGCACATATTCTACTGATTAAAACACGTCCTGTTCACTAAATAAACAAAAATTTGATAAAACAGTATACAATAAAATTCAGCCTCTCAAACTAATAATAACACTGTGAACATTAAGTAATAATCAAACCACAGCACCTTAGGTCTGACCTCAGATTCTCATGTCATAATTCAGATGTCCCATTTTTCATTACCCCGCATGTCATTTTGCACATCGGCATAAATCTGACTTTGCTTCATCAGACATTCACTCAGATAGCCTCCATACTCAGGGTGGTAATTTATTGTGTTAGTTTAGTACCTGCCAACCAGTGATGCATGTGAACAGAATTCCTAAGTCATCAATAAGGAATCTTACAAGCAGACAGATCATAGATTATATAAGTGTTCAGTATGCAGCTCACACCAGTCTCAGGTAAATGTGCTCTTCAAGATCACCATGGGGCTACGAGTTCACCTGAATACTTCGCTGTACACTTCTGACATAAATTTACAACTAAACTGTCTTGTTTATAATTATTATTATTATTATTATTATTATTATTATTATTGTTATGAAAATGTTTCATTAATCCCAACATTCAATGTTTGATGATTGCCTCTGGCTTAAGTTTATAAATAAATTTATAAAAGCCTTGCCAATGGTTGCCTGCATATTCTCCATGTATATTAAAATCATTCAACAGAGTATTTCTTCTCCTAATGTTCAAATCACGAAAAGTTCTTAATAACAATTAAAGGAACTTCTTCTCCAAAATGGCATAACACATTTTTCATATATAGCATGAAGTAATATCTAAAAAGGCAAATGCAAAAAAAAAAAAAAAGAAGAAGACTACTAGTACTTGCATAGACAAACCAACTGACATTAAATACATAAAAAATTGAAATATCAAATATAATTTCATACAGAATTTTCAAATTTAAACTTTAATATCACTTACCTCTGGGTCATGTCATATCCCTGCCGCGCCAGAGTGTTAGTCTGCAAGTTCACCAGACTAAAAGAAGAAATAAAACTTAAAAGTTTAAAAATACCAAAAATTAATTTTTATATTGCAAATTTACTAAAACTGTCATGATATCATTAATTTAAAATCTGAGCAAATTTAATTTTCAAAATCACATAGTATAATGATATTCTATTAATTCTTTATTAAAAGCCTAATATTATAATAATATCAAGCAAGTTTAAATGCTTTCATAAATATAGATCATATATCATATAATATTAAAGTAAATTTTCAAATGTAACAGATTTCAAATATTTCAAATTGTTAACGGGTACACAAGGTCAATTGCATAACCCAAAACTATTAATATCCACTAAACCTGTTTAATTCTAGCTTATCTAAATCATGCACACTCTGTATGAGTTAAAAGATAAAAAGTTACATGAAATTTCTAAACTTTATGTTAAGTAAAAAAGAAACCAGCCCCAATGTGAAATCAAAACCAGCAAAAATGTTTTTTAGATGTTAAAATCTCCTTGAAAGAGGGGAAACAAAAAAGACCAAAACAGGTTTTAACTTAAAAACCAAAAACTGTAAATTTATCCTTTTTCCTGAATAAATCAACAGTATCTGTAATAAAGCTACTGTCACCATTTCTTGTTTTTAATATCTGATCAAACCACACTGATTTTTAATCTTTAAAATTCTCATTTACTATTTCCACATCAGCTCTATTAATAAAAGTGCCTTTTACTGGCTTATTTTTGAGGAGATATTTGAGGGAATGTATTTCAGCTCTCACCACATAGAGTGACTATACTGTGTAACATACACACTCCTAGTGAGATAAGAGGATTGTTTAATATTACTCCCATCAATAGCTGTGTTATTATGGCAATCCTAATCAAGAGACTAGCAAACTGGGAGAGATTGTTTGTCTACAGGAAAGACAGACTCTGCAGAAAAACCCTTCATATAGATGCCTTGTTTGAAAGTGCTCATAGACATCATTTCAATTTTTCAAAGCTTAAAATCAATTTCAAATAAAAAAATGACAAAACGTAGAGCACTAGGTTTCAATTGAGTGTTTCAAAGGCAAACTCTATCAACAACATAAATAAAAAACTTTATCTGAAACAATTTTGACTGTCTATAAAAAGATGAGTGAGTAATGCATTTAATCATTAAATGAGAAAAAAACATGCATTTTATTCAGTTCTAAAAAACAAACATTAAAACACCTATTAAACCAGATAAGTGTTATATGGATAAAGAACAATATGGGCCCAAAATTACTCACATGCCAAATGTTACAGTACAATAAAATCATATTTTACCCTTGGTCAATTTGCAAATATTATTAAAGAAACTCCCATAAATAGTATGAAATACTGGTTGTGGAGAGCACACACGGGGGAAGTTAATATCACTAACCTGTGTATATTAATATCTCATTAACCTCTGTATTACTATTTCTTTGGGTGGAAAGAAAGAACCGGAGCTTGTGTGTTATTCTCTAAGGCCCCATTCAGAATAGGGGACTAGCTAGTCCAAGGGTCAAATATGGCCGACCCACTTGAATACTTCCCCATGGGATATCTATTCAGTGTCTATTAACAGATTAGATGGCAAGCTTTGTAGTGGGTCACCATATTTGACCCTCGGCCTAGTTAGTCCTCTGTTCTGAATGGAGCCTATGGAATGCTGTCAAGTCTACCTGGCGGTGTTCAGTTCTCTATACAGTGGCGCAGTAGCACTGGGATCTGGCCTGAGGCAAACACATCATATTTATCACATATTAGACACCTATCCCGTTTCCTGTCGGCATTTTTTCCTCATGGTATGTGGAGGTGATATAAGTATATAGTCTCTTTTTTCCCTCTCTCTCCCCTATCTCTCTCTCCTTCTCTCTCTCTCCACCACTCAACTTCTAGCAGTCACTTCTCACTCTCTATTCCTGTCTATTAATATTATTGAACCTCTTTTCATAGATGTTAAATAACATGAGGAGATGAACCTAATGCATACAGTCAGCTCATCCTATAAAAATGTATTCCTAGCTGGTTTCTAAATGCTAACATGTTTTGTGTTTATGTAATGTCTGACCTTATGTCAGCCAAGTATATCAAGAATACAGAGAACTAGGGAAGATTTTTTCCATACAACCTCTAACATGAGAACATATGTTACTAGTATGTGCATATACATGGACAAACATCAATATTCACAAGGATAGACTATCACAAGTGCACACAATATGTAAAATTTATGCCAATTAAATGAGAATGAAAATGGCAGTAAAAAAAATGATACAAAAACTGATGCTATTAAAGGTATATCCCAGAACAATAGAGCTAGATATACTTATCTCCTATGTCAAAGACATGACAGACTTAGCCAGAAAAATATTATCAGACCTCCCTCCGGACAGATAAATTTGTATCTACCAGCTAGGAACTGTGCCTCGTGACAGACAGTGAATATCGCCTTCAGTTTTAAATGACACAGATAAAAACAAAAGAGGATAAATTTAGCAAATATATCCAGTTGAGGTAGCACCAGCATATAATAATCTCCAGTATACTCACTTTTTTCAACAAATCACACAATGAAATGCCTAAAAAATCAATTATATTTTTCATTTTTATCAATTAAATGTATCATAATTGTTATCTTCTCCTTTGGCAAAAAAAAAATTTAGGAATTAAGTACCTGGCCTGCGCAACCTGTGCCTCCACATTATCAATACCCACGCCGTGATCTGGTGGCCATCGCCCATCATATGTATTCTGATGTCGTCTGCTCTCCACACGGCCACGGTACGTCTGTCTCTTCACCAAGGCGCCTTGCAAGACCCCAATACGCCGAACTGCGTTTCTTGCAGCTGCCATCTTACATTATTTCCAACCTAAAACTTAAATGGACAGAAATTAGTGACAAACACTGAAAATGAAGACATTTCTATGACTGTACTAAATGACA